>NC_037670.1:38238832-38838832 GCF_003255815.1 Theropithecus gelada | reverse complement strand
GTCTGGAACTAGGGGCCAAAAAAAGGTGGTGTTAGGCAGAGGAGAAACTTGGAGAAAGAACTGCTGACCAAACAAATGTGAATCTTACAAAGAAGGACAGAATTAAATTCTGTGTAGATGGTGGGACATGGCTTGAGGTGTTGTTTGAAAGGGATACAGGTGTAAGCTCTTGAAGTGCCTTGTAAGCTGGGTTGAACAGTACCAATAGTGTCCTAATTTTGGATAATTGTGCCATCTACTGAGATCAGAAATTCAATTGGAGGCCGGGCACGGTGGCTCAGGTCTATAATCCCAGCACTTTGGGAGGCAGAGGCGGGCAGATCACCTGAGGCAGGAGTTCGAGACCAGCCTGACAAACATGATGAAACCCCATCTCTACTAAAAATACAAAATTAGCTGGGCATGGTGGTGAACGCCTGTAATTCCAGCTACTCTGGAGGCGGAGTCAGGAGAATCACTTGAATCTGGGAAGCGGAGGTTGCAGGAGGATCGCTTGAACCTGGGGAGGGGAGGTTTCAGTGAGCCAAGATCGCACCATTGCACTCCATCTTGGGCAACAAGAGCAAACTCCATCTCAAAAAAAAAAAAGGAATTAAAAATTAAGGAGGCTCACAAAGATAGTACCTATAATATACGTATATATATATTTACAAATGGGAATGTATGAGAGTGCTTATTTAAGGTAATTCTAAATTTCTGATACAGACAGCTGGAAAATTAAGTGTACAATAAATCTAACTTGGAAACAATTCATTAATTAGAAATTGGCATTTTAAAAGACCTCATTTCTGTTATATATTACATGTGTGTGTTTGCCACAAGTTAGAAATAGAAATTATTAACTAGGGGTTTTATTTAAAAAATAAAAGGAGTCTGGAGTTCCAAAAACAATTAATAATTATCAGATATTCAATTACATTGTTTATTTGGTGAAATCTAGATTCTTCTGTCAGCATGACTCACTATATTGGACAGTCATTTGATTGAGTACAAGATCTGATACCAGGTTAGAGAACAGGGAGGAAAATAGAAATGTTAGTAATAGCATCTGCCCTAACTACTTAATGGGAAAAGACACAGATTTGCAGCCCGTTTATTAATGACATATATGTAGTCTACAAGAACTAAGGGTCAGATGTGGTGGCCTGCACCTGCAGTCCTAGCTACTAGGGATACTGAAGCAGTATGCTGTGCCACTGACTGAAGATTGAGTGACAGAGCAAGATTCTGTCTCTTACAACAACAACAGCAATGAAGAATTAGGAAATTGTAATCTGGTGAGGTAGCCATTTCCGTTTGAGGAAGGGAGTGCTTGGGGATCCTATCGTCCACAGCCAGTATTACCTAATATAACTCTTTTCACAAATAACTCTTCTAGATAATCTCTGGGCAGTGCCGTTCTCATCAAGAGCCAGCATTCTTGTCATGGCTGATGTTTCTCCAATCTCTACCTAAGGTTTTTCCATTATTTTACTGTTTTTAAATGTATATTTTACTTCAGTAACTAAGGTTTTTCAAATACGAATCTAAATGGCTAAATAATTGCTTCCCTAGTCAATTCTTACTTGTTCCATCCCAAGGAGATAAATGTAATTTAAAGTATCATAGAGTCCAAATGCTAAGAAATACATTTCAGAATAATTCCATATAGTCTCTTTGCCTTTGGTAACACTTCTTTTCACTCTCCTAGGAAACTTTTTTTTTTTTAGAAATAAGAGGCATACTTCTTTTTTCTTTTTCTACTGTGGTGTTAAATATAATGGGGTGGGATGCAAAATATATAAAGAAAATTTTTTTATGTTATTATTTCTTCATAAAATCCTAAGATGTTATTATACCTAAAAGTCAGTTTTCTTTTTTTTTATTTGCTTTTTTTAATTTTTATTTTTATTATTTATTTATTTATTTATTTATTTTGAGACAGAGTCTCGCTCTGTCGCCCAGGCTGGAGTGCAGTGGCCGGATCTCAGCTCACTGCAAGCTCCGCCTCTCGGGTTTACGCCATCTCCTGCCTCAGCCTCCCGAGCAGCTGGGACTACAGGCGCCCGCCACCTCGCCCGGCTAGTTTTTTGTATTTTTTACTAGAGACGGGGTTTCACCATGTTAGCCAGGATGGTCTCGATTTCCTGACCTCGTGATCCGCCCGTCTCGGCCTCCCAAAGTGCTGGGATTACAGGCTTGAGCCACCGTGCCTGGCCAAAAAGTCAGTTTTCTAATGGTAGTATATTACATAGTTTAGATATGCTAAATGAAAACTTAAGATGATATATACATTTTTCAATGTATGGGATTTAAAAACAAGCCATGTCTAAATAATTTAGAAGCTTCATTCTTGTAGCATTTTGGATTAAAATATAAGAAACATCCCCAACATAATTTAATAGTCCATTTTTAAATTCAAGATCTAAATTCAATGAAATGTTAGAAAAATATTAAAACTATTTCTATTAGAAAGTAGACTAACCAGAGTTAATATTAAAGAAGGATAATTCTAACATCAATCAATTAAAAATAGTATTCTCCATGAATCATATCTAGGTCATTTTTCTCCAAAAATTTCATATATATATATATATATATTTGTATGCATATAATATATATTTCTATATTATATGTGTGTGTATATATATATACACCAAACTTTGCATAGCAAAAATTTAAAAATATGCAGTGTGTACACATTTTTCCCAATGCCTGAAGGCACTGAGATAGAAACCTCACATTATCCTTGATTTATCTTTCTATGATGAATTGTTGACTATCACAGACTTGCATTAAACATGGGAAAATCTAAAACAAGATTCATAACAATGCCACATACTTACTGCACTTTTGCTACAGTAAGTTTAATGAATGAATCTCAAACTCTCTGCAGGAGGCAAGTGTTCCAATTCGTCCATGTCTTTCTGAGAACGACTTAATCTCAGTAAAAGGACCAAATTGCAGGCACATCTGGCATGAAACAACACATGCACTACAGCCCTCAATACAGTGAATCACTTCACACTGAGCCCTGGCATGAGTCAGGTGTTGCCAAGGGTCCTTGCAAAGCATATACACTAATATATCTAATAATAATGAACAGTTATTATCAGAGTTAGATAATCTTCAGACATTTAGGAGTATGCCTGAGAGGAAGTATTACTGCTAACTTTCATTGATGTTGCAATATCTGCAAAAACTGTAATCAAGTTAAAGCAGTTCACACCCTCCCCTAGAAGTATATCTTTTTCAGTCTTCTTTACAATTATTGTGCTGTATTCCGGGATTCTAGATCTCATGTCTAATTTTGGACAGATTTTAGTTCATTATAAAAAGCATTAATGTGAATTGCGTCTGTGTTCCCTTGATTTATAATACATGGCTTTATATTAACGGATGTAGAGAACTCTGTCTATTGAAAATCAAACAAGGCAAAAATAATATATATAACTTTGTAGATTTAGTTGGGGAAATGTACATATGTTTCTGTTTTTTATTTGCAACATACACATAATGTTTCTAACTTAGCTGTATCAGTTGACTTTAGTTGTCTTCCAGCCTGCCCATCTCACACTTGTATTATACATATTCTTATCCTAAAAGAATTATAGTCTTATATTTTTATCCTAAAATATATTCTATATAGAATACATTCTTTATCTCTATCTAAAATATATTCTTATCCTAAAAGAATTAACACATAGTATAAACAAAATGTTTAAAGTGCTGTAAAAATGTGAGAAACAGAAGTGTTATAAAATTATGTCCAATTTTTTAAATCAATATGCCACTATTTTAAAAGTATCATTTGTATTATATTTTTATATGTATTTACAAGACCACACAAAGTGAAGAGTGTTTTGAATGGATCCCAAATAATTATTTTTAAACTTTTGTTTTTATGCTTAATAGACAGATCAGAACACATGCTATTTGGTCAAATATATAATAGGACAAATTTAGCTACTAAAGTAAGGAAGAGTTTTACAAGTCTTATTATTTTTTTCTTTGGGTAGCTAGTGTCTGGATTCAGTATTTCAAATCTTTGGGAAAATTGTTTAATTTTACATAGTATACTTGTAAATACTTATAAAATAATAATAAATACTTGTAAGAGCTAGTTTCCTGTTTTTGTATTCACGACAATCACTGCTTAGTATCATGAGAGTCCTTATGAAAAATGCAACATATTTTTTGTTGCTTCTTTATTATTAATGTATTTAACACTATAGAGTTGTGAGTTGAACATAAACCAGGAACTTTGAAAGAATGTAAATATAACATAACAACAAAATGGCCCTAAACATAAGCTTTATAAAGCCAAACTGGTGATAACATTCTTTGTTTTTTACCCACATCACCTTCTAAGGAAAACCATTCATTATTCCCTCCCCTATTCTACATGGGCAGCATCCTCAATGGCCAATTTTATATCAATTAATGCATATCTTCTCTTTTATGGTCATAATGATCAGACCAGAAAGTGGATACATTACTAAGTTTATGGATATATTGAAAATTCTGTCCCATCATTGGATAAAAGATATCATGTATGTAGATTTTCGTACTTAAGGATTTACATTAAGAACATTGAGGAATCTGCCTCCCCATGGTGCAGAATCCTCGGCACGGTTTTGAGTTAGAAAAATAAAGACAATTATGGAGCATACGTCCCTGAAGGGTGGGAAACCACCTTGCCATCTGTTTGGATTCTGAGTAGCATGGGCATTTTGAGGTCAGGGATGTCAAATGAGGGTAGGTTGAACAGGGCAGCTTCAAAGAGAAATTTTTCTGGTACAATCAGTGAAACAACTGCTGCCTAGATAAATTCTATTCTTTATGAGAGTGATCTAACTCTATAAATATTGATACAGTCACATCCAGTTACATTTGATGATCATTAGTTTGCGCTGAAGTAAATCCAAAGCGACCCACTGCTCATCAGACCAACCTAAGGTCTCAGAACGAAAAATGCCAGCCTCAGGCATAAGTGAAATTCTATGGAGAAACATTGTCTTACAGAGTAGCTCTCCAGCAGGCAGAATCCTAAAAAGTCAGATGTGTTATCTAAGAACTTAATCTACTGCAAAACACACACATACACACACGCACATGCGCACACACACACACACACATACCAAAAACAAATGAATAAACCAAAAAGAAGAAAACAAGAGAGGGAGGAAGGAAGGAAAAAGAGAGAAAGCCTATGTAATTAACTGCCTTACGAGATACTTTATCTTAACAGATGGTTATTTTAGAGAGGCAGCCAGAGCTTTGTGCTGTAAGCCGTCCCTTCTCTCCTTCCTTAAAAAAGGAAGTGCTTCTGCAGTCTTGCTGCTCTTTTCTAATTATTTTATATGGTAGTGTTATTGGTGTTAACATTCGCTATTTATTTCATAGGCTGCCAAAAATTAGAAAATGTCTAAATATAGTTCATATGAGCTACGAAGCTATGAGCTATGAAAATGGTGAATATGACTTGAATTTTGGGGGCTCTAAAACTAAAAACACTTGGAATGGTTGTGACACTTTATATCATTACATATTCCTCACTTTTTCTTAAGAAAGGGATATGTATGTCTTTGGCGGTATGCATGGTGGTGAGATCAACATTTAGGTAGAAGTATATTGGTAATTAGAAAATAAAAGTGTACATAATAATGATTAAAAGTTAAAATGTTTTTAATTAATCTCAACCTCATACATACACCTTCCTAATGTAAAGTTTTTGATCCACTGCTCCTTTAACTAGATAGTCTCAATTTTAAACATGTCATCATAGCACCAGAATAAACAATCAAGAGCAATTAATCTGAAGACTACCCAATTATATATGTGGACTGTATCACCTTTCTTACAAAATGATGTAGCTTAATCATTCGCAATGTTTTTCCAAACTAAGAAACAGATATATGATGGCAGTGTGTTGTTGGAGTTACAGCAAACAAACTATGAGGAAGCAGTGAAAGCAGAATGCCCTGATGAGCCAGGTGCAAATTAAAGCACTGTGGGGAAAGTGTTGTGCAGCGATACACAAAAGTTGCAAGTGAATTAAGTTGTGAAAAGAAAAAAGGGCATGCAGGATATAGTTGGGTCATGCAGACCACGAAAAATGGTATTTCATGGGATCTGGTTGTGCAGTTGCTATAGTTGCTTTGAAAGCCAGAAGTAGCTGCACTGTTAATCTCTTTGAGGCCAGGCTCACTATGAGTCATGTTCTGGAACAGGCATAAGAGCTGCCTCTTCCTTATTTAGCATTATGCAATCCAAATAACAAAACCCATCAGTCACTATTCCTTGAGACAAAAATAATCATAATCATAATCATAATAACAATCATAAATAAAGCAAATTGAAGCAAGTGTGCTGTAGAGTGAATTCACATATGATTTATGATTATTAGGAGGTAGGAAAGAAATCAATGAGAGAATGATATTTGAGGTGAGTCAAGTAAAGATTGTAGAGATAGTCAAGGCAAAGAAAACAGTCCACAGTCCAAGTAAATTTATGTAGCATTCTGAAGTTTAGGGAATTAAAATGACTTTAGTGTAGCTGAAGTACAAATTTCTAGATACAGCCATTTGAAAAATGTGTCTAGAGATAGAACCAGGGGTTAGATGATGGAAGGGATTACATCCCATTCTCTGGAGTTAGTATCTGATGTCTAAAGTAGTGATTATTCACATTTCGTACGGGCAAGTGATCTGTCTAAACATGCATTGGAGAAAGACCCTTTGAAGAGCCCAGTGAAGAATCCTGAAAGAATCCAGAAAGGTCACTGTAGTCTCTTATACTACTCCAGGTTATAGATGGATATATTAGGTAGGTGTAAAAGGAATTGCAGCTTTTGTCATTAAATGTAAAGGCAAAAGAAGTTAGAATTAGCAGACTGAGTAACTGGCTAGATGTGAGGAGCAGAGTAAATAGCGGGCCTAGAATGATATCCAGGTTCTGCAGTTGACTGAATGAAGAGAGGTGCTATTCTCCAAGATTGTGAGAAGAGAAAATTAGATTGGGAGGGAACTAGGTCAAGCAGTAACAGGCTCGAGTCTGGCCATGTTGCAGTTGTGGTGGCAATACACTTAATACCAAGTGGAATTAAGCAGAGTTATAGCAAACATTCTGCTTGTCATTTCCACTGAGATGTCTGATACACATCACCATACCACGTTCACAGCTGAAATCCTCATTCTGCTTATTTTCTCATTACCCTAAATGGATATGATGTCCATGAAAATAAGGGCTGCATTTGCTTTGTGGACCACTCTATTAAATCGGCCCAGCATTGCCCCAAAGCCCCAAATATCCATATAATAAATCTTTAAAAGATAAGTGAATAAAAGAGATAAAGGCTGAAATTAGAAAGTTGATTGTTACCAGGCTAGAGATGGAAGCTAAAACCTTAGGTGTAAATGAGATTGTTCAGGAATTAAGAATAGGGTGTTCTGTCTATGAGGCAAAAAAAAAAAAAAAAAAAAAAAGATAATATTGTTGCATTTCCTTTCCTCCTAGAATACCTAGAATGTAAATCCTAGAGTTAAGGATTGATGAGAATAGGAGATTGAAACACGTATCTAATGAGCATCAGACAGTGTGCTGGCCACTTTACATGTATATGACCCTGGCATAAGGTCTCTGAGAACCTCATCATGTTTTTGATTGATTCATACAAATTTCAGAAAAAAGTAAGCATTAAAGCTTGAATGTGTTAATATATACTTTCTTCTATCACAATGGAAATATATCACATGCAAGTATGCAAGCTGCACCTGATTCAAAAAATAGCTACATCTATTTCAGCAAAAGAGTAAAATAATTTGTTTTGGGAAAGGTTTTGTTTTTGAATACATTAAGCACTAAAATTTACATCATGGCTAAGTTTACATGTTTTGCATAAGCCTGGGTTTGACTAGCAATAAAAAACAAAATCCTACTGTTACAATATCTGAAAAACAATTGTCATAAGAAAATTTGTAACTGATACTCATGCTTCCATTGCAGAGACATCACTAACAGAATTCAAAGCTGATAGCACAGCTGTATCTTATATTCAGTTTTGTTCTTCTGATATATGACACTACCTTGCTATGAATCATACCAAGACTTGGACATTACTAATGTGACTACTATTTAGTTTTATATAAAGCTATATTGTTTTTTATTTCCTTCCAGTTTTGGTGTGACCTTTATTTTGCTTATGGCATCCTTTTTTCTAGCTTTACTGAAGTGTAACTAAAAGTAAAAAAAAAAGTACAAATTTCAAGCTGTATCAGATGATTCAGTATATTTTTACTTTGTGAAGTGACTACCACAATTAAACTAATAAATGCATCTATCAGCTCACATACTTTTACTTTTATGTGTGTGCACGTGTTGTGAGAACACTTGAGAGCCAGTCTCCTAGCAAATTTCATATATAAAATGCATTATTAATTAACTATAGTAACCATAATATATATTAGATCCTCCAAACTGATTAGTCTTATTACTGAAACTTTGTACTGTTTGAGCAAAATCTCCCAATTTCCCACACACCTTAGCCACTGGCAACACCATTCTGTTTGTGAGTTTGACTATTTTAGATTCGATACATAACTGAGCTCATACAGTGTTTGTCTTTTCTGTCTGACTTATTTCACTTAGCATAACTTTCTCCAGTTTCATTCACGTCGTTATAAATTACAGGATTTTCTTCATTTTAAATGGTGAATAATATTCAATTTTGCGTGTGTGTGTGTGTACAATTTTAAAAATGTATTCATACATTGACAGACATGTCTCCTATTTTGGCTGTTGCGAATAATGAGCATGGTAGTGCGCATAGCTCATCTTGTTACTAATTTCATTGCCTTTGTATGTATACCTAGAAAGTGTATTGCTGGATTATATGAATATTCTATTCTTTATTTTTTTGAGGAAACTCAATACTGTTTTTCATAATAGCTGTGATAATTTACATTTCCAACAACAGTGTATAAGGGTTCTCTTTTCTCCACACTCTAGACAATATTTGTAATTTCTTGTCTTTTTGGTAATAACAATCCTAACAGGTGTGAGGTGATGTCCTGTGCTTTTGATTTGCATTTCCCTGGTGATTAATAATGTTGAGCAACATTTCTCACATGTGTTGGTTATTTGTATGTCTTCTTTGGAAAAATGTCAACTCAGGTCCTTTGCCCCTGCTTTTTTTTTAACTTTCATCGCCTCAAATATTTATCATTTCTTTGTGGTGAAAACATTTAAAATCCTCTGTTTTACTACTTTGAAATGTATAAGACTTCATTACTAACCATAGTCACCATGTTTTCCAATAAATACCAAAACGTATTACTTACATGTAACTGAAACTCTGTGCCCATTGACCGATGTGTCCCTTTTCTCCATCCACCTTTGCTGCTGGCACCCCACACCATTTTCAATCAGGTAAATTACCTTATCGCTGTTGAGTTTTATGTATGTTATA
Source organism: Theropithecus gelada (assembly GCF_003255815.1). Taxonomy (NCBI): domain Eukaryota; kingdom Metazoa; phylum Chordata; class Mammalia; order Primates; family Cercopithecidae; genus Theropithecus; species Theropithecus gelada. Next base: position 38,829,384 of record NC_037670.1, on the reverse strand, counting down.
TATATTTTAAATATTAGCTCCTTATCATGGTTTACCCCCATTGTATCGTTTACTTTGTCTCTATTATATGGTATATTTGCCCCTTATTATATGGTTTGCCCCTATTATATGGTTTATACTATATTAGCCCCTATATATGGTTTGAAAATACTCTGTCTCATTGTGTAGGCTGTCTTTTTACTTCGTTGTTTCCTTTGCTGTGCAGAAGCCTTTTCATTTGATGTAGTTCCTTTGTTTATTTTTGTTTTGTTGCCTGTGCATTTGATGTCATATTAAAAAAATTGCCAAGGCTTCAGTGAGTTTTTACATTTAATTTTTTAATCCATTTCAATTCATTTCTGTGTATGGTATAAGATAAGGGCACAATTTTGTTCTTTGGCAAGTAGCTATCCAATTTCCCTGGCATAATTCATTGAAGAGAGTATCATTTTCCCATTTGGTTTTCTTGGTACCCTTGTCAAAGATTAATTTACCATATATGAGGGGAGGCTTTGTTTCTATTTTGTTCTATTGGTCTATGTATCTGTTCTTAAGTCAGAACTATACTGTTTTGATTATTATCATTTTGTAATATAGTTTAAAGTGAGGATATTTCTCCAGTTTTGTTTCTTTATTCAAGATGCTTTAGCTATTCATGGTCTTTTGTGGTTCCACAAATGTTTTAGAATTGCTTTTTCTATTTTTGTGAAAAATGCTGTTACAGTTTGGATAGGGATTGCATTGAATCTGTAGATTGCTTTGGGTAACACAGACATTATAACATTATCAATTCTTCTAGTCCATGTACACAGAATAACTTTCCATTAATTTTTGTTTTCTTAAATTTCTTTCATCATTTTTCATAGTTTTCAGTTCACAGATCTTTCACTTTGTTGGTTAAATGCATGCCTAAATATTTTATTGTTTTATTGATGCTATTAGAAATAGGATTGTTTTCTTAATTTCTGTTTTGGATAGTTTGCTGTTATGTATAGAAAAACAATGTATTTTTATGATGACTTTTTATCCTTCTATTTTATGAATTATTTTATTGGTTCTAAAAGTATTTTGGTAGTGTGTTTAGAATTTTCGATATTTAAAATAATATGCTTTGCAAACTGAGAACATTTAACTTCTTCCTTTCTGATTTGAATGTCTTTTATTTTTTTTTTCTCACCCAGTTGCTCTAAGACTTTCTGTACTATGTTGAATAGAGGTGGTGAGAGTGGGCATACTTGCCTTGCTCTTGATTTTTGAAGAAAGCTTCTGGCTATTCACCATTAGGTATGATGCTAGTTGTGAGCTTGTCATTGTGGCCTTTATTAAGCTGAAGTACATTCCTTTTAAAAATAACTTGCTGAGTTTTTTTTTTTTCCATAAAAGATTTTTGAATTTTGAATGTTTTTTCTGTGTCTATTGAGATGATTACTTTTATTATCCATTCTGTTAAACAGGTGTATCTGATTTATTGATTTACATATGTTGAACCATCCTTAAATTTCACAGATATATCCCACTTTATCACGGTACATTACCTTGTAATAATTTTTTTGAATTGAGTTTCCTAGTATTTGTGACTTCTTCACTCCCCTGGTTTGACGAGTGAGAGGGAGTGTTACAGTTCTTCCACTCCCATAGTTCAGCAAGCGGGAGGGAGTGTTACCATCTTTTCACTCCCACATTTCGGCCAGTTCTGAGCTCTTGTATCACAACCCAGAATAATGAGGGACGTGGAAACCAGAGAGTGCATGAGGCAGAGTAGAATTTTATTAAGCAATAGAAAGAAAGCTCTCAGCAGTGAGAGATGACCTGAAAGAGGGTTGCCAGCTGCGAGGCTGAGTCCAGGATTTTTATGGGCTTAGAATGGGGAAATGAGTGCTGATTGGTTTATGGGTAGGCTTAGAAAAGGTGCCTTTCAGAAACAGGAACCAAGCAGGGGCTGAAGTGAAGACTTGGCCAGGACCTTGGCCTGAGACCAATCAGGAGTTGAGAGGGAATATAAGTTCTCATTCCAGTCTGCAGACTCTATCCGGAATTGGTAGTTTGGTTTTCAGGCTTCAGGACGTTGCTGGTTTGAAGGTTGAGTTTTGCCAGGGACCCATCACTATCTGTCTAGGAACTCGTCTGCCTCTGATTGCTATCATTTTGTTGAGGTATATTGCATCTGTGTTCATCAAGGATATCAATTTATAACTTTCTTTTTTTTTTGTAGTATCCTTATGTTGCTTTGTAATAGAATAATACCAGCCCAGAAAAATGAGTTTGCATGCATCCTTTCCTTTTCAATTTTTTTGTAAGAGTTTGAAAAGTATTCGTGTTAGTTCTTTAAATGGAAGAATTAACCTGTGAATTCACTGTGAACATCCACTTGGTCATGGATTTTTTGTTGTTGTTGTTAGAAGGATTTTTATTAAACCTTTAATCTTCTTACTTAATTTTTATTTCAAATTTTCTATTTCTTTATGATTCATTCACAGTAGGTAGTATGTTTTAAGAATTTATTTCTTCTAGGTTATTCAATTATTGGATTATAATTTTTCATAGTAGTTTTCATGAACCTTTGTATTTCTGTGTTATCAGGTGTAAGTTCTCCTTTTTCATTTATGATTTTATTTGAGTCTTCTCTCTTTTCTTAATATAGACATTAAAAGCTATGTACTTCCATCTTGTAACTGCTCTTGATGCATCCAAAAAGTTTTGCTATGTTGTATTTCTATTTTTGTCTGTAGATACATTTTGATTTTATTTTTGATTTCTTCTTTGACCTATTGCTTTTCAAGAATGTGTTTACTTTCCATATATTTGTGAAATTTCCAATTTTCCTCCTGTTACCTATCTCTAGTTTCAAAACATTGTAGAGAAAATTTACCTGATATTACGTTATTCTTCTTAACCTTATTAACACTTGCTTTGTGGCCTGCCTACTATTCTTTATTTAGAATCACGGGCTCTTATTTTCTCCAAAACCTTCCATATGTATATTTCTGAATTTTAAAAATTGCAATAGTAGTTCATTATTAATTGAAATTCTTCACAGTGTATCAGTAAAATTTTAAATATTTTGTAAAAGTAAATCAATATAAAAATGCTATAAATGTAGGTGATTCTGAAAATTGTATTAACTGTACAATAATGTTTACTTTTATGTCTACTTATGTTTCTCAAACTTAGAGGGAAAGAGCAAGTCTTCTGTTATAAAGGTTTCCAAATGCATAAGCTTAGATAATTATTTTCCTCGAGTTTAAAATCTATTTTTTCACAGATAAATTTATTATATAAAAGAATTGAGGTTTCTAATTGAAGAACAAGAAAGGTTCCAATTCAATTCAAGAGAAACTTTGCTATTTTATTTAGGCATAGATTGTTATGTGTGTGAATATATTTATGTTAAAAAACTTGCAAATATTACAAAATATATCATCTAAAACACACAAAAAATTGTAATGACGATGTCTAAATAACTATTTATTTTTAGAAATATCCAGGAGTCCAGAGTTTTCATTTTTTTTGTTTTGGTAAGGAGTCAGATAACAAATAATTTAGACCTTTTAGAATATACACTCTTTCTTATGACTACTTAGCTCTGCTGTTGCAGTTTAAAAGTAGTTAAAACAATTGGCAAAAAGAAGGAGTCAACTATGTTTCAATGAATGCATTTAGAGAAATAGACAGCAAGACAGATTTGCCTGGTGAGTACTATTTTGCTGACCTGTGCTCTAGGATTCGAAATATTTTCTTTTATAGGATGAAAAAATTCAGCATCATATAAATAAAATAAAATACTTAATGCATACAACTAGCTAAGTAATGGGAGGCCATTTCAAACCAGATCAGATGATCTCTAGCGTACTATAGAGTATTAAAGCTCATTTTATCTTTTCACTACTCCATATCTGTGTTAAATTTTGTGATGAATAACCTAACCTACATTAAAACATGTTCAAATATTTTCTTCCATTGTGTAGCTATACTTATGGCCCTTGGACCTTTTATCTGCAGGATTAAAGACTAGAGACTAGAAAATGCTGCATAAAACAGAAGGTTTCTCTTTTCTTTTATTGTGGGCTATATAACCTTAAATGGAATGTGAAGAACTCTAAGGTGTTTCATGAGAGCAAATATATTTCATAAGAAATATGGAAAATACGATATACAGAAAGTTCTAAGAATCAGGACAGTTTTGTCTACAGGAAAAAAGGGTTTACACTGATTTAATTGCAATATTCAGCATATGAAAATATGTTCTCATTAGAATAGATTCTACATTTCTTTACACAGTAGGAATTATAAAAAATGGATTTTGAAAGTTTCAACTAGCAATCACTGTCTCCTTTTAAATATAGGTTTTTAAGAAAATCATTATATTTTATTTTCTTTCATCAAATTTTAAGAGAATAATATTAGTATATATTAGACATACTACATAACTGGAAAAAATGTGGTATAGTACTGATTTTATATCTAACTAGAAATGTAAATTGTGCAAGCTAATTCATTGTTGTATTGTTTCTTATATGGAAAACAGCATCTGTGCACCAGGCTTTCTCTTTGAACCTAAAATATCACTGTTTCAAAAACTTCTCAGCTGAATACAGCAAGAAAACATATATCTTTACTGACACATACACACAGACACACACACAAACCGAGATCAATAAATTCTATGTAACCATATTCATTTATATAAAGCTAAAAAGCTAAATATGAGTTCATACTGATGCCTCCACCTCAAATCCATTACCATATTGACTTTTCTAGACAACTCCTTTGCTTGTATTTATGTATATATTCTTAGTCCAATAGTAAGAAACCTGGCTCCCACAACCTGCCATCCATTAATTCAATTGTTCAGTTCCAGTATATATGTTTATTGATGTAAGAATTTTTAACCCAGATCTCTACTGGAAAAACTTTATTAACTAGAGAACAGTACATATGTATTACACAATAAAATTCATTTCCAAAGTTATGTAAGATGGCAACTTTTCCCTGCAATCCCTTCACTGAGGTTGTTTTATACATTTGAAGTGCAGTTATATTCTCTTGTCACAATCTGCATTCCTTCCAAGATCACATTTTTCCAATTACTTTTAAATGTCACATATATCTTTGTGCTATAGTTTTATAAGTTTTGACAAATACGAAACTTCCTATATGGAATATTAAAGGATTATACAGGTTATTTTAACTGCTTTCAAAATCTCTTGAACTTCATCTATTCAACCTTCCTCCTTTTCTGCTGAATGTACGTCAACCACTGATACTTCTATCATTTCTGTATTTTTTTCCTTTTCTGGAACACTGTATAATTGGAGTTGCATATATGTAGCATTTACACACTGGCTTTTTTCTCTTAGCAATATCCATTGGTTTCACTGATTCTTTTCTTGGTTTAATAGCTCATTTATTTTTATCCCTGAAAAACTTTCCATCGAATGAATGGATAGATCACAGTTGGCTTATTCATTAATCTACTGAAAGACATTTCAGGAAATCTGAATTTTGGAGTATTATAAATAAAGGTGCTATATACTTTCATATAAAGTGTCTTTATTTGCTTGTTTTTGCTTTGATATTGATTGGTTTTGTAGATGTAGGCTTGCAAATTAATTTAATAAATACCTGGAAGTGTAATTTTTGGAGAGTATAGTAAAACTATATTTGGTTTTTGTCTTAGTTCATTTTCTGTTGCTATAACAAAATATCATGGCCTAGGTAATTTGAAAACAAAACAAATTTATTTTCTAAACTTTTGGAAGCTGGGAAGTCCAAGAACATGGTGCTAGCATCTGCTGAGAGCCTTCTTACTTTGTTATAGCATGGTGAAAATGCAAGCGAGCATGCAAGAGAGAAAGATTAAATTGGGCCAAATTCCTCTTTCTCATGAGCCCACTTTATTAGGAGCTGACTCCCACAATTACGAACCCACTCATAAGATGGCAGTATTAATGTATTCATGAGACAAAAGTCTTCACAATCTAATCACCTCTTAAAGGCTCCACCTCTTAATGCTGTTACATTGGCAATTAAATTTTAATATGAGTTTTGGAAGAGACATTCAAATCATAATATCTTTGTAAGAAACTGCCACTCTCTTCTAAATTGACTGAACATTTCACATTCTTACCATCAAGGGATGAAAGTTCATGTCATTCTACCTCCTTGACAGCAGTTAATGTGGTCAGTTCTTTGGATTTTAGCTAATCTAATAAGTGTGCAATAATATGTTAATGCTGTGTTAAATTGCAATGCTCTATTGACAAGTGATGTTAAACATATTTTCATATGATTATTTTCAGTCTGGATTTTTTTTTCTGGTTAGGTGTCTGTTCATATCTTTTGCCCATGGTGTAATTGTATTGCTTGATTCTTTATTACTGAGTTTTAAGAGTTCTTTGAATATTTTTGATATACATTTTTATCTTTTATGTTTTGCAAATGTTTCCCCTTAGTCTGTGATTTGTCTTATCATTTTCTTTAGTTTCCTAAACAGAGTGCAAACTTTTCATTTTAATAGTGCAATTTACAATTTTTAGTCATGGGGTAGAGTATTTGCTGTTATATCTAGAAATTCATTACAAAGTCCAAGGTCACCTAGAGCTTCTCCTAGGTTTTCTTACAGAAGTTTTATACTTTTGCATTTTGCATTTAGGTCTGAGATCAACTTCCTGTTAATTTTTGTAAGAGGTAAGTTCTATGTCTAGATTCATTTATTTCTGCATATGAATGTATAATTTTTGTAAAGATTCTTTTTTCTCCAAAGAATTGTCTTTGCTCATTTTCCAAAGCTCATTACCCAAATGTATTTTTGTGCCCATATTGTTTTAGTTGTATGTTCCGTTTCATTGCTCTATGTGTGTATTATTTTATACCACACTATCTTATTTTCATGCTTCGTTATTAGGTACATATATCTTTAGCATTTTTATGTCTTCTTGAGATTTGCCCTTATTATCATTATGTAATGAACCTCTTTATCCCTGATACCTTGCCTTATTCTGAAGTCTTCTTTGTCTAAAATTAACATATTTATGCTACATTTTATTAGCATTAGCATTATATATCTTTCTCTATCAATTTTATGTTTAGTCTAATGATATCTCTATATTGAAATACTTTTGTAGATATATAGTTGGATCTTGTTTAATACTTTTAAATTAAAAAATAATATATGATGTTTAGATGGCGTTTAGATCACTCATTCTAAAATCTGCCCCAGTTGTAGCTGTTTTCTATTTGCTGCATTTGTTGTTGTGCCCCACCCCCACCTCTGCCTTTTAACTCCTTTCTGGATTAATAGAGCATTTTTTTTAGGATCCCATTTTCTCTTGTCTCTTAGCATATCTATTTCACTTCTTTTGTAAAAGAGATATATTTGTCCTAGAGTTTGCAATACAATTTTACAACCAATGTAAGTCCACTCCAAAATAGTACTATATCACTTCACGGTTTTGCATGTACCTTCAAACACAGCATTCTCAAGTCTCCTCTTCTGTGTCTGGTAATATTATTGCTATTCATTTCACTTAGGCAGACAATATAGTTACTCAGTACAATGCTTATTATTATTTTTAACTAGTGTTGTCAATTAGATTAGATGAAATAAAAGTAATAATTTCCTTTTACTTTAATCTATTCCTTTTCTTAGGTACTTTATACAGATTCAAGTTTCTCTTCTATATCATTTTTTTCTCTCTCTGAAATCTGTTTTTAGCTTTTCTTTCAGAATAGCTCTGTCAACAAATTTGCTTGGATTTTTGTCTGAAAAATCTTTATTTCTCTTTCATTTTTGAAGGGCAATTTCCTGATTGTGTTTTCTTTACTTTTCTTCCACACTGTCTTTGTTGCATGTTCTTTTAAAATGAAAAATCCATGTCATTCTTTTACTTGTTCCTCAATATTTTCTATTTTTCTTTTATTTTTGGAACTGCAATGTAATATCCTGCTGTAGATTTTACAGTATTTTTTCTGCTTGGTAGTCTGAGAGCTTCCTGTTTGATGTCATCCATTAATTTTGGGAAATTTCTGGCTATGATGATCTTAAATAATTCTGCTGCTCTATCTTTCCCTCCCCTTCGGATATACCAGTTGTACAAATGCTGCCTTTTTTTTTTTTTTTTTTTTTTTAGAATTTTCTCACAGTTATTGGATTTTTTTTTCTCTTTGCGTTTAAATTTGAGAAATTTCTATTGACATATATTCAAGTTCAGAAAAGCTTTTCTTTACAGTGTCAAGTTTACTAATGACTTACCAAAGGCATTCTTCATTTCTGTCACAATGTTATTGATATCAACCATTTTCTCAGTATTTTCTTAGTGTTCCCATTTCTCTGCATACGTTATCTATCAGATTTTGCATTTTGTACCCTTTTTTAATTAGATACCTTAACATATTAATCACAGTTATTTTAAATTTCTGACATAATTCTAAATATGTCATATCTTACTTCAGTTCTAATGTTAGACTTAGTGTGTGTGTGTGTATACATATATATATATCTTTTGTGAGTTATGTATGATGTTTATGTAATAAGACTGAGATAAGTAGGCCTTTTGTTGTTTTATGTTATTCTGGCTAGAAGTTGTTCTAGGTTTGATGCTTACTGTATCTACGTCCTTGTTTTTTCATTTTTTTGTTCTTCTGTTGCTTCCCTAAAAACTCCTTCCACAATAAAATCTGTGCGTTGCAACCCTTTTACCTGTAATCCAATATTGAAATCTTGTTGATGTGGTATTAAGATGTAAGAGAGGTAAAGTGTTCTATAATTTTATAATCTTATGTCTCGGTCTCTTAAGGGTATGCGTTCCTGGTCTATGGTTTTAAATATGCTTTTTATCAGCCTTTAAGTAAGAAAGGAAATCTAGTCAGAATAGGAGTCAGGAATTGCCTGCTCACTGAGTGAGACAAGACTCTGATAAAGTATTCTCCTCGATGAGTACTCATTTGTTAAGAACATTTTGGTTGTATTTCTAAATGATCACTTCGTTACATTCCTGCCAGAGACCATGAGGGGATTTTTCTTGACAATTCATTGTTGTAGGGATGAGAGGAGAGTTTCCAAACACCTTACTTTTCACAAGTAAAATCAGAAGCCACTTGCTTTAAAATAGCACTAAAATATATAAATTAAAATATTTCAAATCTAATAGATTATTTACTGGATCCTTTCTCAAACAATTAATTATTACGTATTTTCCTGCTTTTGCTGGACAACACAAAATCTAAATGCATTTTTTTTCACCTGTGGATAGTGATTCACCTTTCCCACGTCATTAATGTTTAGGTGTTCCCAAAAAACTTTTTAAATGTTGTTTATTACATTTTTACCCTTTTCCACCGATATTCTATACACTCCCATAGCTCCAGTTCAATCAATTTTGTTGATTATTTTTACCTTTACATTTCCAATAATGTCTTCTCACTTACTATTTAGTACTATACTCAAATTATTAAGCTAATACTCATCCTGTGAAAAATGCTACCTTCTTGCAAACACCAACAAACTTGCTCTCTTTATTGAACATCTCCACCTTTGACAATGACACAATGGTGCATACACATATCATTTTATAAATATTCACGATATTCATAGCTACACCCTTCCCTGCAGTTCACTCCTATGATCCCCAAATGTAATTGGGATTCAAATAAAAAGCCCTATTCTTATAGTCATAATATATGATAATTAATTATAGCTGAAAATATAGGAACAATCTACTTTTAAAAACATTGCATATTTACTTTTTCTCCATTTTATTATTTGGATGAGTGGGAGTTTATCAGTGTTAATATATTAAATATGAATTTCTCATGAAAGGCAGCTGTAATTATTTAATATTTTATACACTGCTTTAGGACATTAAATTTAAAATAATTTCATTATTTTATTTATGCATATATATATGTGTGTGTGTGTATTACACTTACCATTGTATGCCTAATGAAGATGATTTAAAATTTGCTGAATGCTGCATATTGTGTAGTAAGTGTGGTAGGAAACAACATTTATTGTTTTACAACATGAAGAGTTATAAAATATGGCAATTGATTTCCCTGGCATAAAAGCTTAGTTTTAGATGTAATTTTTAAAATAATTAAATGCAACATTTCAGTACCTCCTTCAAGGAGAAATTATGTAAACCCATAGAAGAAAATTTGATGGTTTAGGCAGGAGAGTGAAGCTGTATGACACCTGATAGGTGGTGTTGAATCCTATTGATACAGTTAGTAACTGATTCTACAGATCAATAATGGCAAAATCATGGTGATTTACTGTAAAGGAAATATATTTTGGTGGTATTCAGGACTTGACTGACAATATTTAAAAGACAGATTGAATAATCTGTCCTGTTAAGCTTCTCATGAAGACTTTCATGTATCTTTGATTTGCCATAAGAAGAGTGAATTCCTTATTGTTTAAAAGCATTTGTGTTGAATCAGAATATTTTATTAGATCTGTGCAGTGTTTATATGTTAAAATACAAAACTGAAGTTAAATTGCCTTTCAGTGAAGGTTCCTAATATTGATCTTGAGTCCTTTAAATTCCAACTCATTACATGTGAAATAAAGTTTCACTTCTATTTAGCACATTTCAAGGAAAATATATATCACTGAAGTATTTTCAATATAGTAACACTGCAAAATGATACGTTGTGTCATATTCCAAGAAAATTTCAGGGTTAAATAAAGTTAGATACTTTTGAATATTTTGGGGAAACAAATATTGACATTGTTTATGTTTATTTACTGTGAAGTTTAACAAAAAACTGCAGTTGATATTCTAAAGCCAATTTCAGCATATTTGTGAGTAACACGAAAAAATAGAAAAAACACATTAATATTAGATCATCAAGTCTCTAACATCCACACTCACTGTATCTTGCACAGTTTTTCTATAAAGTATATATATATACTCTTACAAAATAAAATAGTGTAAAATATAGTTTATATAGCTAGTTTAAGAAAATATATACTTTGATATTGAAATTGACCATTCCCCCTATTAGTTGACTAGTAGAGAGATATGACCAAGTATTTTTATCAGAAAGATAATTGTCATATAATAATGGATTAAGAGGCAGGGAATCTAAATTTAGTTCCTGTCACTTCCATGTACTGGCAAATCACTTCACTTTATTTATTGGGGACTCCATTCTCTCATCTATTAGATAGAGATTGGACTGCCTACCTAACAGATTTTGCTGAGTCAATAAAAGGGGAAATATAAACTAGTGAATTATCTAAAAGATTGATCATATTACAAATAAACAGACAAAAGCTGATCTTGATTCCTGGATTATCATTTGAAATGACTTTAATCCCCATTCCCAATAAAAGACCTGTTTACATTATCATGATTGGGATATGATCTCTATTTATTACCTTTGATTTCAATAGAACTGTAGTAGCTTTACTTATTCTAACAAAAAAATTTATGATGATTAGAATCTTGATCTTTTCTTTATCCACTCTGTCATTGATGGGCATTTAGATTGGTTCCTTGTCTTTGCTATCGTGAATTGTGCTGCAATGATCATATGCGTGCATGTGTTTTTATAATAGAATGGCTCATATTTCTCTGGGTGTATACCAAGTAATAGGATTGCTGGGTGGTCGAATGGCATTTCTATCTTTAAGTCTTTGAGGACTAGCCACACTGTCTTCCACAATAGCTGAATCCATTTACACTCCCACCAACAGTGCATAAGGGTTCCTTTTTTCTCCACAACTTCACCAGTATCTGTTATTTTTTGTCTTTCTTATAATAGCCATTCTGACTGGTATTGGGTAGTATCTCACTGTGATTTTGATTTGCATTTCACTAAGCCACCATGGAATACTATGCAGCCATAAAAAAGAAAAGATCATGTTCTTTGCAGGGACATGGATGGAGCTGGAGGTCATTATCCTTAGCAAACTAACACAGGAATAGAAAACTAAGTACTGCGTTTTCTCACTTATAATTGGAACCTAAATGATGAGAACACATGGACACATGGAAGGGAATAACACACACTGGGGCTTTTGGAAGGGTGGAGCATGGGAGGAGGGAGAGGATTACGAAAAATAAATAATAGATACTTGGTTTAATATCTAGATGGTGACATAATCTGTACAACACAGCCCCACGACATGAGTTTACTTATGTAACAAACCTGAACTCGTACCCCTGAACTTAAGTTATAAAAAGAACCATGACCTTGCCATCATCAGTAACTGTAACCTCTTTATAATCTCCATTTCATAGATAAGACTTTCTGACTATCATATAAATTGAAAGGCATAGGTTTGCTACCTACTCAATCAGTTTCCTGATTTCAACAATCTTTGACCCAGAAAAACATGTAATCCATTGGTTCCAGCATCCTTTGACTGTCCTGTTGCCCCTGAATATTTTCTCACCATTTGTTTCTCAATTTGTTTCATGGTCAATCTCTATAATTACTCTGTTGCTTACAACTGCAAATCATTTTACAGTATTAATTCTATAATTTCAAAAGCCTGTTGAATCTATCTTATTTCTAATTCATGTATACCCCTCCTCACAAGAAGCTGAATGAGAATGGAGCATGCACTCTACCCTGGCATTCCAAATTTTTCTTAACCTATTTTTCTTTCTTTTTTTTTTAAATTGTAATGCTTACTTTTCACTTTATAATATTTTACGTAATATATTCTGTACATTGCTGATTACCTATTTATTATGTATATTTCAAGAATGCAACATCTCATGCAGTAGGAAATCTTTGTTTTTTGTTCATTGATCTATTCCAAGATGCAGCTCCTGGTACCTAGTGGGTCACTCAATGTCTAATGTTGAAAAATAAATTATGTATTTGATATTTTTTCTTATTCTACACATTATCTTGGATATTTTAGAATATCATTTCACGTTAGCCACACACACTATGAAGACTGATTTACTGTCCTACAGTTTCTGCAGATTTTCTGTGTATAAAGTTCTAAGTCACATTTTCTTCTTATGCCTACTTTTAGTTCATGGTGGGTATGTATATATTACTGGAGAAAACGCTTGCAGTATTGCTGTATCTGCTCTGGCGAGGTCTTCTCATTTTCAGTTCTCCCTTACTTCTGGGTCACATCATTTTCCAGAGATGCGTAAATATAAAGTACAGAAAAATTAATTTTCAGTATCATAGGAAAGATGTGAATTCATCATACTGCAAGTTTTATTTTTACATAAATGCACTTAATAGAAATTTTTTCAGTGTTTATCTAAGATGGTTATTTTTGATAAATAAACTGTGTAATTTACTTTTTTTTTTTTAAACTCTTATTCAGTCTCTGCTTGACATAATAGAAACCTAGGTTATAAAAATATTGAAAGGTACATAGGTGAGGTGTGACCTAATATTATTTGCATCTAGATCCATCTCTAAAATTAGAGTCTCTTAGTCTTAGACTAAAGATCATAATCAGTGAATATATAGTCATAACTACAAAGCTCTTTATAATCTTTGAATTTACCCAAATATCTATCTTAGAATATTTTTACTGAATTGCTCAGGTGTTTAAGATAACTTCAGAAAAGGTAGCATAAGCAGATTAATTGCTCTGGGATTTTGTAATTATATAGAACTGTTCTTAATTAGTGGAAATCAGTAAGAAGCCTGTCCCGAGTAACAGAATGTACTGAATAGCAATATCCTTTACCTGTATCCCACCATGTCTTTTTTCTACTCCTATTTTATGCGTAATACATTAGAAGTGATTTAAATGAAGTAAAAACTCATTTCTTGATGGAGCAGAATATTTAACATTCCTATTTTTGTCTTAAAATTATATAATTTTTTAAAAATATTGACCAGTTGTTAATGTCAGTAGAACAATCAGTCTAATTACTTTTAAGAAAAGTGATTAGTTGCTTAACTACTTAGTGGTTAGATGCGGGCTTAATCAGAACAATTTCACAGACTAAATCTCTTCCTAAAATACGAAGTTCTGGGGAGTAAGTAAATGTCAATGTCTTGAACATAAAATAATAGGCTAATATGAAGGAGTTTCATATTTGCTAAACTAATTACTTCAGACTTAACCTATACCTCTAAAAGTTCTGAACTCCATAGAAAAATAGCAATATATTCTCAGGTTGAAATATCATGTTTAATTCTGTAAGTATTTGCTACATATCTTTAAATACAGGGTCATTAACTGTACTAATCACCTTTCTCAGACAGGAGCAGAGATTTCCCTGCAGGTGCCAGCAGGAATATGTTCTAATAGGTTATGAATAGAGGATTACATTGTAGAAGCACATAGTCCATCTACCCATTGCCTTCCATGATTCTTGCCACAACTTAAAAGCAACATAGAAACTTGGAGTGGGTGCTCTAAAATGATCAACATTTTAATTCTTAACTACATAACACATTGAAGATTCAAAAGATAAATTCAATTATTGAAGAATGTAAAAGTAACAATTATTGAATATCTGAAATTGCATTGTCAAAATGCATACCTTTACAAAAATGTTACCTATTCCTCCAGAGTGAATTCATAAAGAATAAGTGAAGTCATGGAAAGAGCATTTGACAATTTAACAAAGATTGGAAATGTAAAATCTGAAAGACAACTTTAAAAAGCGAGGCGTACAAAACTTAAGGAAAAAGATAAACCAACATCAGGGAAGAGTTCTTGCAAAAACCCTGAAGTAGAAATGAGCTTGATTTATTCAAGAAAATGACTGAACATCAGGGCTTTTGAACATAATTATAGAGGAGAAAAACGAAGCGGTGGAGAAGTCGGGAGTCATTAGCAGATATTAAAATCTGAGTTTTCCCAAAATTTAGAGATGCTAGCATGGGGGAAAAGAACTTAGAAAAGCTATTGAGATGAAGCAACCAGTGATGATAGAAAAGAAAAAGAGGACATTAAGAGATGATATTTCAAGTAAAATGAGAATGGTCTACTCTGTGATATGGCTGAACATTAAAATGAGATAAGAGAAACGAAGCGGCAACTGAAATACATATATTCTTCCAACAAGGTTCACTGTCAATTATAAGATTTTTTTAAAAATGAAGATTGATCTAGAAGATTTGAAAGTTTACTAAGAAAGAAAAAATATCAGAGCCAAATAGATGCTATAAAAAGAGCTTGAGTAACAGATCTATACTGCATAGAAACATGAAGTATACTTTAGAAGGGAAAATAGTACAGATAATTAGTTCTATAACAAGGGGGTTTGATGCTGACGGACAACTAAAGCTAAGATGTTTGGTAGGCAGCGAGCATGGACACTGAGGTTACCTTGAGTAATGGCAGCAGTTTTAGTGAAGAGGGTTTTAAGTCAAGTGTCTAGTTCTCCATGGAAGAGGGAGTTTGGCCAGAAGATAGAGAGGTGACAACAAACAGAAACTTGTAGGATGGAAGATGGAAGAGAGATTTTATTAAGTTTTATGAAAAGAAGAGTACTGGTAAAAAAAGAAATTGCAATGTAGATAGATGGAAGTATGCTACCACTTACATGCTTCCGTGATTGGGAGAAAAAGAGAATCTTTAGAGAAATCTCCAAAAGGAGAGTTATTTCTGGAAATCTTAGCATATAGAATAAACATTATACATGTATGGCATGGGAAATGTTACTCATATTAACACCCACTCCTCTTTGTGTCTACCTTCCTGCTACACTCATGGTATGGCAAGAAATAGGGGTAGGCTCCAAGGTGGTTTCAAGTCATTTGTCTGTCCTTTAAATGATCATCCTTCATTCAAGCATAACATTTGAAAAACATGTCTATAAAGTTACTTTGTTTTGTTGAGGTATATGTGTGTTTCTGTGTAATCATGCCATTTATTTTCATTATAAAAATATTCACATGCTTTGGATAACAAAATCCCTGATTTATATGTTTGTTTTGGTGAGAAATGTTTGTTAGAATTCAGAATGCTAAAAATATTTATAGTGACAATTATTCTACAGTTTAAATTTAAATAGTATGAATTTTTCTCTTCAATTAAGTTGTGTGCAATAAAATTTAACACATGCTTAGAAAGCAATTACCATCATATAAGAAGGAATGGGAATATTTTAATTGGTTTGTGAATTACTTTTTCTAAATACTACAATCATTTTCCTTTTGAAATGAGGTTAAAAAGCCAAAATCCAAGCTAACCATATGTAGTTATGTCCTAGATATCTTTGTTTAATGCATTGTTATAATTATGCTGAATAATCAAAGAAAAATAGGAAATTTGAAAGACTGATGGATAGAATACTATTTTAAGTCAAACAATTATTGACTTGTATTCTTTGTGGTTTCACCAAACTTATTTTCACCATTTACTTACTTGAACTATAATGGGGACACGTACCTTATCTTAGTTGTGTAGATTAATTCTATTTAACACTCTATTTCTCAAATACTTGTAGACTTCCATTTTTATCTCATAATTATTACCATAATTGAAGATAACTTCCATGACATCCATTGTATTAACTTTTCAGAAAGACAGGAATCTTCGTCAAGATAAAGTTTTATGGTCTTTTTGTTGAAATAATTGTTCGGCTCTGACCTTCATTCCCTAGTTTATTATACCAATTTAACATTTAAAATTAACATGAATTAAAACATTTTTTAATTTTTAAGAAATGGTTAGTGTTCATTAGTGAACAAAAGTCCACCTAATAGAGATGTTAACACTACTCTTATCAAAGACACTTTGTGCGACAGTGCTTTCTAAAAAATTATGGGCCAAATAAAATTATACCTGTATTAATGCCTCTAACATCCTCCTGGAGGTGTATTGCTTTGAGTAACAAAGGGATAACTTTGAAGATCTACAGTTTTTAGGCTAATGAGCTTTTTCCCGCTGTTATGCTTAATTCCATTTCCTCATTCCTCTTCATATTCTCAATTTAATTTCCTCATTTAATAATTATTTATTAAGTATATACTCTGTGCCAGGAACTTACATAAACACCGTGTTAGATGTTGCTCATTCTGTTCAAGTATTATGTTTTAACAGTAATTATTTTGTCAGTTGCCTGAACACTGGAAGTTTTTACTGAACATATCCATCCATGAGTGATTATAGAGGCAAGTGTTTAATTCTTCTCCATGATAAAAATAGTTCTAATATACTCTATTTGAGAACTCAGACTTTGAGGTAAGCTATTTGTTTGATAGTTGACATTGCCAATTATAACTCACAGTTTGGAATAAACTCATTAGATTTGTTTAATCAATGAAAAAATGTATCCATTTTCTATATGTATACAAAATATATAAGTTATTTTAGAAATAACTCACACAAAACATTTCTTGTAGGTTGTAATATTTATTAAAGGGTAGTAATTGGTGTTGATCTTTCCTAGTTATGACACCATTTTTTCTTTCTTTGTTCCTGCCACAATAACACACTAAAAGAAAACAAAAACAATTCTTCCAACAACTATGCAAATACATAGTATATGCCACTTACTATCAAAAGAGATGTTCAATGTCTCTTACTGTTATATACCAGTAACTCTTCTAGCATCTTTCAAAATAAGCAAAATAAACAAAAAATGTCATATGTATTTTCCTTCTAATGATAAGTGCATGCCGACACTGGTTTCTAAATAATCACCTTAAAAACCTGTTTCTATGAAAAAATAAAATTTTTTAAAAAAGTTATTTACCTAGTTATTCTCAGGATTTACCATTCCTATTAAAATAATATTACCTGAAATAATTTGCAAAAGGCTATTCTAAAATGTCTAACAGTGAGACATTTAACTTTTTTTGCCTGCTATTCAGTTTACTAAGGATCTCTAATCCAATAAACAGCAAATTTGTTTGTTTGTTTTCCCTATGAATTACTCAAATATGACTTATTGCAAACCACGGATACAGAAAGTCGTGAAGATTAAATAATTATCAGAATTGAGCAGAATATAATCAGCTGACTATTAAAAAGTTGAAATGCATAGCTTATACAACATAGAAAAAATAAATAAAACCTTAGAAAATTTCTAAATACCTAAAATTCCTTTTGGAAATAATCTTTCTGTGAACTCAAATTCCTCATGGGTAAAATAAATAGTTTATTCACAGTATAAGCTATTTTGTGAGATTCTACTTATGAAAAAGACAGTCTATGCAAAAATGCTTTTAATAAATCACCCTATCAAAACTATTTCTTTAAGCACCATTAGTAATACTTTAAGTTCACAAGAATGTGTTTTATTTTAAATTGCATGGTAGGATTTTTTTTAATGTACATAATTGAAGCTGGACTAATATTCCTCATCATCCACATGCTATCTTTGTTTAAGAATTATTTAGACATAAAAAAATAGGCCACTGGACAATCTAGAAAAATGAGCAAAAAATAAATAAATAAAAGAGCTGAATTGTCCTGAAATGAAACGTAAAGGCATTTTATCCATTAACAGTTTCTATTTGTTTGTTGATTTAATGATAGGGTAGGAAGAGATGCAGGCAAGCAGCGTGGTGGAGGCTTATGCATGAATGGAGAAGTCTGAAGAAACGTTTAAATAGTAAAATGTTTACTACTGAATTTCCAATTGTTATGTTTTTTTCCACAATTTGACCAAAATTTGAGTTAAATTTGCTGCCTTCGCAAATATCCTCATGTATGTTTACTGTTTTCTCTTTTATTTTTTTGAACTCAGAAAGGCACCTAGGTAAACAGATTAAATTTCAGTACACAATAATATACTAATATTTGAGAGCACAGCAGGAGGAGCTGAAATAATAACTTCACTGCCTAACTGAACAGAAAGAGGCAGAAGCTTGAGTCAGTGCTGACTAGTTGAGCACTTTGTCTCTCCTACCACCAAATTTCCTTACCACCCAAGAGACACAATCTTCAGAGAACTTGAGAGGCATTCAAGACTTCTTTAACACCCAGGGTGAGGTTACCAAAAGTTTCTTGGGGAAAAACACACACACACACAAACAAAAATAAACAAACAAACAAACAAAAAACGGGTGCCCTTTGTTGCCTTCACTACATTCTTCAGTGGCCCCTTTCATCCTGTTTTCTTCTGTTTTCAACTTTCACTTTCATAGATTTTTTAATATATATATTTATTTATGTTACCTTTCAAGAATATGCAAAAGCAAATTTTCTGTTATAAGGGATTCAAAGGTTATTTAATATTAGGTATCAAATTAAGATAAATCAAAAACCTTGTAGTAGGAAGGAGACAGAGGCATAATTAGAAATTTATATCCTATAAATTTCCACCAGGATTTTGTAATCTTACTTTTTAATTGTATAAACATGAATTCTAAAAATAGAATAAATTAATAAATCCTGAAGTTTTCATTTATTTTTCAATATTTCCATATTCCAAACCACAAATTGATAGTATATATATAATCAATTTATTTAATTATAACTATGTCTATCTATCTCTGTGTATTTATATGCTTGTATATGCACGAGAAGAACAGAATTGAGAGTTCAGAAATAAATTCATGCATGTATAATAAACCGATCTTTAACAAGGGCACCAAGAATACATAAAGAGGGAAGTATGGTCTTCTCAACAAATGACGGATTATCTGCATACCAAAGAGTGAAAATGGATGCCTATATTACACCATTCATAATGATTAACTCAAATTAATTTGTGATCAAATGTTAGGACCTGAAACTGAAAACTCCTAGAAGAAATCATAGAGAAAATGCTCCTTCACATTGGTCTAGGAAATTATTATTTTTTTATATGATACCACAAGCTAAGGCAACAAAAACAAAACTAAACAAATGGGACTACCTTAAACTAAAAACCTTCTGCAAAGCCAAGGAAATAATCAACAGGGTGAAAAGGTGATCTAAGGCATGGGAAAACATTTTTGCAAGCCATACATCTAATAAAGGGGCTGGTATTTAAAGTATATAAGGAATTCCAACAACTCAATAGCAAGAAAACAAATAACTATTGAAAAATGGGCAAGGAACCTGAATAGACCTTTCTGAACAGAAAACATTCACATGGCCAACAGGTACATGAAAAATTGTTCCACGTCACTATCATCTGGGAAAAGTAAATGAAAACCACAATGAAATATCATCTTATACCTATAATGATTGCTATTATCAAAATAACAAGTGATAACAAGTGTTGGTGAGGATACTGAGAAAATGGAAGGTTTGTGCACTGTTAATGGGAATGTAAATTGGCAGAGCCATTATGGAGAAAAATGGAGAGGCTACTTTAAAAAAGAAAATAGAACTACTACATGATTCAGCAACCACATTTCTGGGTACATATCTGAAGGAAATGCAATCAGTATCTTGAAGAGGCACCTGCAACTACCATATTCATTGCAGAATTATTCGCAATAGCCAAGAGATGTGGAAACATCTTAAGAGTCTGATGACAGATAAATAAAGAAAGAAAATGTGACACACACATACACACTCACACACAATAGAATATTAGGCACCATAAAAAGAAGAAAGTCTTGCCATTTGGGACATGAACGAAACCTGAGGTAATGCTAAGTCAAATAACTCAGAGAAAGCGAAATACTATATGATCTCACTTACTTATGGAATCAAAGAAAGTCAAACTCATAGAAACATAGAGTAGAATAGTAGTTGCCAGAGGCTGGGAGATTGGGGAAGTGGGGAGATGTTAGTCAAGGGTACAAAATTTCAGTTATAAAATGAATAAGTTATGAGCATCAAATATACAGCTTGGGGACTATAGTTAATAATACTGTATTTTATAACTGAAATTTGCTGAGAGAATGGATCTTAAATAATCTCAGCACACCAAAGGAAAAAATAAATATAACTATATGATGTGACGGATATGTTAACTAAATTGATTGTGATCATCATTTCAAAATATATATGTATATCTAATCATTATGTGCACCTCAAATTTATATAATTTTATCAAGTATACATTATATACCTTGTCAATTATATGTTAATAAAGCTGGGGAAATGTTTGTGTAAGAAGAAAGAAAATGTGTTCTGTCTCTAGTGTTCTTTTATAGGTAGATGATGCAATTCTCTTGTTACTAAATACTGTGAATTAGAAAATACATGAAACTTAGCAGCTATAAATTATTTATTATGGTGATCTACAGGTATAGTGGGAAGATGTATTACATTGAGCAATATAATGTCTATAATATATGTAGGATAATTTACTACATAAGATAATTATTCTAAATATTACAAAATAAGCTAATTTTACCTTCCTCTCCCAACGTGACATAGGTGCACACAATAATTGTAGCCACTAGCACACAATTACTCTGGTGATATCCTATTTGGGAGAGATTTTTAAGGTCATAAAGTCTAACATTGTCTAACATTGCAGTGTTTTTTGCATCTTATAAACATCCCACTTCAGCTTCAGCTGCAAATATTCTAAAGGCTAACTGTTCTACTCTAAGAGACAAGGTCACTGGATTCAATCTACATATTGCTATTGTATGTATTTTCTTCCTCCACTGAATCATGCCAAATAGTTCTAATTCCATATCCCAATTGTCATAGACTTTTAAGTGTTTTCTTCCTCTAGCCATCGTACTACCATCTCCTCTACCATTTCCTAAATTTTATGGCTCTAATTGCTCACATCACCCTTAAACCAATTTTCCAGGTGAAAATAATCGGCACAGAAAATAATTCAATTATTGAATTGAATTATTAAACTCAACATATGATTTTCCCAACAATTTTCCATTATTAGACACTTAGAATGTTATTTCATTTTCTAAATACCCTACATTAAGATAGCTAATATTATATTACTATCATGCAATCTAGTTTCTAGATTTAATCATTTGAGGGGGAATGAGTTGGGTTTATTTCTTTTTCCAAGTCCACCATCTCCTTGGTTTCAGGTAATTGCTACCATACAATTGACATTGGTTCAATGATCTCATCTACAAGTTCTTTCAGTGCACTAGGGGCAAATGTTTTGTCCTTTGCCTTGAGCTGATTTAGAAAGTTGGTTGCTCTTGGCTGGGCATGGTGGCTGACACCTGTCATCCCAGCACTTTGGGAGGCCGAGGCGGAAGGATCATCTGAGGTCAGGAATTCGAGACCAGCCTTGCCAACATGTTTAAAATCCGTCCCCACTAAAGATACAAAATTTAGCTGGGCATGGTCACGGGCGCCTGTAATCTCAGCTAAGCGGGAGGCTGATGCATGAGAATCGCTTGAACTCTGGAGCGGGAGGTTGCAGTGAGCTGAGATTGTGTCATGGCACTCCAGCCTGAGTGAGAGAGCAACTCCATCTCAAACCCTTTAAAGTTGCTCAATTGCTTTGTTTGTTTGTTTGTTTTTCGTAGAGATTTGATTTCACCATGTGCAGGCTGGTTTCGAACTCCTGAGCTCAAGCGATACACTGGCCTCGTCCTCCCAAAGTGCTGGGATTATAGGAGTGAGCCACCGTGCCTGACCTCTCAATTGCTTTGAATAAGTGTTTTCTCATCAATATTGTTCTACCACATTTTATTTGGATATACTTGATAGATACAAATTGTATCTAAATAAAAAGTGGAGGGAAATAGATTTGACAGAGTTATAGATTTATTACTCTTTTATTCTTTAACATTTTACCATGTATTACAAGCAACAGATTTAGGACTGCAGTGTTCTTACTTTTTCCCTCCAAATAGAGTCAAGAAAATCTTCTCCTATCCTTTAAATTTTTGCAAGTAGTAATTTAATCTGGGTTTCTACTCTCTGAACACTATTCTTAAGAGTTTATAGCATTCTTGTTCAATGTAACTATGCCCTTTTTGTTCTTCTTCATGTTGTTTTTCCAGAGCTTCATGTTATACATAATAATATATTTAAGTAATCCATCTTTTCTTCCTCATTTTCCCATTTGAAATTATATTATTACATTATCAGAATTATCATTTTAAGGAGCTTTATAATTTTTTATATGATCTTCTCTTTAAACCTAGATTTTACTTTTAGAACCATATTTTCTCTGAAAGTTCTGAAGACTGTCATTTCTTGTAATTTCCTTTCTTGGGTATTAATAATAGTAAATCATTGTAGATTTGTTTTAGCATCTATTAGAAGCCAGTTGCTAATTGACAGTAAATATTGTGCCCATATAGTAATTATCACCTTCTTTATTGTTTCAACTTTTCTTTTTTGTTTGTTTGTTTTGTTTTGTTTGAGACGGAGTCTTGCTCTGTCACTCAGTCTGGAGTGCAGTGGTGTGATCACTGCTCAGTGCAACCTCTGTCTCCTGAGTTCAACAATTTCCATGCCTCGGCCTCCAGCATCGCTGGAATTACAGGCGCTCACCACCATGTCTGGCTAATTTTTGCATTTTTAGTAGGGAGGGGATTTCACCAGAGCTTGGCCAGGCTGGTTTCAAGCTCTCGACCACAATGATCTGCACACCTCCGCCTCCCAAAGTGCTGGGAATACAGGCATGAGTCACTGTGCCCAACCCAGTCTACCTAAAATCTCTTACTTCATTCCTATGTTTTCTATTTTTTCTTAACTTATTTAATTGCATATTTTTATTGTATTTTACCTATCAAATAAATTCCTTATCTAAAGGTTTTTTGTCTTTAACTGTGTTAGTTTTGATACTGGTTCTTGCTAAATGTGTCTAGCTTCCTTTTGTGTTATATATTTTTTAATTGTTAGCTCTTTTACTGGGGCCTTTTTCTATAGGTAATTATTAGAAATTTATTCCAGGTTTTTCAGAGAGTATTTTTATTTTTTTCCTTTGAGACACCAAATTTCTATCACAATGGTACCACTTTGTCAATGTCTGGTCTTAGAGTTTTCTAAACCAAATATGCCATGGAAATTTGAGGCTGAAATTTAAATGAGAGCTTGATATTCTCAGTGGACAATGCTTCTTTCAAAACTCAGCATAGGGACTGACATACTCCGTAATAGTTGCATTTTGCTTACAGATAGAATATTTTTTGTAGTATATATACCCTTTTACTAAGAGAGTAACCATTCTAATATGATAATGTTACCTTAGAAGTATTTAATACCCTGCTGCCTCCCACCCCCCATTGCATGGAAGCCACTCTCCAGTCCTTTTATCCTCTTTGTGACACACTTACAAACTCAAGGCTCTTGGAAAAACAGTTTTTCAATACTTCGAATGGCTAAACATAGAGTTATAATATGATCAGGCAATTCCATTTCTAGATATATACCCCAGGGAAAATTAAAACATATGTCCACACAAAAATTTAAGTGTTCCTAGCAGCATTATTCATAATAGCTCATATGCACATCAATTGATGTGTAGATAAACAAAATGTAGTCTATCCACACAATAGTATATTAGTTGGAATGAAATAAAATAAAGTATTGATACATGCTACAACATGATAAATCTTGCAAACATGATAAATCTTGCAAATATGATAAGTGAAAGAAGCCTGTTCACAATGGCCACATACTGTACAGTTCCCATTTATACAATATGAAACGTCCAAATTAGGCAAATCTGTAGAAGCAGAAAGTAGATTAGTGGTTGCTGTGACTTGGGGGTGAGAGGTGGGACAGTTGAAGTGAAGGCTGAAGGACAGATGGGTTTTGTGGAGGTAAATGAAAATATTCTAAAACTGACTGTGGTGATAGTTGTACCACTCCATTAACATTCTCAAAGCCATTGGATTGCATACTTTAAACGGGTGGAGTCTATGGTAAGTGAATTATATCTTAATAAAACTGTTAAAAATGTTACCTACTTTCATCTTATTTTCAAGAGATATTCTATTTCCTGAAATAATTCAGTTTAGTAAATTTATTCTAAAAAATTTACAAATGTTGGATTAGAACAGAAGTACTATATATTTAATAAGCTCCACCCTTTCTATAACAAATGAATAGCTAGATAGATAGATGAAAAACAGATAGGTTGATAGGGAGATAGATGAGAGAGATAGATAGCTATAAAGAGATATACTTATGGACCAAAACAAATGAAGAGATGAAGCTGTGTCTAATGACTACCCTAGGGCTTAAGGCAACTTCCATTATTCATGGTCTGATAAGTGAACACTAAATCTTGTAGCTGGAAAAATGAGAATGCAAAATAGATACAAAAATACAATAGAAGAAAAATATAACACAATATGCCAATCACATTGTGAGTTTGAGTTATTGCTTGGACTTTAAATGAAGATATTCATCAGGCACTTAAGAATATGAGATACAGAAAAGAGGTCGAAATAAGAAGCAAGTCAAGGGAACTTGTGCTTTTCAAGTGTCACATAATGTCATCATATACCACATAACAAAATATTATTGAATTTTAGTTTGTGCTTGTTTTCAATTTGATGAAAATTATAGTTTATAGTAATAGTAAGTTAACAGTAATAGTAACTTAGCGTAATATAAGAAATACTCTATCAGACAAAGATTCAGGCTCATTTACTTAAAAATGACTTCAGAAGCATTGCTTAGAAAATCAGGTGGTTTATGGTGTAGTCTCCATAATGAGTCCAACAAATGATACTATTTATTCAACATTATTCAGCACCTCTGTGGCCCACCGAGATCTTCTACATGGCTTACAGTAAAACTCATGATCTAAACTTTGTGCTTTGCTTCTTATTCTCCATCTCTTCCTATCTAATGACAGTAAATTATACTTTAAAATTATTTTTATAATGAATTTAGTATATATATAGCCATATGTTTTTCAAAATATAATGGTAGACTCATCTTGTTTTTATTTCTTGGAATCTATAATGAGACATCAACAAACATAACTAACAAGAAATACACTTTTGTACAAAACAAAGTCTATCACAAAAGTGAATACAATTATCATTAAAGAAATTAAAGGATCCCTAGGCCCACTGAGTTAAACACATTAACAAAAACAAATGTAAACAAAGAACAGGCGATGAGAAATTTGGAGATTTAGTCACCAAAAACAGAAAAAAAATAAGATAAACATGGGTAACTGTTTTCAGCAGTCATCTGCGGCAGGTTACATCATTGTGGAGCAAATATTCACTCTTTTTCCTTCCTTCATGGGGGAAGTATTTTTTCCCACCCCACTAGGTTTAGCTCCTTTTGTCCCTGACATTTTCCATGAGAAGAGCATGTCTTTGGCAGCCAGCTCCTTGTCAGATTGAGTTCTGATTGAGAAGACTGGTGGAATTGAGCTAAATTCAATCTACAACCTGGAGGAAAATCATTTGGGTCATCTGCAGATATGATACTGAAAAATAAATTTTAATCAGTATATATTATGGAAATTTTAGCTTACCTTTTGTAGCGTTACTGCAGATAAGATGACTAATTTAACATCTAAAACTATGGCTAATACACTAGGAGAGGTAACATCTTAACTAAAAGAATTAAAATATTCTGGTCTTATTGGTAATTGCTTATTTTATGCAAAGATGGATACATCAAACCATCAGAAAATAGTTAATAATTTCTTTGTTCTAGTCACATGTTTTTAAGGAGTCTACTGATATAACTTGGCTACTCGTAGTGGAAAACAATGATAAATGTATTATGCTAAAATCAAAATATACAGTGTAACCCGCCAATTGTTTTTTGATTTACAAGGAATATAATTTTTAAAAATTTCAATCTCATATTCTTGGTAAAAGCTTCTGCTCAACATGTGAATTTATTCTTAACTTGAAGACCATATCAAATTTCAGAGCTTGCAGGACTGAAAACCAAACTTGAGAATGTGATAAGTTTTCTAAGGTTACTAATGATCAGCTGTACTGGATTACAGTTTTAGCTATGGGCCAAGAGAAATTTATTTTTCTATACCATAGAAGCATAAATTATTATAGAAAACAGGTCTGTAAACTGAGGAAATTCTGATACATCAGTGAAGTATTAAATGTAATATATATATACACATATTATTACTGGCATTTTCTTATTTTTGATCCAGAAAATTGTAGAGTTTTGTTTAATAACGTTTTAAAAAGGTATGATTCACTAATCCAACTTATGACTCTTAATATGAACCAAGGAATGTAAACAAATAAACAAAAAAGGTAGTTGGAAGGAGTCTTATCAAAGATTTGAATAAAAGAAAATATCTCCACGAATTTCATTTGCTGTTCTGCTAAATTTAAGGTCACGTGTGTGTGTGTATGTGTTCCTCAAAATTTGACAGAAGGCCCTACGTAATCTTGTAAATTAGGGGCTGTGCAATACTGAGCTCAATAAAATGGCTAGTGTGAGCTCTGTATTTTTGAACCTATGTTTTTTTTTTTAAACTCAGTTTTGGTTTGGGTTTTGGGGGATAAGAGAAACATAGGAACTAGCCCTTGATTTTTCTTGTTTCGCAAAACGGGGTTGCCTGACATCTACCTGCCTGCAATTGGCTTATTCTACAAGTCTCTACGGACTTCTCCAGAAGCACATTATGACATCCTCATTTGAAAAAAGGTTTGGGTATAGAATAGAATCCATGATCAATCATGCTCTATTCTAAAATGCTATATATTCAAAATAATATTATACCTAAATGTGTATTTATTTGATTATTTTATTCTCACGGGTCCATTATCTCAGATTTGGCTACGATATTTTGAGAGAGAGACTTTCAGATCAGGAATATCCAGAAAAATAAATGAGTTTATGAAAATCATTTTTCAGTGGTCTCTGTGAAATTAAGAAGCTGCATATAATTATTTAAGAGACAAAATAAAGTGCTTTAAATAAATCAGTGAACACATAATTTATGTCAAATTCTTCTGAAGCTCTCAAAAGTTTAGATCTTCACACAATTTTGAACATTGGCTATAAACAGTATCATTCAGGACTGGTTAAATCTATGTAAGACTGAGGTAGGATCCGTTATCAACAAATATATTGTATATCAGCTCTAATTTAGTGAATTTTGTTCAAGGATGAAATTAAATACAATGATTAAATAATTACAATAAAGATAATACAGCAATCTGTTATGGATTGTTCATATTATTAATATGAACATTGACTTTTGTTTTACAATTTTTAGAGAAAATTTGTTGTAAAAGAGATTAGATAAACATAGTAGATGATGTTTTATGAGAGACATGGTGTTATATTATGTGGTCACATCATTGACTATAATTGAATAAATTACAATTTTTTCAATTTTTAATTTTTCAGAGTATATTGTATATATGATTTGTGGGGCACGTAAATTATTTTGATTCAGGCATATAATGCATAATAATCATAGCAAGGTAAATGGCATATCTATCACCTCAAATATTTATCCTTTTAAAGTGTTACAAACAATACTGTTTTAGTTATTTTGAAATGCACAATAAATTATTGTTGACTATAATCACATGTGGTATTATCAAATACTTATTCGTTCTAGCTAACTATGTATTTGTACCGGTTATCCATTCCTGTTATCCCTGACCCTTCTCAGCCTCTGCTAACTATCAACAAAGTAAAGCTATACCCCCTAAAATGAGAGAAAATTTTTGCAAAATATCCATCTGTCGAAGGATTAATAAGAATATTTAAAGATCTCAGACAACTCTATACGAAAAAAAAATCTAATAATCCAGATAATTCTCAAAATAAGTCATACAAATGCCAAATAGGTATACAAAAAATGTACTCAACATCATTGATAATTAGAGAAATGCAGATCAAAACTACAGAAAGACATTATCTCATTCCAGTTCAAATGACTTTTATCCAAAAGACAGACATTAACAAATGCTGACAAGGATGTGAAGGAAAGGGAACCCTCGTATACAGTTGTAAGAATATAAATTAGTACAAACACTCTGAAGAACAGTTTGGAGGTTCCTCAAATAAGTAAGAATAGGGCTACCATATCATCCAACTATCCTACTACTAGGAATATACACAAAAGAAAAGAAATTAATATATCAAAGAGATATCTGCACTCCCATGTCTATTGCAGCACTATTCACACAAGCCAAGATTTGGAAGTAACCTAAGTATCAATTGACAGATGAACAGATAAAGATAATGGAGTACACACACACAATGAAGTACTATTCAGCCATTAAAAAATGACATCTTTCCATTTGCAACAAAATGGATGGAACTGGAGAACATTATGTTAAGTGAGATAAGCCAGTAACAGAAAGACAAACACAAACTTTACATGTTCTCATTTATTTCTAAGAGCTAAAATTTAAAACAATTGAATAAATGACTTGTTATTATAATGGAAAAAAATACTAGTATAAAACTTTTTTTTAAAATTTAGTTAACATAATAATTGTACATCTTTATGAAGTAAAATATGTGTTTACATGTATATATTGTGTAGTCACCAAAACACGGCAATTAGCATATCCATCACCTTCAACAATTATTGTCCCTTTGTTGGCTTCTCAGCCTATTGAGTAAGAACAAGTATAGTATCTGTTCTTATCCGTATGAAACAAAGCTCTTTAAATATAAAATTGTAGAATTATTAAAATTTTATATAGAAGACATTTTTGCTTGTGGAGGGTATTTGGTTGACAAAGAAGACCTGCAAACTAATTGTTAGCTCTGCTCTTGTAAATTATTTGCATTGCTTTCCCAACTTCTACAAGAGGCAAATATTTATACTTTCTCATAATTCATAGTAAGTAGGTCTTGCTGCTCTTTCCCAAGTCATCAGTGATGGCACAGAAAATAACAACATCACCCCATACTGCCCATCAGCTTTTGAAAATTTGGCATACATAAATTTTATTTATTGAAAATACAGATTTAGCAATTATTATAATGTTTAGCTTTATATAGTAAGCCTTTTCCAGATTTTGTTATATTTAACATTAAGATTTTAATGTCTAAATAAGATTTTACTAATTTTGTGTTCTTGTTTCTAGTATTCTTATATTTTAAAAAGAGTAGTAATGTATAAATTTGAACTAATTTTTTTTTTTTTGCAATTTCTTTAGGATAAATCTGTAAGAGAAACTGTATTTGGTTTAAAGTATGAACACAGTTATAGCTCAATTATAAATAACTTTTTAAAGTCAGATGGGAATACATCCATTTACATTACTATGTGCAGTTTGGATGTATTTGGAAATTTACTTTCAAGTTACTAAACTCCATAGTGCACAAGTCTCTAGCATTGAATATGACCCATAAAATTTGTGTCTAAAATTCAAGGAGTATTATTGTGTGGAAAAAGCAGAATGAAAATTACAGGGACATTCTCAGAATAAATTATTTCTGAGTAAGAAGAAAAATAAATTAGTTCTGAATAAGAAGAAAAATTATTTCTGAGTAAGAAGCTTATACGATAGTCAGTGAAACTGCAACACCATACTAAGACCATAATATAATTTTCAAATTTTGTTCTCATATGGAAGCTCCTCAATTGAATTGAATTTAAATGTTGGGCCTATATTTCAACTTACTCTTCTGACTTGTAAAATCTTATCTTGAAGTATTTTTTCAAAATATGTCCTGAATACACTATTGGTGTATAGTAGTGGTAAAAAAGTAGGGTAACTTTAGTCCTCTATTGGAGATTTATTCATTTATTTCACAAGTAGCATTTGAGCTCCTGATATGTCTTAACACTGTTCTAAATCTTGAAATTAGGATTTTAGAAAACTAAATCGACTGGCAGCAGTGGCTCACGCCTGTAATCCCATCACTTGGGGAGGCCAAGGCAAGTGGATCACCTGAGGTCAGGAGTTCCAGACCAGCCTGGCCAACATGGAGAAACCCCATCTCTGCTAAAAATACAAAAATTAGCTGGGTATGGTGGCATGCACCTGTAATCCCAGCTACTTTGGAGGTTGAGGCAGGAGAATCACTTGAACCCTGGAGACAGAGGTTGCAGTGAGCAGAGATGGTGCCATTGCACTCCAGCCTGGGCAGTGGAGTAAGACTCTGTCTCAAAAACAAAAAATAAATAAATAAATAAGTAAAATAAAATAAAGAAAACTAAATGAATAATTAAATAAGCATGTGCTCTGTCTTACATTCTGTATGTAGATGTATGTGTACCTATATATGTATATGGATAAATAAAACATATATATGTACATTATTTGTAGGGGGAAGAGAGATTTGAATGTAAATGAAGGAAGAATGGCAATGAAAATGAGAACAGACATTTCTATTCAAGCTTAGAATGGATTATGTACAGACAGTCTAGTAACTGTTCTTGGAAAAACAATAATAATATGGTCACTTCTCAAGATAGAGATGAACATAAATGTAAGAGCAGTAACCTAATAAAAGTCTAAGCACTGTTTTAAAGATTTTACTTAGATTATCACATTGAATCTCACAAAAACTCTGTGTGCATGATAATTTTATATCTGTCTTAAAAATGAGGAAAATGAAGCCCAGAATGATGAAATGATCCTATTCAAGACTGTATCATTAACTTTCAGAGCTCAGATTTAAATGTAGTTTGTATACTTGTAGGGTGTACAGTCTTGGGTTGTGACCGGAGGTAGAAAACATACTCTGATGTGTGGGTGCTTGTAGGCTGAACCTAAAAATAAATGTTAGAATTGAGTGCAGTTTGCCCTAATTCAGGTATATATTACCAAATACTGAAATAGACAGTTCTAATTTTCCCTGCATGACATTTTTTCTAAATAAAAGTGTGTATGAAAATTGGTTTTAATACCAATTTGAATATTATTCTAAATTGCTGAGTGGACCAAGTCAGTCATTTAAAATGGAAAAATCCTGAATTATTAAGACACATTGCATATTTTCTTTTTTCTTCACATATGTGCTGTTATCTTTGCAAGTTAAAGTTTAATAAAAGATAAAATCATGTCGAGGGAGTTTAGGCCTGAACAAATTATAATTAAGTGTATTTATAATATTTCGCCTTTTCCCAGAGGTGGTCAGAGCAACTGAGGAATGGTTTCTAAATAATTGGGTTGTGAATTTATCTATTTACAAATAGGAATTTAAGCTAATACTTAATGCTGCAGGTGCAGTAGCATAATTGTAACACTCAGCCAAATGACCACTTGGACAAAAGAAGGACAGCTTTGACCATCAGTTTCTGCAGCTGATAGAGCAGAGCCCTGCCATTTAATCCCCAGCTGGGCTTATTATAGAAAAATCGCAGCAATGATTTCGTTACTCTTCTATTAAGAGAGTGTTTATGGTTCAAATAATTTGCAGAATGTAATAAATGTGCTTGAAACTTGCTAAAGAATTGATTAGCACTTTTTGGGGTGGATTTCTATGTTAAAATTTGAAGGAATTTGGCCTGCAATATATCAGGCATATGCTTATGTGACAAATGCTGCATCTCACATGAGTCACGTAAGTAATTGTAGTAATACGACAATTTTGGGGTTTTTAAAAAATTCATCAAAATAGTCCTAGCCAGAGCAATCAGACATGAGAAAGAAATAAAGGGCATCCAAATCAGTAAACAGGAAGTCAAACTGTCACTGTTTGCTGATGACCTGACTATATAACCAGAACACCCTAAAGACTCATCCAAAAAAGATCCTAGAACTGGTAAATGAGTTCAGTAAAGTTTCAGGATAAAAAATTAATGTAAGCAAATCAGTAGTACTATACTCCAACAGCGACCAAGCTAAGGACCAACACAAGAACTCAACCCATTTTACAATAGCTACAAAAGTAAAATATAAAATACTTAGGAATATACTTAACTAAGGAAGTGAAAGACCTCTTCAAGGAAAACCCCAAAACGCTGCTAAAAGAAATCATAGATGACACAAAGAAATGGAAACACATCCCATGCTCAGGGATCATCCTATTTTCACAATCTATATTGTGAAAATGACCACACTGCCAAAGGCAATCTACAAATTCAGTGCAATTCCCATCCAAATACCAAAATCATTGTTCACAGATCTAGAAAAAACAATCCTAAAATTCATACGAAACCAATAAAGAGCCTGCATAGCCAAAGCAAGACTAGCAAAGAGAACAAATCTGGAGGCCACAGTCACCAAAACAGCATGGTACTGGTACAAAAATAGGCATATAGATCAATGGAACAGAATAGAGAACCCAGAAGTAAAGCTAAATACTTAGAGTCAATTGATCTTCAACAAAGCAAACAAAAACATCAAGTTGGGGAAAAACATCCTATTTGACAAATGGTGCAGGGATAATTGGCAAACCACATGTAGAAGAATGAAACTGGATCATCATCTCTCACCTTATACAAAAATCAACTGAAGATGCATAACAGACTTAAATCTAAAAACTGAAACTATAATAATTCTAGAAGATAATATTGAAAAAAAAAAAAAAAACCCTTCTAGACATTTGCTTAGGCAAAGACTTCATGACAAAGAATGCAAAAGCAGTCTGGGCACAGTGGCTCATGCCTGTAATCCCAGCACTTTGGGAAGCCAAGGTGGGCAGATCACCTAAGGTAAGAAGTTTGAGACCAGTCTGACCAATATGTTGAAACCATGTCTCTCCTAAAAATACAAAAATTACCTGGGCTGTGCTGGCATGTGCCTATAATCCCAGCTACTCAGGAGGCTGAGGCGGGAGAATCACCTGAACCCGGGAGTGGAGGATGCAGTGAGCCGAGATTGTGCCACTGCACTCCAGCCTGGGTGACAGAGGGAGGTCCTTTCAATAAATAAATAAATAAATAAATAAATAAATAAATAAATCCCAAAAGCAAATGCAAGAAAAACAAAGATAAATCGATGGGACCTAATTAAACTAAAAAGCTCTGCACTACAAAATAAATAATCAGCAGAGAAAACAGATACTCCACAGAGTGGGAGAAAATCTTTGTAATCTATACATCAGACAAATAACTAATATCCAGAATCTACAAGGAACTCAAACAAATCAGCAAGAACAAAACAAACAATCCCATCAAAATTGGTCTATGGATCCCTCCTTTACACTTTATAAAAAAATTTAACTCAAGTTGGATTAAAGACTTAAATGTAAGACCTAAAACCATAAAAGCCCTAGAAGAAAACCTAGGCAATACCATCTAGGACATAGGGATGGGCAAAGACTTCATGACTGAAACACCAAAAGCAATAGCAACAAAAGCCAAAATAGACAAATGGGATCTAATTAAACTAAAGAGTTTCTGTACAGCAAAAGAAACTATCATCAGAGTTAACAGCAACCTAGAGAATGGGAGAAAATTTTTACAATCGATCCATCTGACAAAGAGCTACTATCCAGAATCTACAAAGAACTTAAACACATTTACAAGAAAAAAAAAAACCATAAAAAATGAGCAAAGGATATACAGAACTTCTCAAAAGAAGACATTTATACAGCTAACAAATTTATGAAAAAATGCTCATCATCACTGGTCATTAGAGAAATGAAAATCAAAACCACAATGAGATACCATCTCATGCCAGTTAGAATGGTAATCATTAGAAAGTCAGGAAACAACAGATGCTGGAGAGGATGTGGAG
Organism: Theropithecus gelada; assembly: GCF_003255815.1. Lineage (NCBI taxonomy): Eukaryota > Metazoa > Chordata > Mammalia > Primates > Cercopithecidae > Theropithecus > Theropithecus gelada. The sequence goes on along the minus strand of NC_037670.1, from coordinate 38,795,067 downwards.
AAATAGGAACACTTTTACACTGTTGGTAGGAGTGTAAATTAGTTAAATTATTGTGGAAGACAGTGTGGCAATTCCTCAAGAATGTAGAACTAGAAATACAAATTTAACCCAGCAATGGGATTACTGGGTATATACCCAAAGGATTATAAGTCATTCTACTATAAAGACATATGCACATGTATGTTTATTGCAGCACTGTGCACTCTAGCAGTCTTGGAACCAACCCAAATGCCCATCAATGATAGACTGGATAAAGAAAATGTGGCACATATACACCATGGAATACTACACAGCCATAAAAAAGGGTGAGTTCATGTCCTTTGCAGTGCCATGGATGAAACTGGAAACTGTCATTCTCAGCAAAGTAACACAAGAGAAAACCAAACACCGCATGTTCTTACTCATAAGTGGGAGTTGAACAAAGAGAACACATGGACACAGGGAGGGGAACATTGCACACTGGGGTCGGTCAGGGGGTGGGGGACTAGGGGAGGGATAGCATTAGAAGAAATACCTAATGTAAATGACAAGTTGATGGGTGTATCAAACCAAAATGGCACATGTATACCTATGTAACAAACCTGCACGTTCTGCATATGTACCCTAGAACTTAAAGTATAATAAAAAAAATTTTGACTATGGACATGAATGGATAGTTCTCAAAAGAAGATGTAAAATGGCTAACATATAAAAAAAAAGTCCAACATCACTAATTGTCAGGGAAATGCAAATCAAACCCACAATGTGATACCACCTCGCTCTTTCAAGAATGACCATAATCAAAAAATCAAAAAAGAATAGATGTTGGCTTAGATGCGGTGAAAAGGAAACCCTTTCACACTGTTGGTGTGAATGTAAACCAGTACAACCACTATGGAAAACACTGTGGTGATTCCTTAAAGAACTGAAAGTAGATCTACCATTTGATACGGCAATCTCAATCCTGGGTATCTACCCAGAGGAAAAGTCATTATACGAAAAAGATATTTGCCCAGGCACGTTTATAGCAGCACATTTCTCAATTGTAAAAATATGGAACCATCCCAAATGCCCATCAATCAACGAGTAGATAAATAAAATGTGGTATACGTGTGTGAGTGTGTGTACATATGTATGTACATACGTATATCAGAAGTATGAGAAATGATTCCTTTATCTTAACAAAAAGTATTGTGTATTATTTGTATGTGCAGTTTTCAACTAATAAGAAATGATTCTGTATAAAGGAAAAAATGTGACATTTGGATGTAGAAAACTTGCTTTTATTCGCCTTCACGTTTACCACTTAAGAAACTGTTGTAAACTGATTCAAGTTTCTTAAATGAAACTCCAATGTTCAAATACATTTTTTTTGACTGTCAACCTTCTAAAATAATAAATACCTTTGTGAAATAAAATAAAAAATCTGGTTTCATGTCTTTTTGTTTTCAGAGACCATGAAACTGAACTTTTAAAATTTTTCTAATGTTATTTTTAATTGACAAATAATAATTGTACATATTCATGGGGTACATAATGATGTTTCAATCCAAATAATGTATAGTGATCAGATCAGGATAATTAACATATCTATCATCTCAAACATTTATCAATTCCTCATGCTGGGAACATTTGATATCCCTCTAGCTATTTGGAACTGCATAATATATTACTGTTAACTGTACTCATCCTATAGTGGTTTAAACATTAGCTATCATTCTTCCTATCTTGCTATAATTTTATGTCTTATAACAAATCTCTCCTTATCCTTGCCTTCTCCCTACCCTTCCCGCCTCCAGTATCCTCTGTTCCAATTTGTGAGATCAACCATTTTTAGCTTCCATATATGAGTCTGATCATAGCAGTGTTTAACTTTCTGTTCCTGGCTCATTTCACTGGACATAATGTCCTCCAGTTCTATGTATGTTGCTGCAAATTTCAGAATATCTTCTAAATATAAAAACTTTATCTAAAAGTAACATGTTTTCCTGACAAATCTTTTACACAGAATTTGAGAGTTTTTTGCTGCACTTTTATGCTGCAAATTATGTTCAATATAATATACTGAACTTTGATATTTCATAATTAATTAATTCAAAATTGTCCCATATCTTTGGGTGATTTTTTTGAGAGGAGGAGTTTTCATGAGTGAAATAAATGACATCCAAACGTAAGATCAATGTTTTAACAAATGTATTCATTTATGTAACCAACACTTCAGTCACCATATGACATGTTCTGTTACTTCAGAAACTTTTTTTCTGCAGGCTTAAAACCAGCTATCCTATAATCATCATATATACTACATCATCATCTGTATCTTTTGTCTATTCTTTAACTTCAAATAAATAGACTCATACTATGTAAACCCTTTAGTTTTGGATTCTATTTTGGCATACGTTTTTGATGTGTATCCATTAGTGTAGTTTGTTTATTTCTGAGTAATACCCCACTGTGTAAATGTGTCACAATTCAGACATCTAGTCTTCCACTTAGGATGTTTATTTTGTTTCCAGGTTCCAGTTTTTATGACTAAATCTTCTAAAATTGTTTTTTCCCAAATGTATATTTTAATTTTTCTCGAGTAGAATTTCTGAGTCATAAAGTGGTCATATGTGTAAATCTTAGGTGCCTCATAGTTCTTCAAATAGTCATCCCATTTTATACATCCAGGCAATATATGAGAGTTCTTGTTGCTCCACATCTTAGCTAGGATTTGATGTTAACCAGTCTCTTTAATTTAGATGTTCTAGTACATAAAAAATAATATCTCAATGTAACCTCCGTTTGTATTTCCCTTGATTAACTGAGGCTAAGCACATCTTCATGTGCTTATTGACCATTAATTAGTCTTATTTGTTAAATGTCTCCTTAAGTATTTTATACAGTTTTAAATTGTGTTATTCATTTTTTAAAAAAATTCATTTTAGGTTATACGTATGTGTGTGTGAAAGTGTGTGTACATCTATCTATGTATGTCTATATATTCTGGATATCATTTCTGTTTCATGCATTGCATATATATTTGCATATTTAGTGGTTTATCTTTTCATTTTCTTTTGGTATCTTTTCATTAGAAATGTTATTTATTTTGATTAACATTTAATATATTATGTAACATTTAATACATCATTTAATATTATATTTAGCATAAATTTTCTAAAAATATTCTATGTATTCTACTAGAATTGTCATAATTTTATCTTTTATGTTTACAGCTAAGCTGTATCTAATTGATATTTTTATGGCAAATATGTAGGTTTGTGATATTATGCACATGTTTTTAATTCAGTTAATTGTTCTTCCAAATGTGTGTACTATTCCTGCATCATTTAAATCATTAAATGAAAAGCCTTTCCTTACTGCATTAGCTAGCCAGCTTTGAAAATCCATTGATAGGGCTTGTGTTAATATATTTTTGTTCTTTTCTTTCCTTTCTACTGCTCTCTTTATATCAATACCTACTGTGGCTTTATATGAAGTCATGGAATAATATGTAGTAAGTCCTCTAACACTGTTCTGTTACTGTTGTTATTGTCTTCTCAGGATTACTTTGAAATATTCTAGATTTTATTATTTTGTAGTAGCCTAGATTTCAAGATTGTTTTGACTATCAATTTTTGAATCAATTGTCAATATTTTTATTAATAAAATGATGGATTTTTGATTGGAAATATATTAAATCTATAAGCCAAATTGGAGATTATTGATATGCTAACAAAAGTGAGTTTTCCAGTCCATGAATGTATGCACATTATAAAATTCATTCTTTTTTTTTTTTTTTTTTTTTTTGAGACGGAGTCTCGCTCTGTCGCCCGGGCTGGAGTGCAGTGGCCGGATCTCAGCTCACTGCAAGCTCCGCCTCCCGGGTTTACGCCATTCTCCTGCCTCAGCCTCCCAAGTAACTGGGACTACAGGCGCCCGCCATCTCGCCCGGCTAGTTTTTTTTTTGTATTTTTTAGTAGAGACGGGGTTTCACCGTGTTCGCCAGGATGGTGTCGATCTTCTGACCTCGTGATCCACCCGTCTCGGCCTCCCAAAGTGCTGGGATTACAGGCTTGAGCCACCGCGCCCGGCCAAAATTCATTCTTAAGTATGCCATGTTTTACTTTTTTTTTTTTAAGTTTTAGTTTCAGGGGTACGTGTGAAGGTTTGTTACAGAGGTAAACTCCTGTCATGGGGGTTAGTTGTACGGGTTATTTTGTCATCCAGGCATAAAGCCCAGTACCCAGTAGTTATCTTTTCTGCTCATCTCCCTCCTGTCACCCTCCACTCTCAAGTAGACCCCAGTTTCTGTTGTTCTCTTCTTTGCATTCATGAGTTTTCATCATTCAGATTCCACTTATAAGTGAGAACATGAGGTATGTGGCTTTCCACTCCTGTGTTAGTTTGCTAAGGATAACCGCCTCCAGCTCCATCCATGTTCCCACAAAAAACATGATCTCCTTTTTTATGGCTGCATAATATTCCATGGTGTATATGTACCACATTTTCTTTATTCAATCTGTCACTGATGGACATTTAGGTTGATTCCATGTCATTGCTATTGTAAATACTGCTGCAACAAACATTCGTGTGTATGTCTTTATGGTAGAATAATTTTTATTACTCTGGGTATATTCCCAAGTAATGGGATTGTTGGGTCAAATGGTAGTTTTGCCTTTAACTCTTTGAGGAGTCACCATACTGTTTTCCACAACAGTTGAACTAATTCATACTCCCACCAAGAGTGTATAAGTTGATCCTTTTTTCTCTGCAAACTTGACATCATCTGTTATTTATGACTTTTATATAATAGCCATTCTGCTGGTGTGAGATGGTATCTCATTGTGATTTTGATTTGCATTTCTCTAATGTTCAGTGATGCTGAGCTTGGCTGCATGTATGTCTTCTTTTAAAAAATATCTGTTCTTCTCCTTTGCCTACTTTTAATGGGGTTGTTTGGTTTTCTCTTGCAAATTTGTTGAAGTTCCTTATAGATTCTAGGTATTAGACCTTTTATCAGAGGCATAGCTTGCAAATATTTTCTCCCATTCTATAGACTGTCTGTTTACTGATAGTTTCCCTTGCTATGCAGAAGCTCTTAACTTTAATTAGATCCAACTTGTCAATTTTTGCTTTGGTTGCAATTGCTTTTGATGTCATTGTCATGAAACCTTTGCTAGTTCTTAGGTCCAGGATCATATTGCCCACGTTGTCTTCCAGGGCTTTTATAATTTTGGATTTTACATTTAAGTCTTAATATATTTATTACATTTGTTAAGGTTTCAAGATATAAGGACAATATAGCAGCAAATGATTTAAAGGTAAAATTTTTAAAATAATACAAAACAGTTTAATTGAATACTTTACCATTATGTAATGCCCTTCTTTGTCTTTCTTGATCTTTGTTGGTTTGAAGTTCAAAAAAGACAAACTTAATGGTACAATAGATGCTGTAGATTTCAGGACTTTCTACATAAAAGATTTTGTATACATGAACAGATCAGTTTTTATTTCCAGTCTTTAAACATTTTATTAATATTTTCTTCTATTGCTTCACTTACTTGCTGAGACCATCAGGACAATGCTGAATAGAAATTGTCAGACTGATCATCACAACTTTTTCTAGATTTTAAAAAGAAATTGTTCTTTATTTCAACACAAAGTATCATGTTAATGCCAAGTTTTAATCTGCGTTATCAGATTGAAAATTTTGTGTATTTCTACATTACCAAGAGTTTTTAACAAGAGTTTTTGTTGAGTTTTAATTTGATCTGATTTTTTAAATTTCTCTTTTACCGTAAGATATTAAACTGACTACAGAATGAATATAAACAAACAAAAACTCTCAAATGCTGTGGATCAACATCACTTAGTAATTCATGTACTTGGATTCAATTTGCTGAAATTTTGTTAGATATTTTTGTGTCAATATTTATGAGGGATATTGATCTGTAGAAGTATACTCTTACATTGCCTTTGACAGATTTTGATAGCAGTGTTATTCTGGCCTAATAAATCAAACTGAGGTGTGATCCTTCCTTTTCTATTTCTTAATAGTGTTTTATAAAATTGGTGGGTTTTTCCTTCCTTAGTGAAATTTATCAGCAAAGTGACTGGCCTTATATTTCTCTTGTAGAAATATTTTAACTTCAAATTCATGGTAGTTTGTCCTTGTAGGGTGGTAATTTTCTCTATGTTTGATCTTAATCGACTCTTAGCTGATCACTCATTTACTCAGTGAGGTCTCTTCACTCTGACTGAGCTGGAACTCCAGGGTACATCAGTACAGCATGACCAATGGTATTACTGCTCAACATTTAGGCTTTGTCAGTGATAACTATTAGTCCTCATGGAGTTTTTGCCACTGGGCCGGCACAGTTTAGGCTTCAGATTAGAACACATAGTGAATTCTTATGCAGATTTCTGCCCACCTTTTACCTTTCATGATTTCCTCTTCTTGGGTAAGCTGCCTTACTAATCTGATCCACTTCAGCAGTCCAGAACTACACGCCTTCCTTTCTCTGCTCACGGAGATGACTCTTTTGTCTGAGATTCACTTCGCTGTGCTGCAAAAGAAAACTGCTTCAAGGAAGATACCAAGGAAAATCACGGGGCTCATTTAGGTATTTCTCTTCTTTCAAGGACTACAGTCTTGTGCTGCCTATGTTCAATTTCTGAAAATAGTTAGAGCATATATATTCTGTGTGAGAAGGCAAATCCAAACAGTTAGTTTGTATAGAAGCAGAAGTCTATATGGAGAATTTTACTTCACTGTGTTATAGTTTCTTTAATTACTTCAAGAGTATGTTTAATGTTCCACAGATCTCATTCTATAAATCTTTATCATCTTAGAGCTCTGATATTATTTAGAATTACTATTCCTTCAAATAAGAGATTAGAAACAGGGTTATATCTGAGGTAGGTTGACTTACTTTTCTGGGAACCAAAGCATATTAAATTGACCAGTTTTAACACACTTCTATGTATGTGCTAAGATATATATTTACATTCTGCAAAATCATTCTTTCCTTTCTGAATCTGAAAATTATCTTTGGTATACAAATATTCAATAGCCAGCCTGAAGATTAACTTGAATTCATTTAATATTTAGATGCACTACATGAAATGATCCAGAACACAGTACTCAAAGAAAAATATCTATAATGATGGAAATACATATCCCCACTGCCCAAAATGGTAGTCATAAGTCACTTTTGATCATGTGAGACGTGGCAAGTGTTAGGAGCTCAATATTTAAACGTATTAAGCTTTAATTAATGTGCATTTGAACTTAGCAAACCATGTATTGCTTGTGGCTACTGTTTTTGTACAGTGTTAATATAGAACATTTCCATGATTACAGAAAGTTATCTTAGAATACTCAGTCCTGGACTTTATTTTGCTAAATTAAATATTAAAGAAATACAAATTCATCTTCAGGCTGGCTGTTGAATATTTTTACATAAAAGGTCATTTATAAATGTAAAAATCAAATAATAATTTTTCTTCAAAATATAAAATATGTCCTACATATTCTACTCCCTTCTTACGTACAATTTTTTTTTTTTTTTTTTTTGAGACAGAGTCTCGCTCTGTTGCCCAGGCTGGAGTGCAGTGCCCTGATCTCGGCTCACTTCAAGCTCCGCCTCCCGGGTTCACTCCATTCTCCTGCCTCAGCCGCCCGCCACCTCTCCCAGCTAATTTTTTGTATATTTAGTAGAGACGAGGTTTCACCGTGTTAGCCAGGATGGTCTTGGTCTCCTGACCTCGTGATCTGCCCGCCTTGGCCTCCCAAAGTGCTGGGATTACTGCAGCGAGCCACCGCGCTCAGCCCTTACAAACATATTCTGAAGTAACACAGATATTCTCTTACTCATGCACACTGAAATGAGAACATAAATAATTTTACTAAGTGTCACTATATAAAAATAATAAACTTTGAAGAAAAGCAGATTGTATCACTGTGGATATTTCTATTTTGAACTTAGATGATAATTTTAATCTGTATCCTAGATGAACTTTAAATCAATAAAATCTCTCAATGGTGTTATAAATTTCAAGCCATTAGTCACTGATTGTCACATTTTTATTCTTTTCATATTAATTGTGTTGCCATGTATGAATGCTGTAGCATCCATGTTTAAATACTAGATAACAAAATGCACTGGCATTAGATACAATAAGGATAAAATGAGATATAATTAGGACTCTGGTAACACACATAAAATTGGAAAGATACCTGGAAATTCAAGCCAAGAAGATATTTATCCAGCTTATTTTATTTCGAGACAGAGTCTTGCTCTCTCACTCAGGCTGGAGTGCAGTGGCGTATTTTCGGCTCACTGCAACCTCCCCCTGCCAGATTGAAGTAATTCTCGTGCCTCAGTCTCCTGAATAGCTGGGATTGCAGCCATGTGCCACCATGCCTGGCTAACTTTTGTATTTTTAGTAGAGACGAGGTTTCACCATGATGGCCAGGCTGGTCTTGAATTCCTGGTCTCAAGTGATCTGAATGCCTCAGCCTCCTAAAGTGCTGGGGTTACAGGCGAAAGCCACTGAACACCTTTGAACCAACTTATTTAGATGAAGGAGTTACATATTTTACATTAATTCTGTTATTGCGGTAATTCTTCATGTTATTTTCCATGTATAGATTTATATGTAATGTAATTTTAAATTTCTTTCACAGGAGAGTATGAAAAACAGTTATTTTATAAACAGGATAATAAAAATAATTAAGACAAAAATTGTTGAAATGTCCTCATTTGACTACTAGTTTTTTACGTTTGTTACTTTGAAGCTAAGTTATAAATATTTCTGATGTATTACAATTGAGTAAAGATATAAAGATGCCATTTTTAACTTATTATGACACAAAGTCTATAAATTCTTATATTTTGAGATTTGTATTTAAATAACTTATGAAATTTAGTTTTAAAATAAAATTTCTTCTATGGATTGGTCTTCAATCAAGGCATAAAAAGGAATATAACAGTCCAGTACTATAACTTCTATATTGAATTTCTATATTATTTAACACAAAATTATAATTTTGCTAATGGATTGTAATGTTTTTAAAAATCTAGGTGAATTTTATTAAATGTATTACATGGCGATAGAGAGAAAACATTTTGGGGATTTTTACATTTTAAAATGGTGTGTACAAAAGCTTAAAAGTTGTTATGTACTGGCAGAGGTAAAAAAGTAAAACAAACAAAAAAAGCCTTAAAAGTTTGCTTTACTATTTATAGTGTTTTCTGGCATTTTCTGGCATTTACACTCATAAGTGTAAGTGTGCCAGAAAATGAAAAAGAAAGGAGAGACATTATAAATAACTGTGTGGAAAACACAGATAAAGCATCAAGATAGAAAATAAAGGTAGAAGTATTTTAATATGAGGCAGTGATAGCTTTTTGAAGAACCCCAAGCAAGGACCTATTTTAGTTAATAAATAATGTGTTTCTAATCCCTATATTGTCCACAGCAACCTTTTTAGGATATGGAGCAGTGACTGAGAGCCAGAAGGCATGAGCAGAAGCAATTGTAAAATCATGAACACTCATTTGTAAAATGCTCACTGAGATATGATATCTGTTTGCCTCTACCTGAGAATTATTAATGTCCTGAGGGCTGGGACTGTGTCTGTTTCCCTCATACATAGTACTAATCCTGGGTGGTTAGTCTAGATGCTTAAGAAATATCTGTTGAATTGACTGACCTGAACAATGGTAATTAAAAGTGGCAGAAAGTTTACTGTTAGAATTTAAGTACGAGAATGGTGGTAACAAAATCAAAAACAAAAACCAACAAACAAAAACCCAACAACAGCAGTAGCTAACTCAACAGAAACAATTGGATAAAAGCTGTACCACTAGTTGTGATAAAAGAATCAAGACTGTTAGTGATAATGGCAGATCTGTTAGCTGCACTGTGTATTAAAACATCCATAGTAATTTAATGTCAGTGGAGTGAGTGGCGCAAGATGTGATCAGTGCAAATGGAGGCATTGACCACAGTACAGTTACATAAAAAATAATCTAAAGAGGACCAGTATCGAGGACCATAAAACAGTGAAGCACTAGACTAGAAGATAGGATATTAGAGACTCAAGTGCTGTTGGGTTGGAGACACCCTAGAAGTCGTGATTTAAAGGCACAAGGCAAATTTGGAAGAAGGAGGCAGTAGGGTGAAGACACTGAATCAGAAGATATATTTAGGTAATATTATTAAATATAGAATTATATTATATTTATAAAATATGTAATATATTATGCTTACATATTAAATCAATATATGATGCATATATGTATTAACATTTCATACAATATAATGTATATGTGATGTAACAAATATATATTATAATATATGTATAGTATATGTTTGCCTCTACCTTGGGATTATAAATTTCCTCCCAGCATAAGAAAATAATTTACAGAAAAGTACTTGTCTGGAAATATGTATAAATAATCAAAAAATCTAGATAGGGCTAAACAATCCATGGATAAAATTTGGAGAAATGTTTCCTTTAGTACTTAGGTGTATGTGAACATTAAAACCTAAAATGAAAGGCAGTCCTCCGGTTGAGACAAACAACAACCACCACAAAGAAAACCCCTCTGAGTACAAAGAGGAAGTTTCTAGATCTTTCTTCTAGACATTGCCTTGCCTACTGAGCATCATGAGCCAAGCCAACCCGCGCACACAGATTGGTTGTTAATCAAATACACTCAATAATTCTGTTTGTAATTTGAGAAGAATACCATATACATATAAAATGTTATAATGTCTCTGTTCTATTCTGTGAAATTGGGATAATATTATTAGCCTCATGGCTTTTGTAATGATCAAATAAGTTAACATTCCTATAACAGAATAAAATGTTAAAACATTTGCAATTGCTGTTTTTTGAAGCAAAGTAGAACCATCAGTTCCCCATTCCCCACCCGCTTCTGCATCTCTTTCATCTCAACTAATGGCTATTCTTTTTTTCAAACTGCTCAGGTCAAAATGGTGGCTGTCATCCTGGACTTCTGTTTTTGTTCTAACTCAGCTCTTGTCACAAGTCTATTGTCCTGACTCCACTTTCAATATATTCCCAGAATCAGATCACTTGTTACCACTTCATAGCCACCAGTCTGTTCTAAGTCACTGGCATCCCTCACCTAGGTTAACACAATAGCCTCCTAACTGTTCTCCCTACTCCTTCCTTTACCCTCCTTTGTCTACTCTCAAGGGAACAATCAAAGTCACTCCAGTCCTCTCCTGGAAATTTTCCTGCGGTCAGTGTCCTATCTCTTTAAGTTAATAGTCAGAGTTTTGACCACGTTCTCCACGTTTTGATCTGGCCTCTGTAACTTGTCTGACTTCATTTCCTATTTTTCTCTATCTCACTTCGCTCACTGCCATAGGTTTCACTGCTTCTTAAACAAGCTAGGCAGGATCTTAGCTGAGAGCCATTTGCAAATGCTGTTTACTTTGTCTGAAAGGCTGTTACCCGTACATAGTCCCAAGATGGCTCCCCTTTCCTTATCTTTCCTCCAAAGTCCCCTTCCCAGTGAGGCCTTTCTGAAACACAATACCTAACAATTATTCACCGCCCACACACACATATCCATAGACTGCAAGCTCCTTTCAGTTTTTATTTTTCTACTATGCACTTATCATTATCCACCAAAGAATATCAGTGTTTCTCAAAGAAACATAACCAATAAGATAAAGAAATAGATAGATGATAGATAGATAGATAGATAGATAGATAGATACATACATACATACATACATACATACATACATACATACATAGATACATAGACAGTAGACAGATGATAGAGAAAGAGATATATGTTTTGGTATCTATTAAGAGATTTATTTTAAGAAATTTTCTCACGTGGTTGTGAGAGATGGCAAGTTTGAAATCCACAGAGCAGACTGGCAGGCTGAAAACTCAGACAGGAATTGATGTTGTAATCTTGAGTCTGAAATTTAAAGGGCAGTCCAGCAGGCTGTATATTCAATCATGATTTCAGTTGATTACAAAGTAATCAACTGATTGGATGAGACCTATGTAATTTTCTTAAATTCCACTGATTGTAGATGTTAATCACATCTATAAAATACCTTCACAGAAAAAAATCTTAACTCATATTTGAGCTAATAACTGGGCACCATAGCCTAGTCATAGTGACACATAAAATTTAACCATCGCACATAGTATATATTTTTCTTTTTTCAAACTCTTATTTATTTTCTGTCTCCCATTAAAAATCTATGTTCCATGAAGACAGGGGTGGTTGTCCGATTGTTTACTAAAGTTTTCTCACTGACCAGAACAGTGCCTGAGCACTCAGTAAATATTTGTTGATCTTATTAATGCACTTGGGTTAGATTGTTGAGAGATGCTTAAAACTGATTTGGAGACCTTTAGCCCATCACCCACATCAAAATTGGAAGAGGTTCAAGAGTCTAAACTAGAAGGGAGTGTCTTTGGTTGGGTGAGGGGGTAGTTTTTAGTGTGCTGTGCAGCTGACTCTATTAGAAAGGGTAAACCTCTGGTTAGCACAAGCAGCGCAGTTGCTGAGGAGAAAGTGGTGAGCAGTAGCCGTGGAAGAGACTCCAGGAAATGGAAATCAGAGGTTGTGAGTGGAAGGGAAATCTAAACAAAAATCAAAAACAAAAACAAAACCCTAGAAAGTGCCTATGGAAGAAAAGAATCAACTCCCTTTGAGAGAGGAGAAAGAAAGAAATCAGCTAGGCAGTTAGGGGAAGGACCTTGGCAGAACTTCTCTTAACAAAAGAAAAGGAGCAGCATAAAAGATCAAGCTGCAAGCATAGATAAGGGAAGCAAGACCCAGCACCAAAGAGGGCCTTCTGGGTAATCAGCAAGTTTTATATACATACAGGGACCCCAGTGAGCACATTCTTATCTTTTTTTGGATATACTCAGATAAGGACGATTGCACAGGAGGGCTTGCTTGGAACATGCCTGAAGCTGCACAGATAAGGAGAGTTACACTGGGCTAGGCACATCCACAAGGGAAGATTCTGCCCCCTGCCCCCTAACATATGTACACTAAGGGAAATTAAGCAACATGGAGTAACTTAGGCTAAGATCCCCCATGTGCATTGGAAGGACTGGGTGGGGGCTGTCAGGAATTTGCATCTTATGCAAATAACACACCCAGTCCTAACCTGGTTTTCTTGCCTTATGTAGATAAAGAATCCCCTCCCCACTAGCTCATTTGTAAAAATTCTTGTATTTCACTGTAGAATGGCTACCCTTTTACAGGACCCCTCTCTATCTCAGAGAGCTTTCTGTCTTCCTTCCGCTTATTAAACCTCTGCTCCAGTCTCACCCTTGGTGTGTCCCCATTCCTTGATTTCCTTGGTCATAAGACCAAGAGCTTTGGGTAGTAGGTACCCCAGACAACAAGGCCTGTTTCACAATCACACACCTTGTCCTGATACCAGATGACAATAACACTTGCCAAAAACAAATTCCCCTTGCCGGTAATTACCTGTTCCTTAGCTCAAATCCTGAAAGGGTAGGGAAACTCATAAATGTTTGGATACAGAAGAAGTATAACTAGGATAGAGTTCAGAAATTAGCCATATTGTGGCCTGGCACAGTGGCTCACACCTGTAATCCCAGCACTTTGGGAGGCTGAGGCAGGTGAATCACGAGGTCAGGAGTTCGAGACCAGCCTGACCAACATGGTGAAACCCCACCTCTACTAAAAATACAAAAATTAGCTGGGCGTGGTGGTGGGCACCTGTAATCCCAGCTACTCGAGTGGCTGAAGCAGGAGAATCGCTTGAACCCAGGAGGTGGAAGTTGCAGTGAGCCGAGATTGAGCCCCTGCACTCCAGCCTGGGCAACAGAGCAAGACTCTGTCTCAAAAAAAACACAACAACAACAACAACAAAGAAATTGGTCGTATTTCCTCTTTCATCCCCAATCACTAAGTGTGAAGTAGTATCTAGCTGGAGGAGATAAGAAGTTCTAAATTATGTAAGAATTTTAATTATTTTTATTTTACATTAGAATGAATATTTTAATTACTGACATGGATTGTTCGGGACTTAAAATACCTGGAGGAATGTTTATTTGTCGAGAGTGATTGAGAATGTTTTTACACCAGCCCAAATGTTCATCTAATGGCTTTGTAGAAGTAATGAATCTTCAGACTTGGTTTAAAGGGGCAGTGAGGGAAGAGAAAAATTGTTTAATGCTAACACCTACTTAAATTGAGTTCATTTAGGAGAAGAAAACACATGTAAAGTCCTTAGGGTAGTATTAAGCAGATACTAAGAATTTAGTAAATCTTAACTATTTTTCTTAGTACCATTAGGAATGGATGTTGACTTTTATTTGATGTATAACCTTATGTCAAATGTCCGTTACTGAAAATAAACTAGACAGAAAGCACAGATCCATGAAACCTGTCTCGATATATTTATATTCCATCATCTCTGACCCATAACAGATGCTCGGCTATTTTTTGAGAGGATAATAATAAGAGCAAACGTGACTAGCTGCCAGAGTGAATGAAACAACCATAGGCATTCTAGAATCTCAAAAAGATGGAATTGGCTAGAACATGAGAGTGGATTTAGGGAGTAGGTAAGGTTAACTGATCATTAAAGAATTAGTAAACTGTGGCTAGAAAGAGTGAGTTTAGTGGAGTAGGGTGAAGATGAGGAAGAGAGAGCAGATAATATGAAAGAAAACAGGCACAAAAGTTGTACTAATGTTTGCCATAGACAAAGACTTTGATACATTTTACTCTGAATTTCTTGTAATTAAATTAGCTGTTCAGTGAATAGGACTTTCATGTGTTTGCAATGGTCACTTATTTTTTTAATAGCATAATGCTCTTATGTCCAATAATGTTCCTACTTCTGGTCATCACAGTCCATTTCTCTGTCTCTCTTTTTTCTTTTTTTTTTCTTTCTTTCTTTTTTTTTTTTTTTGACAAGTTCTTGCTCCGTCATCCAGGCGGAAGTGCAATGGTGTGATCATGGTTCACTGCAGCCTTGACCTACTGACCTCAACCAATCCTCCCACTCCAGCCTCCCAAGTAGTGGGGAGTATAGATACATACTATCACACCTGGCTACTTCTTTTAATTTTATTTTTTGAAGAGTTGGGGTCTTGCCTTGGTGCCCAGGTTTGTCTCAGACTCGGGTGGTCCTCTCAAGTGATCCTCCTGCCTCAGACTCCCAAAGTGCTGGGATTATGGGCATGGGACACTAGGTCCAGCTTCATAGTCCATTTTGATTATAATTGGGGACACTATGTCCAGCTTCATAGTCCATTTTGATTATAATTGATCTGAGAAGTTTAGCTATGTAGCAAGTGCCCATATCTTATAATGTCAAATGTATTGATGTGCTAAGCGAGCGATTTAATTTTAATTTTAACATCAGATATCTTAAAGTTGGCTAAAAACTAAAGATGGTTTAACTCAAAACATTTTAAATAGAAAAAGAGTTTTGTAATTGGAGTTACAGAAAGAATATTTAAATGTCAATAGTCTAGAAACTGGAAACAAAGTTAAGGACCAGTTTGGGACCATCAAAAGATAATTTAATTAGCAAGACTTTCTCTGATTTTCAGGTAGTTGCTTATGTTAAATGCAACTATGCGGTGGTATATCATGGTGTATATATTTATGTTTCAGGTGTATAACCGATCATAGTAGTTTCACTTAAGAAACGTGTAACATTTTCAATTGAGGAAGCAAAACACATACACATTACAAAGCACAAAGCACATAAGCCCGTTTATTAAATAAAAAGTTTTTTGGATATTTCCAGTTAAAATCATTTTCTTTATAAACACCAATTATTAGAGAATTTCTCTTGCAGGACCATTAGAAACTACAGATATTTGTTTGACATCATGAATGTTATCTTTCCCAAAACTTAAACTAAATTGTTAATGTAAATTGAAATAATTTGAACAAATACATTTGTTTATGAATGAATAGCTATTAAGACACTTATTTTTCATAAGTTGCTAAGTATGTATAATATGTTAAAAATCCTGATGGAAAATTTTAAATACATGGTGTTTTGGTAATTTTACCTAAATCGTGCTTGAACATAATCTGTTACTTTAGTCATGTCAGCGAAAAGTAATGTTATCTTACTTTGTCAGGGAAAAAAAGGACTTCCTCAAATCAGAATGCCTAAGATATCGAACCTGCAGAGAAGTGCTCCTACATTTGTATTTTTTAAAAAATTAAAGATGTAAATTATGAATATGCAAATATAATCCTGAACCACAATACACTGAAACATGGACACATTCTTAGGTCTGCATATTTAACATTAAGATTGTGAGGTATTCCTAATCATTCTGGTTCATTTGCATATAATCTGCTTTTTAGAACTGATTTAAACAAAGACATCATAGGATGAAATAAAGCAACTTGCTTCATAAGAAAAAGTCATATTGCTGCAGCATATCTCAACAGAGGGCGTGGCTGACATTTTTAATTTCTAGATGCTTGCATCTTCTGTAATTATCTTTCAGTAACTATATTCAGAAATGAAGCTAGTTTAATCACCAGCTTCATTGCTGGTACAAATGACAGTATGTTATCAGTAGTATATTGCCAAACCCACTTCGCCGTTGTATCAGCATGGAATGCAAATAAACTGTACCAGGTATATTAAAAGCTGTGGGTTATTTTCTGTAACACACTTGTTTGTTCTACTGATCAGCAGGCAGATGCTGCAGCCCAGTTATTGGGAACAAGTCCCAGCTGAGAGCACATTCCTTTTGTCTGTGTTGAATCTAATAATTATCTCCATGAGTATTGCTTAAGAGAAGGAGGAGCATCTGCTCTGTTGGTCATTAAGACAACAGACTTGGTGAAACAATTGTGATCATCCAAATCTACACTAAATTAACATTATTAGAATTGAGTTGATTTCCTTATGCTAGCAGAATGATTATTCTACAAACTATAGAACTTGCACTGATTACTAACAATCTCATTCCCATCACAAGTTCTTAAATAACATTTATTTGTTGAAATAAAGTTAATAAAAAATCCAAACTTTTAATGGGGAATATTCTAGAATTGACTACAATGACCAGAAGTAACTTATTTGAATTCTTAGACACTGGCATTTGCTGATGCTAATTATTTTCAGGATTTTAGGTGTGTGAGACAACTTCTGTGTGGTTGAAGAGAGATAATTATTGTAAAAATATCTAGATTTGAGTCACAAGCAAGATTTTGAATGTTGGCGAATTCGCCATTTTGATAATATTAAATGAATTGGGATTATGTATCTTAGCCATTTTGATAATATTAAATGAATTGAGATCATGTATCCTGTTAATGCAAAGGAGAGAAGACTTTTTGTATATCAAAAAGTTTATTGTATGTCTATTAGCTGTACAGCTAAGATGCAACTAAATTGCACATTACATTTTAAGATTTCAGATCACTAGTCCCCAGAGATTCTGAATCAATAGCTCAGGAGAGGAATCCAGGGATCTGAATTTTTCAGCTCAGATGATTATGATGCTACAGTAGTCCCAGATCTACAATTTGCAATAAACAGCAGAAATCTCTCTCTCACTTTTTCTTTGGCTCTCTCTTCTTCCTCTCCCTTCTTCCCTTCTTCCCTCCCTCTCTCCCCCTTCTTCCACCCTCCCTCCCTCCCCCTCTCCCTCCTTCCCTTCGGAGTAAACTTCCATACAACTTTCTAGCAGATATCTGTAACGATCTTATTGGTTAAAACTTCTTTAAAGTCTATGACTAACTCAATCACTGAAAATGATTATGAATCCTAATTATTGGTTTAAACTGATCAGGTTTGATAACTAGAGCTGAGGATGAGCGACCATGCCTAAGTCCTGTTGTGAAGTGTGAACTTCTGGTAAAAAAAATAAAAAAAAAAAAATGAGCTCTGAATGAAACTAAAAAGAAGAATATCTCAAAAGTAAGCCATACAAATTTTCTGCTAGTGTCTCTTATTTTACCAAGTATTTTTTGTGGGTATATTCTGTTTTCCCCTGGTGAAGTATAACACATTAAAAAGAGAGTAGCTTTCTGATTTGTTTCTTTGAACAGGTAGAACAAATATGTTTGGAATACAAGTGAAACATTTTGAATTTTTCTCTATTCCTTCTGTTCATTCTATAACACACAAAAAAATAGAACATATATTAAATATATGAATAAAGAAAAGATTTAGTAAATATGGCCGGGCGCGGTGGCTCAAGCCTGTAATCCCAGCACTTTGGGAGGCCGAGACGGGCGGATCACGAGGTCAGGAGATCAAGACCATCCTGGCTAACACGGTGAAACCCCATCTCTACTAAAAAATACAAAAAAAAAAAAACTAGCCGGGCGAGGTGGCGGGCGCCTGTAGTCCCAGTTACTCGGGAGGCTGAGACAGGAGAATGGCTAAACCTGGGAGGCGGAGCTTGCAGTAAGCTGAGATCCGGCCACTGCACTCCAGCCTGGGTGACAGAGCGAGACTCCGTCCCCAAAAAAAAAAAAAAAAAAGAGATTTAGTAAACATGAACAATATTTATTTAACATCAGTGATCAAATAAGAAAAAAGATGAGTTACTTGTTTGGGAATTTCAGACTGTCGTTAATATTTAAACTTGCATTTGCATTTTTTGGTTTTTGCTTTAATAGCATAAATTCAAAATTTTCCTTTTTTAACATTACCAATTACTGTGCAGGAAATATAAATAACAAAAAGGATAAATTATTCAAGATAAGGTATCAGGTTTCTGCTTTCTATGTTTTCCTGTGTGTGTGTGTGTGTGTGTGTGCGCGCGCGCGCCTCCAGTTTCCTTGTTTGTCACTGTTTTCCACACGCTGCTTATCTCAAAAGAAACAAGCCACTAGTTTATCAAATTGCTTTCTACCTTCCTCGACTGTATCTGCATATATTTCATATTGCACGAGGCCAGCATGCTAGGAATAGAAAATGAAAAAACATCAAGATGTTATGCTTTCTCAGCGGGTATCTGATTGGTGGAATGTTTATTTAGATATGTTTGTTCCTACTCATTAACCAAGGTGATTGCAATAAGAAACTGTAGTCATTTCAAGGTGATAAATGACACTGTCATCCAAAAAGCATGTCTTATTTTTTTGTCTTTTTTTTTTTAGTTTAATGCATATTACTAGGCCACATTGATTATGTAGCTTAGCATGGTATATTTATATTGCTTTTCCTTAAAATTGATACACTGCTCCTGGTGATGACAAATAGATCCTTGTAATCATATTATGGCAGATTGGCACAGGAAAACATTGAATTAATTTAATCAGTTAGGAATTGTATTCAGGTAGCAACAAAACGCTGCCTTACATGAATTATAAATGTAACGTTTTCTCAAGTACAAGAAATTCAGAGTAGAGAGTTCCAGATTAGAGGGCCAGGATGCCATCAAAGAGAATGTTAACTCTTTAACATCATGCTTGTTCTTAATTTTAATGTAAGTCTCATTTTTATGCTGTTTAGATGGCTGCAAAAACTCCAGCCATCACATCAGTGTTTCAGGCAGGAAGAAGGGCATGAGCAAAAGTAGGGGATGACTGAGCCCGTGTGCATTTCTTTCTGACTTCTGCCTTCACTTTATGGGCCAAAATGTGATATATGATAAGAGAAAGTGAGAGAACAATTATTATTTAAAAGCTGGCCTTACTAACTTTACAAGTA
The DNA here is from genome assembly GCF_003255815.1 of Theropithecus gelada. Lineage (NCBI taxonomy): Eukaryota > Metazoa > Chordata > Mammalia > Primates > Cercopithecidae > Theropithecus > Theropithecus gelada. The sequence continues at coordinate 38,775,399 of NC_037670.1, read as the reverse complement.
AAAGCAGAACTTTGTGCTAAGAAAGGAGAAAATATTTTTGATGAGTATTTGGCAGTCTTGCCGCATTTATGAGCGAAAGAGACACTTGTCTTGATAATCAGCTTACTCTGAGTAAAAAAAAAGATAACATAAGTGGGGAAAATAAAGTTCAAAATTCAAGGTATCTCTAAGTGGGAAAGGACCCTAAGTATGTTTAACTTTCCCTTTAGGGTTGCGAAAATCACATCTGCTTTCACTGGGTCAATTAATATTCCTATTCTAATAAACATTCAGAAATATATACATATATACACACATACACACACATACATACATATTTGTTTTTCATTCTCCTCCATTTGTTATTCGGAGGATGTGGACCATCAACTCCCTGGTGTCATATAATTAATATGCAACATTTACAAAACTGGACTTCTATTTCTTCATATCAACATATCTTCTTGCCTTCTGTCTTTTTTCTTTTCAACTTTTAAGTTCTGAGGTACACGTGCAGGATGCGTAGGTTTGTTACACAGGTAAAAATGTGCCATAGTGGTTTGCTACACAGATCAACCCATCACCTAGGTATTAAAAGCAGCATCCATTAGCTATTCTGATGCTCTCCCTCCCTCTCCCCCCACAAAATGCCCCAGAGTGTGTTTCTGCCCTCTATGTGTCCACGTATTCTCATCCTTCAGTTCCTACTTATAAGTGACAACATGCAGTGTTTGGTTTTCTGTTCCTGTGTTAAATTGCTAAGGATAACGGATTCCAGCTCTGTCCATGTCCCTGCAAAGGACACAATCTCATTCCTTTTTATGACTGCATAGTATTCCATGGTATATATGTACCACATTTTCTTTGTTCAGTATTGGTTTCATTTTCTTTCTTATTTCTCATACCCAGTTCTTTTTAAACTCCCATGGCTTCTACCTCCAAAATTCCTACTGTCACTCATTCTTCTCTTGTTACTGCCACTATCCTGATTGAGGTCCTGCAATGTACGTTACCCAATGAACTATTTTCTAATTCGCAGTTATACCAATTTCTTAATGACAGACATGGAAAGAATTATAATTGCTAATAAAAATTTTAAAACTCACACTATCTTTCAAGTGTCCCAATAATATCACTCTAAAATATTTTCCAGCTCTAATGTATATTATTCCTCCATGCTGACTTTCAGTCCAGACATACTTATTTGTTTTCCAAGTATCTCCACTTCTTCCAACATCTAGACTTTTTGCTCACAGTTTATACTTCTGCCTTGTCATCTCTCACTACTCTTCTCACCTGTTGACATTTTATTCATCCATCAAGTTCAAACTCAACATCGCTTTTTCCATAAGAGCTTTGATGATTTTTGCAACCTGTTAAGGTTTCTCCTTTCTTTTGGCCTCCACAGCATTTTATTTTTCCTCTTTGAAGTTGTTTACATATTTGAATTTTAATATAAGTGATTAGGTAGTCTTTGATCTCATCAGCTAGATTACATTTAACAGAAAAAAGGGATAACTACATATTCTTTTTATGCTCAGCACTATATATATATATATGTGTGTTTATGTATATGCCCAGAATTGTGTATACTTCGGTCGTGTGAATCATAACTAAGGCATTCAAGACAAAGGCCTGGCTTCTTACCAGAGTCTAACCTCTGGTTATCACTCAATGTGGCAGTCTAAGTGAAGAAGGACTTATGAAAATAAGACCACACTGGAAGGGCAGCACTCAGCAGAATATCTCTGCACCCAGGTCTCCAAAGATACATGTGATATCACTAATCAACATGTTTACCTCATGAAATTGTACTCAATGTTAGATAATGACTGTGAGATTATTACATTAACATTAGTGTTTAAAAAACATTCCTAATTGTAAAAATAGGTGGAATTAGGTTGCCAGGACACTGTAATACAAAGACAAAATTAGAAATGAATAAAACCAAAATTTGGTTCTTTGAAAAATATATTACTTTTAACAGACCTTTGAAATAAATGAATAAGAAAATAACAAGGTAAGATAAACAAAATATAGAATGATAAAACATAAATGACCATAAGCACAATAAAAATAATATTTAGAATGAAATTAAGTATATACAGTATTAATGAAAGTATTTTACTTTTATACACAAATGTGTATGGTATTAGTAAAAATAAAAGCATAAATATTAGCGAACTATAATATTCTATTGAAGTACTGTACAGTGATCAATGGCGTGGTTTGGCTCTGTGTCCCTTCCCAAATCTCACCTTGAATTATAATCCCCAGGTGTCAAGGCAGGGAACTGGTAGGAGGTGATGTGATCATGTGGGAGGTTTCCCCCATGCTGTTCTCATGGCAGTGAGGGAGTTCTTGTGAGATCCGATGGTTTTAAAAGTGGCAGTTTCCCCTGTGTGCTCTCTCTCACCTGCCATCATGTCAGACTTTCTGTGCTTCCCCTTCATCTTCTGCCATGACTGTAAGTTTCCTGAGGCCTCTCTAGTCATGTGGAACTGTCAATTAAACCTATTTTGTTTATAAATTGTCCAGTCTCAGGTAGTATCTTTATAGCAGTGTGAGGATGAACTAATACAATAAGATTGATAAAAACTATCCTCTCTTTGCAAAGAAGCAATATTTAGGTAATACTTGTTTTGTTTGAAAATTTCTTAATGATCAGAATATACATAGATATATTCTGTACACATCTACATGAATCTTGAATGACAGCCTATGTGTATTACGAAACACAGATTGTAGACAATCTGCCTCAAAGGTGAGTGTTTGAAAACATGTTAAACTGTTTCAGTTTTCTTCTCCTGCTAAGTTACTATTATTGACTATTATTCATAGTTGGGAGGTGTGGAAATAAGCAAAGCCTATCCACATGAGAACAGAGGCTGTTTATTCAAAGCTTGCTGCAGCCAGGGAGTCAGCCACCATCACTTGCATTTGGCCACTCCTCAGAGGTAGGCAGGGAAGTAAAAAAGCTTCAGAGTGAAAGAAGGCTCCAGGTATGCTCATATTGTAGGCTGTTGGAGTGTGGAAGCCAGAGGCAGGCTAACTAGAAGTAGACCATCCTATGCAATTGGCTTGAGGAGCATATTTGGGATACTTCATTTGGTTATGAATTGGGAGTGAAACCAGAAAGTATAGAAGGTGGAAATATAGGCCGGGCACAGCGGCTAACACCTGTAATTCCAGCACTTTGGGAGGCCAGGGTGGGTGGATCACCTGAGGTCAGGAGTTCATGACCAGCCTGACTAACATAGTGAAACCCTGTCTGTACTAAATACAAAAAAATTATCTGGGCTTGGTGGCACATGCCTGTAATCCGAGCTACTTCGGAGGCTGAGACAGGAGAATTCTTTGTACCTGGGAGGCAGAGGTTGCGGTGAGCCAAGATGGCGCCATTGCACTCCATCCTGGGCAACAAGAGCAAAACTCCATCTCAAAAAAAAAAAAAAAAAAAAAAGGGTGGCACTACATGGCAATAAAGATTAATTCTGACTCTTGGTTGATTGCTTCAGAGGTTGCAGTTTGGCTTCCTGGACTGGTTACTATAGAATTTGTAAGTCAGAGTTTTATTGTGACATTTAGTCTGGCCTAATTTGAACTGGTTTACATCTGTTTTCTATTATTTCTATTATTATTATTTGTAAAGATGAGATCTTCCTGTATTAGCTAAGCTGGTCTTGAACTCCTGGCCACAAGAGCTCCTTCTGCCTTGGTCTCCCGGAACTCTGGGACTACAGGCATGAGCCCCCTTGCCCAGCAGATTTAAACCTGTTCTAATCAACCACTGCAACATTCGGAACATGAGCAATGAGGGGCTCCTTAATTTGAACAACCAAAGCACCCCAGTTAGGTAGATAAAAATCACAAACATTATTTTGGTGTTAGTGACAAAAGAATGTAGGAAAAATACATGTTTCAGTGGGAACTATGCATTTTCCAGAGGACATTCTCTCCAAATCATCTGATTCTAGTATTTGACTGCCTTTGAGCTGATTTTCAACTATACCTTTTCTACATCCAGCACACCCTGCTGGGTTATCTGATACTAACTCTGTTTATTTTCTTGAGCTACTTTACAACTCTGTATAAATATGCCCAATCTTTTCATTCACTCTGTGCCCGCTTACAATATTGAACTTCTTCCCTCACTGAATGAGTTAAATAAAATCTTTAATGCTTATTCATTTTTATATCTGTATGAGTCATGACTTTATCTTTTATTTCTGACAATCATCTTGAAACAAAATCTTTGACTTTTATGAAGTTACTTAGATCTGTATCTTTTTCAGATTAAATGACACAGAAATATGCAATAAAAGGAGAACTTAAATACACTGAATGTATACAGTGTCTCAAACAAACCAGGCCACTTAGAATGAGGAACTGCAGTTGTAAAATGCTGACGAAGGCCAGTAGCACTTGACTCAACAAAAACAGTGTGGCTGATTTTATGGGCTTAAGGTTTCGATATGAACTGGGTGCCCTGAGCTTCAAACTTGGGTTTATTTACTGAAATTACACCTGAAAACCTAATGAAAAAAGCTGGCTGTAATCACAAAGGACACATCACATCATGACAATTGCCATGCATAAATTATTCATACTATGATTTAATATGCTACTAAATGCTTCGGCAGCATAAGTACTGGAAAGTAATACCTTTAGCTCAATTTACTTTTAATATTTTATAGCTGTACTTCCTGAAATATAGAGGCCATTTCCACAAATAAAAGGTCAAATGTTTTTCGGCATACAATACTCTGTTACAATGCTTAATCTCAACAAAAACAGTCATCCTATTAAAGTGATCTTTTATTATAGTATCTATTCATAATAAAATATATTTGATGCATTATGAAAATGTTCTCTTTAGTTTTTTAGGAGGCTATTTTGTTAGTAATTTCATAAATAAGGGGAAAATCATTTAAAGCCTTGCCTCAAGACGTCTGAGTGAATCTTTGGAGTCTTCCAAATTAGAAAAGATTTTATCAAATGACTGCATAGTGTTTTTGTTTTTCTTTATATACTTTTAGTATTCTTCTTAGTCTGTTCAGACTAATATAACAGAATAATGTAGATTGGATGGTTCAACAACACACATTTATTTCTCACAATTCTGGGGGCTGAAAACTCCAAGATCAAGACACTGGCACATTCTGGATCTGGTGAGGGTTCACTTTTTGGTTCATAGATGGCAGTCTTCTCATTGTGTTCTCACATTTTAAAAAGAAGGTGAGAAAGTTCTCTGCATTCCCCTATATAAAGGTACTAATTCCATTCATGGGGGCTCTATCCTACTGATCTAATTACCTCATAAAGGGTGCACATCCTAATACCACCACATTAGATATTTTTAAATTTTTAGGTTTTTAATTTTGATAATTACATAGTAGGTATATATATTTATGGGGTACATATAACGCTTCGATACTGCCATACAATGTGTAATAATCACATCTAGGTAACTGGAGTATCCATCACCCCAAGCACTTATCATTTTTTTGTTTTAGAAACATTTCGATTCTACTCTTTTAGATATTTTATAATAATAGATAGAGTTAGATAGCATAAATAGTATCTATTTGCTAGCACAACAGGATGACTACAGTAAAAAATAATTTATCATATATTTCAACATGTAAATTTTGGGAAAACACATTCAGTACATTACAGTATTCCTGAGGGTATGTGTTTATTCGGTAATTTATTCATAATGATTCAGATAATAATATTGTTATTATCTCTTCAAAAGTCTTCTCCAACACTGCAGTGAAAATAATGTCATTATCGGTAATTATGATTTGTTGTGCTTTATTACTAATGTTTCTGAATATTTCTGTGTTACCCATGGTACTGGCATTTTTTTTTTCATGTTAATATGCGCTATTTACTGCTCATTGGGCTTTTTCTTTGATAAATTGAATGAGTTCAATTGTTTTTCAAAATTCTGTAACCTGTGAGTTTTAAGCATTTTCACAAAATGTAAAAGTACAGCTACAAACTATGTTATTGCTTATTTGAATAACTTTAGTTTGCCTTATATAGAAATGTTAAAATACTTCTACAAAATCAGTGTCTAATCGTTAGCTTTTTGCTAAAAGAAGTAAATAGAACATGTGGAAACTAAAGGTCAAGTTCTGAAAATCCTAATACATATCTGATGAGTTAAAGGTTTAAAGTTGAAGCAACAATATTTATTTATATAATAAACATAACTGAAGTTATAGTTTAGATTTTTATACATTTTCTAGGAAATATGATATAATAAACTTCATGATGTTTGTAAAGTAATTAAATATTGTGAAATAAATTCTATATTACAGTTTCTAGAAACAATGAAATTATTTTCTATATATTTATGTATAATGATCCATACCTCCATCCAATTCTACAAAATTAATTTAGAATAACTTTTTATTTCTTTCAATATTCTCCAGTCTTGAAGACCCTGAAATCTATGATGATATCTTTGTCTCTTTCCCAATATTCAAAACAAAAATGGAGGTGACAAAACCTATTTATGGCTTACATTGGTCAACTCTAGCTGCCGTAACAAAATACCATAGACCAGGTGGCTTAAATAACGAAGACTTACTTTCTTATAGTCCTGAAGCCTGAAGGTCCAAGATCAAGGTGCCAGCATGGTTCTATTTTGGTGAAAGTTCTCTTCCTGGCTTCCAGACCATCATTTTCTTGCTGTGTCTTCACATGCTATTGAGAGAAACAAAAAGAGGAAGTACTCTGGTGTCTCATATTAGGGCACGAATCCCATCAACAGGGGCTCACTCTCATGAAGCTCATCTAATCCTCATTATCTCTCAAAGGCTGTCTCCTTAGAATAGTGCAGCGGGGGTTAGGACATTAACATGAATTTCAGGGGAACACAACCATTCAGTACATAACAGATCTCTAAAGCTTCATGATCTCTTTCTGTATTTTAATGCATTATAAAGGTAGAGAATTAGGAATAACCCATTAGTTTCAGGAGCTTACTTAATCTCAATCCTTTTTAAATCACTACTAAACATACCTTATACTTGATGGATCTAAGACCCTGCTTGTAATTATAGAGCGTCCCTCCTTTTCCCCTGAGGAGTCACTCTTATTTTGAGAAATCTCAACTTAAACTTTGTTTCAGTTTGTCCTGATAATTTTTATTCTTTACTTCTGATGACATATATATTTTCAAAACTAAAGACAACCTTCTATTTTACCCTTTAAATACAATTAAAAATGAGTACTGTTTAAACTTTGAAAAGAGACTTACACACATATTCCAAATTTTAAAATGTCAAAAATTATAATTTGTTACATTTTGAAAATCAGAACTGGATTTTGGGGTTTTTTTTTAAATAAAATAAACATTGGTTACTGGAAGCAAAACTGTTGCTATAATTGAAAGTTGTTGAAGAAATAAAGGCCTCCATTCTTTTTCCTAAATAGGGCTTATTTACTTTCATTTTGTCTTTTTAGAGCTGTGCTTGCAAATGGCAAGTGAAATGAAAGATTGAAGCAATTATCCACATCATTCAGATCAAATATGCTCTCATTAAATAAGAGCAGATGGTGTGGATAAAAATTGTAGCTTAAAGGCTATGTTCCTCATATAAGGCATATGAAAATAGATTGTTTCTTCTGTGCATTTATTTTAAAAGTCTACACCTTCCCTTACAGATGAGTTTATTTAAAATGTTAAATGGAAGCAGTAGTTATAACTTACATTTAATTAGTTTAAATTAATCTGTTCATTAATTTAGATTTTACTACCCCTTTGTACACTTTGTGAGTGTAGTTATTATAATAAAAATTTTAAAAACTACACCCACCAAATTTACCAGAGGGTAGTAAAATAAGTATATACTCTTACACCATTAATTAGAATACAAATGTTTTATCTGGGCTCCTGGCATCCCCTGCTGGAAGCTGTGAGTCTCTCAATGCCCTCCACCTTCCTCAGAAATACATAGATGTCTGGAAGAATGATACACAGGCACCAACAGATGTCAGAGTTTGTTGTTTCCAGAGTAACTGCAAGCCACTTCCCCAAGAAAAAGTGCTCAGGTTAGATCCGAAGTGAAACAAGAGTGAGTAGGGGCAGGAGGCTCTGATTTTTACTGTGGTTAGGTGCTGCAGCCAGGGTGGTTTTCCTGCCTGGGTTGCTTGCCAATCAGCTTCAGGTGTGACGCCAAATATCATAAGGTGTGAGGAAGGGCTTGAATGTTGTTTCAAGTCAAACATCAAAAATGGTGTCAATTTTCTTTTTTTTAATTTTATATTCAGTGAATACATGTGCAAATTTGTTACATGGATATAGTGTGTGATGCTGAGGTTTGGGTTTCAGTTGAGCTCATCACCCAAATGGTGAAAATAGTATCAGATTCTTTTTAACCCTTGCTTCTCTCTCCCTGCCTGCCTTTCGAGTCTGCAGTGTCGGTTGCTCCCATGTTTATGTCCATGTGTACCCAATGATCAGCTCCCACTTACCCATTTTTAAGAGAACATGCAGTATTTCGTTTTCTATTTCTGTTAATTCACTTAAGCCTTCTGGGGGACACTTTGGAAATACACATCAAGAACTTGTGTAATGTTCACACTTTTTACATATTCTTAATTTTGGAAATGATTCTAATACAATAATCAAAAACATTCACAAAGATATTCATACAGAAGTTTATTGTGATATTGTAATATTACATGACAGACTTGAAAACAGTTTCAAAGATATCAAATTATACAATAATTAAATATGAAAATAGCATTATATTTTCTATAAATTATTAGTTTATATGCTTAATACATTGAATACCATCCAAATATTAACAATAAATATGGGATACTTTTAACTAAAGACAGAGCTCAAATTACAATCATGAATTAAATGAGAATATAAAAGCTTGTATGGACTATGGTGCCCCTCTATGCAAATAAATGCATATGTATTGTTTTAGAGGGAAATGGACTGTATTACTAGTGGTTATTCCATTTGGTTTGACCATGGATGCTTTTCATCCTCTATGTATTTTACACTGTTTTTTAAATTAGTAAATTATAAATATTTATTACATATGTAGAAGGAAATAGTTATTATTTTTTATTTTCAGAAATATATCACAGAATATCTTTTGAGTTAATCACAGTCTGATAATTTCTTATTGCATATTTGGGGAAAAATTTACAGTAATACCAAAGATACCTGATTATTAGAAATATGCATGTACAGTGAAAGCCTTATTTAAGATTAGAATCAAAGTATATTAGAGACAGTCTTCTTTTAATTTAAACCTAAAACTCAATGTTGGTTGTCTAGAAATTACTAGAACATGATTATATCAAGCTTCTATGCTTCTGAATAGGAATTCCATATTAAACAGAAAAATAGCTGAGGATGTGAAAGTAACACTTGGAGGCTCTGCTCAAATAGTTCTTCCTCTTTAAAAAATTTAAATTGAAGAATGTAGTCAATAAAAAGTAAATGGCTACTGAAAAATAAAATATGCAGTTTTAATTATGTGTTTCCTGAATGCTCAATTTCTAATTATTACTATAAGTCCTGGCACCAAAGCACTGGTTTTTGCTTTATTATCTTGCTTAGTGTATGTGCTCACCAGAAAGTATCATTCTGAACATAAGACACATGGGTTTTCTTTTCTTTCCTTTGTTCCTTACTTTGTCTCTCTCTTTATTTCTTTCCTATTTTATGATAACGCTTTGCAGGAAAGATGATTTGTGAAGTGGTTGTAATTAGTTTATAAACATATATTATATAAGTTATAAAACCAAGATCATCTGACAACATAAAACAATTTTAAAAATCTGCACAGATTTTTGAAACTGGCGTTATTTTATCGGGATGCGTGTTCCCTGGACTAATGGTTTAATTATATTGAGTCTCAATTTCCTCATATATAAGATGAGAGCTATATTTGTCATACTTTTAGAAGGTTTGTGTATCACTTGGCTGCTTGGGTTCTTAACAATATTTAGGATATTTATTTGGTATTTAAGTTATAATGAGTTTTAAGTTATAATGGATTTTTTATTCATATAACAAATATTTGCTGAGAACCTATCATATGTCAGGCTCTCTTCCAGTTCCCAGGGATGTAGCAGTGAAGAACACAGATGATGCCCATGCCCATTGAATGCACACACTATACAAATACTTTAACATGTTATTAATATTATTATGCTATCATTAACATTATTAAGGTAGTCATCAGAGTAAAGTAGAATATTATTTTCGATGTTTAGGGAGTATTTCCTAAGTTCAACTAGAACTCATTGCCGTAATACATACAAACTACTGCTAAAAATATATGCCAAATGATTTCATATATTTGCATGGGATAAAACGAAATGACTTCTTTACAGCTCTCAAAAAAAATAATAACACTTTCCATTTCCTGATTCTCAGTGTAAACCTGTTAACTGGAATTAAAAATGCAGTGTGGTCTGAGAATTTTCTTAAAGAAGACATACTAAGTTCAATAAGTTTCCTTATAATAAATATGATAGAGAGTTTTATAGCTGTATTTCTCATGATGTGCTTGAAATAGGCCAATGGCACAATGGTAAAGTGTGAGTAAGATGAAGATAAACCTAAAAAGGCCCCTGAAAGTGGAAGTACATAACTATCTCATCGACTCAATGGAGAGACTCTAACCATAGGGATGTATGCTGCAGTCCACTTATGAACATTTTTTTTATTTGATGGCACATAAATATCACATAATTTCATATAAATATTTATATTCTCAGCTTTCCTCAAAAAATTGGAAGACATGGCAACATTTAGCCTATATTTATGCACAACCACCACATTCAGTGTATGAACAACTACTTTTCCCCTTAAATAACTCATAAGTCCTCAAATTCACTTACTACCTACTGTTGTACATTCTGCATTCCAGCCCAACCACAGGAGGTCTTGAAGTTTGAAGTCATTCACCATATATAAGTATATACTTTTGCATATGTGATGGAATGTTTTGCTTTGTTTCATTCAAAAAACTTTCCTTAATGTTATTTCTTCAACTGTCATAAGAGATACATTTGGAGATTATATTTTCTAACAAATAATGTATTTATGTAATCAAAATGAACAATATAAATTTATGGTCAGATGTACTGGTTGATATCATTTCTGGAAATCTGAGGAGAGTGCCTGAACTTAATATTGCTAACAAGGCATCTTTATTGGTTCTAGCAACAGAGTAAAAAATGTAGACAATGCCAAAGTCTTCATGGAGTTTACATTCCAGTGACTAAGGCAGTAGATAAGAAAAATAAATACATTATATAATTTTAGATGAGAAATACTAAGACATTAAAGGAGAAAAAAAGGAAAGAGATGGCTTGAGGCCAAGAGTTCAAGACCAGCCTGGGCAACATGGTGAAATCCTGTCTCTACTAAAAGTACAAAAATTAGCTGGGCATGGTGGCACGTGCCTGTAATCCCAGCTACTTGGGAGGCTGACGCAGGAGAACTGCTTGAGCCTGGGAAGCGGAGGTGGCAGTGAGCCGAGATTGCACCATTGCACTTCAGCCTGGGTGACAGAGTGAGACTCTGTCTCAAAAAAAATAAAAAATAAAAAATAAAAAAGAATGCCTATGAACAGGTTCTGTACCAATTCCAAGGCTCACAATTACTTCATTTCATTTTAGAGTCTCAAATAGTGGTTCTGCTATGAGCCCAGCCAGAGAATCTGAATCCATAAGAATCTGGCTATTCCCCAAAAGGCTTTTAATTGTTTCTTAGTCTGAGGGACTAAGAATATTCTTAGTCCAACATTCGTGTCCAATATGCAACACTTTGGAAATAAATTTGGGCCTTGTGGGGTGATACCCAATATCCTCATTTTCCCAAAAAACTAGGAACCTGAATTGTATTTTTATTGGAGTCTTCCCTAGTAGGGCTGGAAATTAATAGGTCATCTACATGTTGTAAGAAGGATCCATTAATTAACTGTAGTTCCCTTAACTCTTTTACCAATGCATTGTGGAAAATATGGGGACTGTCTTTAAAACCTTGGGGAAGAACAGTCCAGGTAGGCTGAGATGCAGCATAAGTATCTGCATCAGTTCATTCAAAAGCAAACATGCATTAGAGCCCTGGGTGTAAAGGTATGCAAAAGAAAGCATCCTTTAAATCTAATACTGTGAACATACAAGCACCTTCAGGGACATGGGTTAACATCATGTAAGAATTACGACCTATTTTGTGGACGGGAACTACTGCTTCATTACCTGCTCTCAGATTCTGAACAAATCTATATTCCCTATTTGGCTTCTTTACAGGCAAAATGGGGGGTGTTTCATGAAGACTGACAGGATTGTAGTAATTCATACTTTATAAAACTTTATTATCAGGACCTGGATGCCCCTCCAAATCTCAGGTCTCAAAGGATATTGTTTTTCCATGGATAATTAACACTGGGTTTTAAAATAACCTGGATTAGGGTACATTAACAGCTCTACCAGAAACTTCCATGTCCCAAACAGAGGAGTCTACTTGAGAGGCAACACATGGAGAAAGACAGGTCTTTTCCTGTGGGAAGGCATGAGCTTAGAGGTAGGAGAAGTGTTGCTTCCTGCCCTGTTGCCTTTTCACGAGGCTTTCAAAATTGAACTGTGGCTTGTAATTGGGAAAGTAAATCTCTTTCCAGTAAATGAATAGGGCACTCAGGCATACACAAGAACTTGTGGTAAAATGTATAGCCCTCCATGATGAAACCAAGGGGGTGGTGACTCTCCGAAATTTTGGCTGTTCATTAATCTTCCTTGTGGTATAGGAGCAGGAAGACAGTGGCCCTGAGAAATGGATTAGACCTGAGAAGGTATCTCCCATTTCCAATAAGAACTCAATATTTTCACCTGCCACATCAAGGGTTACCTGATGCTCTTCTGTGAAGAGGATTTGGTATCCAGTGAGAGCTGTGGGGAACATCAGGCCCTGTCAGTCCTGTTTTCTCTGCAAGTATGAGTTTGGGTAGCCAGGGCTCCCTTTGGAGCCTGAGGCAATCCTCCCTCCAGTGGCTCTCTTGTTCCAGAAGGCACTCTGATTCTGTCCCAAGGGCTGACGAGCTGGGGGCTTTTGTCTGGACATCCTACATGTCACCCTCACCACACTTTCTTAGGATGGGTAACACTGAATCTGCAGGGGATTTAAAGCAACTGCTAACAATTTTACTCTTTGGCTATTTTTCTTTTTTTGGCTACATTTGCACTCTTGGGCTATTATTTTTCTCTTCCTCTGCCCGTCCTTATTGTTGTAAACCACAAAGACTATGTTAAAAGTTGTCTCATTGGGGTTTATTGTGCCACTGCTGCCTTTTATAACTTTCTCCTAATGTCAGGGGCAGACTTTGTAATAAAATATATGCCAAGGAGAGCTTGTCCTTCTGGGCAGTTGGGGCCTGCATTAGAAGACTATCTCAGTGCCTCAACCAAGCGACCCTGTATTAGACCATTCTTTCATTGCTATAAAAATATACCTGAGACTGGGATGTTTATAAGAAAAGAAGTTTAATTGGCTCAGGGTTCTGCAGACTGTACAGGAAGCATGGCAGCCTCTGCTCCTGGGGAGGACATAGGGAGCTGTTATTCATGGTGAAAAGTAAAGTGGGAGCAGGCACTTCACATGGTGAAAGCAGGGGCAGGAGAGATGGGGAGTGCCACACACTTTTAAATGACCAGATCTCGTGAGAACTCACTCACTATCCTGAGGAGAGTACCAAGGGGATGGTACTGAACCATTCATGAGAAATTCGTTACCATGATTTAATCACCTTCCCTCAGGCCCTGCCTCCAACACTGCAGATTACAATTCAACATGAGATTTGGGTGGAGACACAGATTCAAACCATCAGGCCCTGAAACACAGTGATATTTTTATGTTTTCCCTAAGTGATATTCTAATCTTGTCATAATTAACTGACTTAACCACACACCATTTATACCTTCTATTAAATAAATTAGCATGTGAGTTCTGCATTCAAGATCTTGGGGGCTGGGTGCAGTGGCTCACATCTGTAATCTCAGCACTTAGGGAGGCCGAGGTGGGCAGATCATGAGGTCAAGACATCAAGATCATCCTGCCCAACATGGTGAAATCCCATCTCTACTTAAAAAATATAAATATTGGCCGGGTGCGGTGGCTCACGCCTGTAATCCCAGCACTTTGGGAGGCCGAGGCTGGCGGATCACAAGGTCAGGAGATCGAGACCACAGTGAAACCCCGTCTCTACTAAAAATACAAAAAATTAGCCGGGCGCGGTGGTGGGTGCCTGTAGTCCCAGCTACTCAGGAGGCTGAGGCAGGAGAATGGCGTGAACCCGGGAGGCGGAGCTTGCAGTGAGCCGAGATCGCGCCACTGCACTCCAGCCTGGGCGACAGCGCGAGACTCCGTCTCAAAAAAAAAAAAAAAAAAAAAAAAATATATATATATATATATATATATATATATAAATATTAACTGGGTGTGGCAGCGCATGCCTGTAGTCCCAGCTACTTGGGAGGCTGAGGCAGGAGAATCACTTGAACTTGGGAGGCGGAAGTTGCAGTGAGCTGAGATCGTGCCACTGCATTCCAGCCTGGTGACACAGCGTGACTCTGACTCAAAAATAAATAAATAAATAAAAATAAAAATAAGATCTTAGGGACCTCTCTGGTAATCCCACTAGGGGTCTGGATCTGGAATTGCATCTGCCTCCTTAAGATAAATAGCATGGCCTTGGTTTGAGCAGCTGTTTCATCTACATGTTCATGGAGAGTAAACAAAAACCTTTGTTTCTTCTTTATGGTACAGCAATGAAACAATAGTATCTGTAAGTCATACCAAGTTAAATCAAAGAACACAGTCAACCTAACAAACTCCTCTATAAACTTTTCTGGATCCTCCAAAAACTGGACAAATGTCTCTTTGCATAAAGTCAAATCAGACACAGATGGACAGGTGAGTGTCCCCTCTGCCCCCCTCCAAAATTGGAGCTTCGCCTGGGAGGGTTCTTTGCTTCACTCAGGAAAGAATTTATGAGTGAGCCGTTGGTAAAAGAAAGCAGGTATATTGAAGCACTGCAGTACACACTGACTGCTCCTTATAGAGCAGGGCAAACCCATAGGTGATGTGCCCAGAGTAGCTTGCCCATACAAGCTGCTGGCTAGCAGTATTTACACTCATTTTTAATTATATGCAAATTAAGGAGCAAGTTATTCAGAAATCTCTAGAGATGAAGCTTCTGGGTGTTGCTGTGGCATTTGTAAACTGTCATGACTTTGATGGGAGGGTCTTATGTGCAGTGAGAGCAACTAGAGTTTTTGCCTTCTGTGCCATTTCGCTGGTTCCAGTTTCTTTTTTCCATTCTGTCAGGACCAGGAAATAAGTCCTGTCAATCTCCTACTCTGTTTCCATTAGCTCTTTCCCATTCTTTATTTTTTATTTTTTATTTTTTTTTTTGAGACAGAGTCTTGCTCTGTCACCCAGGGGAAGATAAGATCTCTGCTCACTTCAACCTCCACTTCCCAGGTTCAAGCGATTCTCCTGCCTCAGCCTCCTGAGTAGTTGGGACTACAGGTGTGTGCCAAGACACCCAGCTAATTTTTGTATTTTCAGTAGATATGGGGTTTCACCATGTTGGCCAGGCTGGTCTCAAACTCCTGACCTCATGTGAGCCACCCGCCTCAGCCTCCTAAAGTGCTGGGATTATAGGCATGAGCCACCACACCCAGCCTCTTTCCAGCATTTAAATATTCTTCCTGCTTTTGTTCCAGCAGAATTGAATTCAACCTCTTTCTCTTATTGAAATTGTTTTGAATAAAGTCTTCCTTGCCTGTTTCACTTATCGGCAGCAATTTTCTTTGAAAAGCAAACAAAATGACAAATGCCATTGCAAATATATTCTCAACATCTGATTCAACTGGACATGTTTTAAACTATACATTAACCAAGGCACTTTCATGACCAGCCAGATATATTGGAAGCATGAAGTCTCTGGAAGTACAAGAAGGTCTTTGACAAATCCTCAGGGTGTTTTTGTAGGAAGCTACTTTGCTCAGTGTTCTAAAGCATGACCTTATGGTGAAAGCTGGTAAGAAGCAAATGCACGTTGTTAGTCTGGAGGACCACTGGGATTTTAAAAAGGTATTTATTTTATGTTTTGTAATAATCAAAATGTTAATACTGATAATATTAATAATAATAACAGCTAAAGTTAACCTGCACTAATTACATCTAACCCTCACAACTTGTTTTGAAGAATTTTTTTTTTTTAGATTTTTTCTTGTTTTATTGTTATACTTTAAGTTTTGGGGTACATGTACAGAACGTGCAGGTTTGTTACATAGTTATACATTTGCCATGGTGGTTTGCTGTACTCATCAACCCATGCTCTACATTAGGTATTTCTCCTAATGCTATCCCTCGTCTACCCCTACCACCCCCACAGGCCCCGGTGTGATTTTTTAAACTATTTTACCGATGTGGAAACTGAAACAGGGAGATTAAAAACAAAGCATTAATTTAGTTAAGTCACTATTTCCATAAAAACACGTTTCTGAGTTGCAGCATAGATCTTCCAGTAATACTCTCTGCTCTTTTATTTGTGAAATCACTTTCCAGTAAGGTATTAAGGACTATATTCAATAACACAACAGTGTTTACTCAGATCTATTTCTGAAATTCAGTCAGGTATATGACATCGGCTCAAAATTCCTTAGCAATCCATGAACCAGCATGTGTGGTCATGAGTTACATAGCTTGTTTGATAAGGGAATTAGAATTTCACAAGAACAACTGTTGCCTTCTACAAGCCAGCCTGCAGAAGATTCTTTTTACACTTGACAGAAGGTAGCTGGGTAAATGTACATTGTTCTAACTTTTTAAATCATGATTTTTCTCTTGGTTTCCTAAAGGAAAGCACAAATTTTAAAAACTAAGGCACTCATTAGATGCTTAAAAATTAATAAAGAATACATAGGCACAATTGAATTACTATGTATTGGAAGATTATTAATATTACTGGATTATAATATAAAATAGACACCATTAATATCTGCATTTTACATAAAAGGGAATTAGGTGACTGTGGTCACTTAGCTAATAGATGTAGGATTTAGGATCCAGATCCATGTATACTTAATTTTAATTTAATGTTTTACCTAATGCCACTAATGAAGGAAAGATCATTTGAAAAGTATAGAAAAGAGTCTCAGCAATTGTTGGTGAATTAAATTTATAAGATTAATTTATAAGATGAAGGAAAAATATGGCATTGATCAAAAATTTTTTCTAAAAGGAATGGGATACAGATGTCAGAGGCAAAGCAAATTTTACCCAGCATTTTATGAAACTCCCATAGGCAAAAATTTAAACAGACAAGAGATTTGATTCCACAATTCTAATATTTAGGGTGTAAAACACAATGTAAAATATAGCTATGAATAAATATTTAGGAAATTTCAGTATAAATTATGATGAATACCACCGTAAAAGAAAATTTCCAAAATGCAACAGAAAAAGGATAAAATCAACAAGAACTACTATTGTGCAATGCATGCTTTCTTTCTCAAAATATAATGCTTTCTTAAGAAAAGATACATTTTTTTCCTACTATGCTGTATGACTCTTTTCACGATCCTTAATAAATTTAAAGAAATACAACACATAAAAACTAGGAAATAATACAGCTTAAATTATGTCCTTTTGAATTTGAAAGTCCTTCCCCTTCAGCTATAGATTTTTAAACCTCCATTAGAGCAGATGCAAAAGATTATATTAAATATTAACTGTTTTATTCCAATAATCTTTCAATTCTTGGATAGACATCTCATTCTTTATGGAAATAAATATGTTTAAAATCTATTTTAAAAATTGAAGTAACTTGCTTATAAACACCAGTAGAAGCAAATTATTTCCTTCCTTCAATTCAGCGTTTATAAATAAAATGTAAGGTTCGTAAACACTGTGAGTGCGTGTGAAACATTAGGGAATTTCACCAGCTTGTAGAAACAAATCACCGATTGACCTAAGTGTCAAAAATAATCTGCAGCCGAAAAGATGTCAAAGTACTCTTCCCTTAACTGAATTTCCTTTCTCCATGCTTACATTTAATAAGCTTCCGACAAAAGCTAAAGAAGAGCCAAGAAAATCTGCAGTTTATGTGTTCCTAAGCATTTGTAATGGAAAAAGAAAAGGATTCAACTCAAAATCAACCATTCCGAGCAAACTATTGCAAGAACAGAAAACCAAACACCGCATGTTCTCACTCATAGGTGGGAACTGAACAATGAGAACACAGGGACACAGCAAGGGGAAGATCACACACCGGGGCCTGTTGTGGGGTTGGGGGAGGGGGAAGGGATAGCATTAGGAGATATACCTAATGTAAGTGACGAGTTAATGGGAGCAGCACACCAACATGGCACATGTATATATGTGTAACAAACCTGCACATTGTGCACATGTACCCTAGAACTTAAACTATAATAAAAAAATTCAAAAGTCTAATACTTACTCTTAAACTACCATCAAAGCATATGCTGAAATTATCTTCATACCTCATTATTTCAAGGCATTTACATTGG
Organism: Theropithecus gelada; assembly: GCF_003255815.1. Taxonomy (NCBI): domain Eukaryota; kingdom Metazoa; phylum Chordata; class Mammalia; order Primates; family Cercopithecidae; genus Theropithecus; species Theropithecus gelada. Next base: position 38,756,838 of record NC_037670.1, on the reverse strand, counting down.
GAAAAAAGGAAAATAAATCAGATAGACATCAAGGATAGTTCTGAATTCACATTTACCAGAAATATTTCAATAATGACCCTGACACCCAGCATGTATTGAACCAAAACTGAAACACAAACCAAAGCCAACCTTTTAAGCATCAAACTAGAGTACCTTATTTTGTGTATATGTATATATAATGTATATTTATGTTAAACAATATTTATATTATATATTTATTGATACAATATACATCAACGACTCTAAACCTTCTGAACTCTGTGCAATTTTGCTCATTCAATGGACATATGCCACTATATGGAGATATCTTTCATTGACACACCTTGAGGGGGATAAGACACTATCAGTATCTGCTGGGCAAATGCAAAGGATGCTTTTAAATATTCTACAACGCACAGGACAGCCACTGAAGAGAAAATATTACCTTGTCCACAATGTTAATAATGCCACATTAGAAAATCCTGATATTTATTATATATATGTTGAATATTTAATATAAATTTATATATATACATGTATAATTATTTAATTTATAAAAAAATATATATTGCATATTAAACTATATGGGGCTTCACTAAGATACTATGTTTCATTTTATATAGGTGTTGTGGGACCTCTCTATTTGCATATTATAAACTGAGAACATAGCAAGATGATGGAAGAGTCTTCTGTTTTTCTCCACCAGAAAACCTGCTCTGGTTTAACTGGAACTTAAACTAGATGACTGCTTTCAGAGGGAGTCAAGCATTACAGACATAATCCTGCAGTTCCTAGAATATGAAGATCTAATGGACTCAATAATAACTGAAAATCAGGATGAACAAAATATTGGGAATATTGTGAAGAATGGTCAACACAAATTAAAAATCAAAACAGTAAAAATTCAAGTTGGAGAGCTCAATGGTAAGAAAGGCAGGAAAATTGGGGAAATAGAAGAGAAACCATGAGAAAAGTGTAAGGTAATGACATAAAAGAATATAATAAAAATAATTCCTGTCTTTTAGATTTGGCATTTTTGGAGAGGAAGTAATCACTGTGAATATTTGTATATTTGAAAACAATGAACAACCTATATAAATTTGGGGCATAAATAATAGCAAATAAAGTAGAGTTTGTGTAGCTATGCCATCATTGAATCAATAGTCATAAATGCTCAGTTTAGCACCTTTCTAAGGATTATAGGCATGAACCACCATAATGGGCCCAGTTTGTCATTTTGAAATATCACTTTTATACATGATACGTGGATAGAATTCCATTATAGTAGCTGATTGCCAAACTAATTTGATCAATAGGATGTCCACAACAACATTATCTACTGTGTTACTATATCTTATACTGGACTATTTTTATAAAAATGGGGACAATGGAACTACTTAGATAATCCAGGTAATTAGTAATGCCTCTTAATAGACTGTAAAGAAAGAAATGTGTTTTCACCTACTAATGAAGATTGAAACTATAGAAGTTGAATAAAATAGGTTTACAATATTAAAGTGAACATTTCCATTGCATTTTTATAATGGTAATAGATAAAATTGTCCAACATAATACAAGTGGTATTCAGACTTTTTACATGAATGTGTTTTAATGTTAGAATGTAAAGCATGGTAGAGTAAATCTGTGGGCCTGTGAATATAGATCACAGGTGACAATTCATGCTATTTTCACCAGTGATAAGCTAAGGGTAAGCTTCTACAAAGAGTAAATACTAGGATGAAATAAGATTTCCTATTGTTCTTTCTTAAAAAAAGGAAATTATAGGCTAGTTACACTTCCAGTTGGATGAGTCTATACACCTGGGCAGGATAGCAACCATTCGATATCATGTGATTCTTTGGGGTTTAATTTTAGAGAAAAAGAGAGCTAGTTTCACTAAGCTTCTCCAATCATATTGTGGCATAGATATTAGAGTGTACTTAGGCATACCTGAATTTTCAGCCAAGTTAATGGCTGGGGTGGCAGGGAAAGAAAGTAATATGACTCTGTGGAAAATTTTCCTATATGAGAAATATTACCTGTACATTTTTATTATGACATATATCATAATGTTTGGGATATAATAATACCAACATAATTATTACTAACTACCTCAAAAAACAGAATATTTTAATTACTGTTTAGAAACAATTCAACACCAGAAGCCCTTTCTTTCTATATTCCCATTCCAGTCACACAAAGGTTAACATTGTCCTGAATTATATGTTAAGCATATTCTTCTCTTTCTTACATTTTAAACGTTAATGTTTGTGTTGTTAAAATAGATATATGTTTGTTTTAGGACTTTATATAAATGGACACATATAGTATTTATTTTTTGACTTGATATGTTTGTTCAATGTTATCTACAGAGAAAAATCCATGTTCAATTACACTTTCATTTTCTGAACTATATAGTATTCCATTCCAACATAACATATCCAATCATTCTGCTATGAATAAACATAATACATTAGTTCGTAGTGCTTAGAGTTCTTGAATGAATATGCTAAGGAGAAACATTTCTGAATGTGGGATAATGGCATGTTTACATTTAATAACATTTTGATTTCCAAGGTTTTTTCTTTGTATTTTACAAAGTGATTGAGAGTGTCCATTACTGCATTACCTCACTAATCATGTGGTAGGGTTAGACCTGTAATTTTGTTCACTTTTGTAGATTATGTAATGGAATTTCACTGACTTTACTTGAATTTCTCTATTACTGATTTAAGCTGAGCTTATATTTATTTGATTATATCAGATGTAAAAGTACCTCTTCATACAATTTATACATTTTAAAAATGTGAGTAGTCTTTTTTTATTTGTAGGATATTTTATTTTATTCTCAATGTTAATTATCTTTTGGTCATATTTGATGCAGCTATCTTCTTCCTGATATAGCTTGAAATTTTATTTTCTTTGATATATAATCTTAATTTAAATGCATAATTACAAATATATATAATTACTGTTTATATGACCATGTTTGTACATATTATAAGTATAGTCAATTTTCATAACTTGTGACTCCAGTATTTGTGAATTCACTTACTAAAACTTATTTGTAACCCTAAAATTATTACTCATTGTTTCTTCATGGTCATTTGCAGACATTTGCAGATCAGTGAAAAATTTGACATGTTCAATGTGTGCATTCCCACCAGAGTTTGAACTAGGTGACTGTCTGCCTGCCTTCCTGTTCCAACTCATATTGTAAAAAAGTGTTTTGTTTATGTTCTAGTTAGTGGCAATATTTTTACAGTTTTATGCCTTTTGTTGCTGATTTCTCTGTTTAACATGATCCAAACATAAATAGGAAGTATGTCTAGTGTTCCCAAAGGCAAGAAAGCTGTGTGTGCCTTATGGAGAAAATATGTTACATAAGCTTGGTTCAGGCATGATAAGTTGTTGGTCATGAGTTTAATGTTAATAATCCAACAATATATATTAGATAAGGTGTCTTTAAAGAGAAACACACATAAGTTATGTATTAATCAGTTGATGAAACCTTTGTGATTAGAGGCTCATGGAAAACTAACTCTGTATTTCTCCTAAGAGAAGTGGCTCAATGTTTGCTAATCCAACGTTCATGGCAACTTCGTAGAATGTAAGTTTCACAAATAATGAAAATAGACTCTCTCTCTCTTTCTCTCTCTCTCTCTCTCCTCTCTCTCCTCCCGTATATGTGTGTGTCTGCGTGTGTGTGTGTATATATATGTATATATGTGTGTGTGTGTATATATCCTTTTGAATATATTTGTATGTATATATGCAAAAAACAAAGGAAATGCAGTGGGATCTTGGGACCTACTTAGTTGGCCAAAAACCTGAGTGTCTATATTTTGTACACTTGTATTCCATTTGTAGCATAACAGTAAGTAGCAGCACATTGATTAGTAAGATTTCAGAATATTGCTGGAAATGATGATCTCTTTTATGTCTTTTTAAGTATGAAAATCCCTGCACTCTCAAGCTAACAATAGCTATTATTAGAAAAACTACTAATTGTTTTGAGAACATTGTATTCAGCGTTACATTTCAAAGTATATCAACTCTTGCTGATATCATATCTAAAAAACACCAAAAGAAAACACTTTCTAAAATATGATACATAAAAACTACTTACCATGAACTTTCTTTTCATTTATCAAAGTCATGTCCTTTTCTAGACATAAGCAGCTGGCATTATTGTTTCCCCGGGGGCATACAAGCAGAACACGATCTGAAGCCAGATGAAAAATAAAGGTACTTATCCAAGTGGAAAATATGGCAAGTGTGTACATTATTCATGACACCAATTAGTTCTTGAATCAACAAATATGGTAAAATGTTTTCAAAGGTAGAGAGCTATAGAGGCCATGCATATACACATAAAACCAAATGGAAACCTTACAAGATTGATCTGCATAATTTAGCCCAAAATAGTTATTTTATTTGAATATCAATGACTAAATAAAACAGAAGTTACAGTAGCATCATTTTCCTGTAAGTCATAATATTTTTTGTTTGAGTGAATAAACTAAATATATAGTCAATGAAGAATTCCTCTTTTAAGTATTTAGGGTTTTGTTGTTGTTGTTTTCTCATGGAAAAAATTCAACTAGACAATCCAATGAGGAAGCTGATTCTTAGAAGTTTGATCAAATCATCTATTGGAAAGTGTAGTGCTGCAATTAAAAATTATTTCATCCAGAATAAAAAATTTGCATTCATCTCACTAAATCAGGATACGTAAGAATTTATTGAAATGCAAGATTTGCATTAGATTACTTTAGCTTTCTTTATAAAGCAAATTACTGTCAAATTAAATATATTTGATACAGTATCGCAAAAATTACATGGGACATTTTAATTTTCAAAACATAATATTCTTTCAGTCTAAAGAATATTAATTAGCATAAGACTTAACATTGCCATTCACTTATTTAAATTTACCTATTTAATCAGATATATTTAATCAAGTTGCATATGAATACTTAATTAAACTTGTTTTGGTTAACATCCTGGCTTAGAGAGGAGTTGGATTTCTAAATATTGCGTTTATGCAAACATAAAATGATTATGTTCATATCTAGAGTAACTTCTAATTTGTCTATCCAAATCCATTTTACATTCACAATTTTTTAAAGCTGAAATATCTAAAACAAAAAACATTTGAAAATTAATATTTTGGTTATTTTAATACAGAATATTCAGTCCTTAAATTAAGCTTGAGAAGAATAAGTAATACTCAGGATTTTTATTATGTATTTAATATATATGTAATGAGCAGGAGAAGAGAGATCCTAAGAGAGACAATAAATAAATAAAAAATAATATAATTTTTAATGATTTTTTCTTTATATTTTCTTCAATACCCCAAATCTTCTCACACAAACTTGAATTACATTTTTGTAGAAAAGTTTAAATTCTTAAAATATTTTAACTTTATGATGAATAATAATAAATTCATTATTTTCTGTGTCCCATACACACACACATAAACACAAAGATCTGGAAAAAGCTAAAAGTACCCTTGGCTTAGTCCATCCATGCTGCTATAACAAAACCTCATAATCTGGGTAGCTTATAAACAACAGAAATTGATTTGTTATAATTCTGGAGGCTGGGAAGTCCAAGATCAAGGAATCTGCTGATGAAGTGTCTGTTGAGGATCCATTTCTGGATCCATAGAAGGTGTCTTCTAGCTGTGTCCCCATATAGTGAAAGGGACAAGGTAGTTCTCTGGTTCCTCATTTATAAGGATACTAATTCCATTCATGAGGGTTCCATCCTCATTACCAAATCATCTCCCCCAAATCTCCATCTCCTAATACATCATCTTGGGGGTTAGGATTTCAACCCATAAATTTAGAGGGGTCACGAACATTCAGACCAAAGTATTTCTTGATAAGGCACATACCATTTCCTGACTGGAAAGCTGTTAGTTTTTCATGAGAAAAATCAATATTTCCATAGGAAGAGGCAGTGGCTAGAACACATGCAACAGGTTCAAGGCCAGAAAACGAAAGTATTATTCATGGCCACTGATTGGAGATTCAGTAGTTGCCCTGCATGCATGCATAAGGATCAAGCATTTCATTGGAAATACATTTATTTTTGATGCTTTGGTAAAACCATCACTTAATGGGAAGGTTGGGTTTTCCTGACAATTATTTTATGGTTAATAATTTTCTATATAACACATAGTGTTGGAGGACACTTACATATTTTCAGTACAAAAGTCTGTAAAGACTGGATTCCAACTCTGTTCATGCTGTCTCTTCTACCAAGGAAATAAAGAGATGGAAAAGAAAACCCTAGTAATAAAAAGCAGAGGGTTACCTGGAAGAGTAACAACACAAAGAAAGAAAAGTGAGGCTGGATCGCCAACAAAGGCCTGAGTGGGGAAGCCATATTTTAGTTTGATGAGCTTCCTCCAAAAGCAGTATATGAAGATGCTACTGAATGTGCTGGTTACGTTTATCTTCTCAGTGCAGCACATCGCTATCAGTTTCTCACCTGCCAGAACAGGTGTCCTCTATGAAGAGTTGTTTTATACACATACATTGTATGTAACTTTCTTATTAAAACTTGAATTACATTTTTGTAGAAAAGTTTATATTCTTAAAATATTTTAACTCTATGATGAATAATAACAAACTCTTTTTTTCTGCCTCACATATACATATACACAAACAGAAATACATGGAAAAAGCTAAAAGTACCCTTGCCTTAGTCCACCTGGGCTGCTAAAACAAAACCCCATAATCTGGGTAACTCATACACAACAGAAATTTACTTGTTATAATTCTGGAGTCTGGTAAGTCAGTAGTCAGTTTACTTCTCCAGGTCCTCTTTAACACAGTTTTCCTCATTCTGAGTGACAGGGACAACTAATATTTGATTTGAAGAATATTTAGCAAGATGGAAAAATCAAACATCGATCTCTAAACTTTCTAGGTTGCTGTGGAACTATACTTTTCAGAAACAGCAGTCTCATATAATACAGGACTTGAGGAAAACGTTGCTTTATTATCTAGAATAACTTGGATACTTCTCTGCTGTCAAAGAGAAATAACCTCTGGGAAATGTTTCCCATCTTAGTGGAAATAATAATATGTTAAATATCTCTCAGTTGTACCTGGAAACTTGACATTGTTAAGAGCTTATCTTTTAAAGCAAAAGAAGTTGCATTCCACTGGCATTCACCTGTAATAAATACTAACTGCACTGAGTATTACTTGAGAAGACAGAGAGTTAGATCACATGTCCAAATCTCTTCTCTTTTAATGTACTTAAATTAATAAAACTGCTGAACAAAGAGATGAAAATTTTATCCAGACTAAAACTGGAAAAGGACTTTCTGATATCCTACAGATTATGAAATACCTATGTGTATAATGAAATCTGGAACAAGCTCATAGAGGATACCAGGAGCTAACAAATGACTGTCTGGAAGTGGAGTGCCATGGTCTTATCAGCACATTGAAGAGATATTGAAGGACTCCCTTATTAATATTTTGAAAATCACAGAGCAGCCCTGACTGAAGGAGAAGAAGTCAATCATCCAAAAGATTTTTTTGTTTGTGTGTTTTGATTCGATATCCTGAAAAAAAAAGCAAATGGTATGAAGACAAGCTTGCTTTATAGCGGAGGACTGCGGTGATGGTATGCAAGAGGGTGTGTGTCTCCGCTGTCAGAGAAAAATAGCCTTGGAATACCCCACAAATACAAAGACAGTAAGCACTGTGGGCCACTCTACATCAGTTTCTCACCAATGTAGTTGTTTAGTATAGAATAGGAACTATACTCATATCTGTGGTTAATCTGTAATGAAAAGTATAAGTCCTGTAAAAGGGCAAAGCCAGCCCACTGCATCAGATGCTACATATTTAGAAATTAAGCACACACATTTCTGTGACTTAATTATCTTCAGTCAAATTTTCCCTTCCTTTTCAGGCAACTGATAAGTTTGTTTCACACTGAACTGTACCACCATCCAGGAACATGGTCACATTTAATTTCTCAAAGCTGAAGAAAATATGCTGGTGAGCTGATAAATTCAGTGACTATTGTTGAGCAGATTGCAGAGCTTGATAGAATTGTCTTTAAAAAGTTAATTTTATTGTCTTTTGAGAAATGTCTGTTCATATCCTTTGCCCACTTTTTGATAGGGTTGTTTGTTTCTTTCTTGTAAACTTGTTTGAGTTCTTTGTAGGTTCTGGATATTAGCCTTTTGTCAGATGAGTAGATTGCAAAAATTTTCTCCCATTCTGTAGGTTGCCTGTTCACTCTGATGTTAGTTTCTTTTGCTGTGCAGAAGCTCTTTAGTTTAATGAGATCCCATCTGTCAATTTTGGCTTTTGTTGCCGTTGCTTTTGGTGTTTTAGACATGAAGTCCTTGCCCATGCCTATGTTCTCAAAAGAAGACATGCATACAGCCAACAGACACATGAAAAAATGCTCATCATCACTGGCCATCAGAGAAATGCAAATCAAAACCACAATGAGATACCATCTCACACCAGTTAGAATGGCAATCATTAAAAAGTCAGGAAACAACAAGTGCTGGAGAGGATGTGCAGAAATAGGAACACTTTTACACTGTTGGTGGGATTGTAAACTAGTTCAACCATTATGTAGAACAGTATGGTGATTCCTCAAGGATCTAGAACTAGAAGTACCATATGATCCAGCCATCCCATTACTGGGTATATACCCAAAAGATTATAAATCATGCTGCTATAAAGACACATGCACACATATGTTCATTGCAGCACTATTCACAATAGCAAAGACTTGGAATCAACTCAAATGTCCATCAGTGACAGACTGGATTAAGAAAATGTGGCACATATACACCATGGAATACTATGCAGCCATAAAAAAGGATGAGTTTGGGTCCTTTGTAGGGACATGGATGCAGCTGGAAACCAACATTCTCAGCAAACTATCACAAGAACAGAAAACCAAACACCGCATGCTCTCACTCATAGGTGGGAACTGAACAATGAGATCACTTGGACTCAGGAAGGGGAACATCACACACTGGGGCCTATTATGGGGACGGGGAGTGGGGAGGGATTGCATTGGAAGTTATACCTGATGTAAATGACGAGTTGATGGGTGCTGATGAGTTGATGGGTGCAGCACGCCAACATGGCACAAGTATACATATGTAACAAACCTGCACGTTATGCACATGTACCCTAGAACTTAAAGTATAATAATAAAAAAATAAAAAAATTTTTAAAAAGTTAATTTTATTAATCAAAGTAACTAAGCAAAAATTCCTAAGTATGTTACCAAAAAAAAAAAAAAAAAAATTACTGTGTAAAGGATTAAAATGACATGGTGTCTGATAGCTCAATACTTATCTGTTTTTTATTTTATTTTAATTATTACTGTAAGAAGTTATAGATAGCAGATATATAATAATTTTTTTTGAGATCAGAATCTTCGGAATAAAATGATCTCAAGGATAGTGTCCAGTAGAGGATACACAGTGAAACTAAGGAGAATGAATAATAGTGAGAGATGGGGAGGCAGGAAAGAGAGAGAGAGAGTAAGATATGGAGGGGTGAGAGAGAGAGAGAGAAACAGAGAAACAGAGAGAAAAATGAATGAGCATATAAGTATAAATGAAAATAGATAAATTTCAATAAGCAAATTGTGTAAAAAGAACAGGAATGAGATCCCGAGCATTTTCCCATTTTACTGGAATAGCTTAGCATGTCTGTGGAAAGTTATTTTTTTATTGTTTGTTTGTTTGTTTTTTGTTTATCAAGGTAGCAGCTTTGCAGGCAAGAGGATGGCTAGATTCTAAGACTTACTGCTGTCCTGGAGTCCATTCCAGTGGCCTGAGTATATCACCATATTTCTTCATCCTGGAATGTAGGTGACAGCCAGGATAGCCAGGAGAGGTTAATCCTTCTTCCTTTGGAAGAGCCATTGTCTTAGTCCTTTCAGTGTTGCTGTCAAGGAAAACTGGAGTTGGAGTAAATGCTAAAGAAAAGAGATCTATTTGGCTCACAGTTATGCAGGCTGTACAAGAGGCATGGCACCAGCATCTGCTTCTGGGAAAGGCTGCAGGCTGTCCTCACTCATGACAGAAGGCAAAGAGAAGCAGGCATGTGCACAGAGCACGCAGTGAGAGAGAAAGCAAGAGAGCAAGGCAGTGAGAGCAGGTACCAAGCTCTTTATAACAACTAGCTCTTACAGGAATTAATAGAGCAAGAGGGCTCATTACTGTGAGGATAGCAACAAGCTATTTCTGAAGGATCTGCCTCCATGATCTTAACACTTCCCTTTAGACACCACCTAAAACAATGAGGATCAAATTTCAACATAAGGTCTGGAGGCGTCACATAATCCAAACTATAGCAGTTCTAACCCTGGCCCTCTACATTTTATACCTTTCTTATATATAGAATACAGTCATTCCATCCCATAGGCTTTAGAACTCTTAACTTATTCCAGCATCAACGCTAATGTCCAATATTCAAAGTTTCATCTAAGACTCAAGGCAAATTCCTTATAGCTGTGACCCTGTAAAATCAATAACAATGTTTTTACTTCCAAGATACAATGGTTGTGTAAGCATTAAATAAACATTTCCATCCCAAAAGGGAGAAATTGGCCAAAATAAAGGAGTAACAGACTCCATGCAAGTCTGAAACCCAGCAGGCCAGACATTAAATCTTAAAACTCCAAAATAATATCCTTTGATTCTATATCCCACATCCTGGGTATATGGTGTGAGGGGTCAATTCAAAAGGCCTCGAGTGGTTCTGTCCCCATGGCTTTGTTGGGCACAGCCTACATGGGTGCTTTCTTGGGTTTGAGTTGAATGTCTGCTGCTTTTCCAGGCTGATGGTGCATGCTGCTGGTCGATCTACACAGTCCTGCTCCCACAGTTCCACTAAGCAGTGCCCTAGTAGGGACTCTCTGAGGGTGCTCCAACTGCACACTTCTACTCAATATGAACTCAGTAGATTCTCTCTGCAAGGACTCAGCCACTGCAGCAGAACTGTGCATGGTTACCCAGGCTTTGGGATATATCCTCTGAAATCTAAGTGGAAGTGGCCAAGCCTCCTCCACTCTTGCATTCTGAGTGACTGCAGACTTAACACCATATGGATACTGTCAAGGCTTTCAGTTTATACTTTACAGCAGAGGACCAAGCAGTACCTGGGGCCATTGAGCAATGGTTGGAGGTAGAGCAGCCCGGATGTAGGGAGCAGCATCCCAAGTTGGTACAGGGAAATGATGCTCCAGTCCCAGAGCATGAAACAATTTTGTCCTCCCCTAGTATCTGGGCCTGTGATAGGAGGAGCAGCTTTGGAAATTTCTGCAATGCCTTTGGGGCCTCTTCCCCATTATCTTGGCTTTTAGCACCTGACTCCCATTTAGTCATGCTAATCCTTTTAACAAGTGGTTGCTCTGCAGCACCATTGGATCCCCCTCTCAAAAATACTCTTTCCTTCTCTATCACATGCCCAGGCTGCACATTTTCCAAATGTTTAGGCTTTGCTTTATTTTTAATTATAAATTACAACTTTAGGCCATTCCTTTGCTCCTGTATCTGACACTCTTTGAAGGATTTTCTGCTTAGAAATTTTTTCCACTAGATACTTTAGGTGATGCCTTTTAAGCTTGGCCTTCCATGAAGACCTAAAGCTTGAAAACAATGCAACCAAGTTCTTTTCTATGGTTAACAAGGGTAAGCTTTGCTCTAGTTTCCAATCAGTTCCATGTGAGATCCTGTCAGCTTGGCCTTTACAGTCTATATTTCTACCAGCATTTGGTCTCCACCACTTAACCAATCTTGAAGAAGCTCCAAACTTTCTCTAATCTTCTTGTCTTTTCTCAGACCTCCATATCTGTCTATCCTTTGCCAAGTTCCAAAACCACTTCCACATTTTCTGGTATATTTATAGCAACATCCCACTCTTTAGTACCAATCTTCTGTCTTAGTCCTTTTAGTGTTGCTACAAAGGAATACCTGAGGCTGGGTAATTTATAAATAAAAGAGATTTGTTTTTCTCACAGCTATTCAGGCCGTACAAGAGGCACGGCACCAGCATCTGCTTCAGGTGAGGGCCTCAGGCTGCCTCTACTCACCGCAGAAGGTGAAGAGAACCAGCATGTGCAGAGATCACATAGATAGACAGGAAGCAAGAGAGCAATGGGGGAGGTGCCAAGCTCTTTAACAACCGCTCTCACAGAACTAATAGAACAAGAACTTACTCATTACTGAGGATGGCACCAAAACCATTCAAGGGAGGTCCACCCCGATGAACCAGACACCTCCCATTAGGCTCCACCTTCAACGTTAAGGATCCGATTTCAACAAGAGGTATGGAGAGGTCAAACACAGTAAACTAGAGTAGTAAAGTTTTTGTTGTAGTTGTGCTCTCGCTCTCGCTCTCGCTCTCGCTCTCGCTCTCGCCTCTGTCGCCCAGGCTGCAGTGCAGGGGCGCGATCTCGCCTCACTGCAAGCTCCGCCTCCCGGGTTCACGCCATTCTCCTGCCTCAGCCTCTCGAGTAACCGGGACTGCAGGCGCCCACCACCACGCCCGGCTAACTTTTTGTATTTTTTTTAGTAGAGACAGGGTTGTATTTTTAGTAGAGATGGGGTTTCACCGTGTTAGCCAGGATGATCTCATTCTCCTGACCTCGTGATCCACCTGCCTTGGCCTCCCAAAGTGCTGGGATTATAGTCAGCAGTAAGTTTTTTTTTTTTTTTTTTTTTTTTGAGACGGAGTCTTGCTCTGTCACCCAGGCTGGAGTGCTGTGGCCGGATCTCAGCTCACTGCAAGCTCCGCCTCCCGGGTAGCAGTAAGTTTTAATAAATGCATGGTTCACCCAATTTCTCATCTTTTCAATTCACATAGTTCAAGTATTGCCCATAAAAATGATTTTCACCATATTTTTACAATGCCTGTAGTGTGCTTTTGAACAAATAATGGTTTCCTCTAAGGAGATAGGTAGCAAAGGCATAAAACAAGAATGTGGAATTTATAAGCCACTCATCACGCAGGGAAGGCACAGACTCCAGAATACAGAAACAATTGCATCTGACCCTGCTAATTGACTGAGTTAAGTGCACCCAAACCTTGTTCTTTAAAACAAAACAGTGAAAATGTGCTGCGGAGGAGATAGATGACTCCCGAGGGAGGAGGCAAGAGACATGCTTCTCTGTGAGCTTTAAAGCGTTCATTTTAAAAAGCAGAGATACTTATCCCTGTAAATCCCCCAGGAAAGGAACTGGGGAGTAAAGATGAAGATTGTGGGCATGAGATGAATTCAGGGAACATTTTCATTTCAGTGAGCATCTGCTGACAGTAAATCCAGTGATAACTGTCATGCAGTGTGGATGTCTTACTTCTTTCTAGTAAGCCTGATGAGAGCACCTTATACCTCCTGGCATAATTGTTCTTGTTCCATCTGAGCTTAATGGGGATTTAAACATTCACAAGAGAAGTTAAAAGCAAAGAAAAATGTGACAGTATAAAAAGGAAAACTATTTTTAATGAGCTTATGTTTTTCTATGTAACTCATCCTTATTTTGTAATTTCATAATGTTATATGAAACATTTTTGGTATTATGAAAGAAAAACCATATGATCTCATTTTATTTTATTTATAATTGTATTATTAATCTCTTATTATGATGGAGACCCTGTATATGCATACTGCAATAAATGGAAGAGCTTAAGAAGCAGTGGATACAATAATGATGTCAGCTTGGCTGCCAGGAACTTGATGGATAAAATCTGCTAAGAGACACATGAGATTATATAGTTCAATGAGTGTGTGATAATAAAGGGCAATTCAACCTCATAGATTTATAAGTTAGACATAACTAGATATGGTAATAACACTATGTTTACTTCTTAATGCATTTATTATACTTGTTTCTCTTGACCAAAACAAAGGTAAGTTCTTCAGAATAGTTGGATTACACAATATAAGAAATTAATATCAATTTTCATGACCGGGCGACTCACAAATTAGTCTAACTATAGTAGAAAATTACTATAACTCAAACAACAGTTTATTAGATTTCCTGTACATGAGATATGTCTTTGACCTGCCCAGAAAGGCTTCTACACAAGGAATTCACATGAACCTTATTATAACGCCAGCATCCCAACACTAGCCAACATTAAACCCCATGATTACATTATTATATGTAGATGGCAGTACAATGTCTCCATATGTGCTTAGATGGTCTCTAAAGGAGTTGCTCTATCTCAATCACAGCACGAAACTATTTCTGTTTTACACTGATAGTAGTAGTTCAAGTTTATTAATTCTAGCAACCAAAACATATAACATCAAAAATCTTGAAATAGCTGCACACGATGGCTTACGCTTGTAATCCTAGCACTTTGGGAAGCCAAGGAAGGAGGATCTCTTGAGCCCAGGAGTTCCAGGCCAGGCTAGGCAAAATAGCAAGATCATATCGCTACAAAAAATTTAAAAATTACCCGGGCATTGTAGTCTGCACCTATAGTCCAAGCTATTCAGGAGGCTGAAATGGGAGGATGACTTGAGTCCAGGAAGTCGAGGCTGAAGTGAGCTGTGATCACACCACTACACTGAGTGATGGAGTGAGACACTATCTCCAAAAAAAAAAGAAGAAAAATCTTGAAATAAGTATTTTAAAAAAATGTATTTTATTTGTGCAAACTGGATGTGTCTTTCAGAGTGCAATGTCGATGTAAATATTCCTTGCTGGTAGCCACGATCATTTATATATTTTAATTTGTTGCTACTCTGTTGAACAGAATGATAAAAAAACTTACAACGGATTCTACTTGTGGATATTTCCCAAGACTTAAATCCAAATGCCTGTCTCTGGTAAACATGTGTAAACAAATTGCTTTATTAACTTAAAAGGTCAAGTCATGTGTTTGACTAATTTAGTGTGGACATGTCTCACATTAATCAAAATATAAGCTTGGTAAGGAATATGCTATCCCAACTGGCTAACTCTATGCCATGTTATATGTTTCAAATTAACTGTCTGCCGTGTCAGATTATCCTAAACATGAAAGAAATACATATGTGACCCAAAGTTTGCGAACCTTTGGTGAGGTTTGTTTACCCAATTTAGTTTTAAAATCTTATGTAT
The DNA here is from genome assembly GCF_003255815.1 of Theropithecus gelada. NCBI lineage: Eukaryota > Metazoa > Chordata > Mammalia > Primates > Cercopithecidae > Theropithecus > Theropithecus gelada. Next base: position 38,741,732 of record NC_037670.1, on the reverse strand, counting down.
ATTAAATTGAAAATGATGGCTTTCAATATTTTACCTATTTAGTTGTATATCCTCTCTCAATTTTTCTTAATATGCCTGAGAAGAAAATTGAGGTTAAAAAATTTAGTGAATGCTATTAGAGACTTGAATGGCTTCTATTATTTTAAAATAATATTTTCTACTCACCTGGGCCTTGGCAATTCATTTATTCAAAATACAAAATGTCCTTTCTTCCTTTAGAATTTTGTTCTCCTAACAAACGCTATGTCTGCATTGTGTCCAGCTACTTGTCTCAGGTAGCAGAGATAGATATAAAGTAAGACACAGTTCCGGAATTCGAGCACATTAGTATAATTGGGGACTCATTTCATAAGAAGAAAACGCAAAGCTATGTATAAAGAAAGAGAAGGAAATACATAGATTACTGCAACGTCATTTGGACTAGAAATATCACAGAGGCTACTTGGTGAAGAAGAAAGAATGGAACGTAAAAGTACCTGAGATGGAAGAGGTGTCATAAAGACTTAAGAATAGGTAAAGAAAAGGAAATAAAAAGTATAAATATGAGAAAGAGTAAAATAAAATTGTCGTTGTTTATAGATGACATGGTGGTTTATGTAGAAAATGGCAAAATATCAACAAAATAACTGCTGGAACTAGTAAATGATTATGGCAATGTTGTAGAATACAAGATTAATATTTTAAGGTCAATTGCTGTCTTATATACTGGAGATGAAAATATGGAAATCTGAAATAAAAAATAAAACATCACTTACATTAGAACCAATAAAATAAAATACTTAAGGTATCTATCTGAAAATAAGTATCTATAAAATCTATGTGAGAAAAACTACAAAATACTGATGAAAGAAATCAAAGCTTCTAACTAAGTGGAGAGATATTCCAGGTTCATGGGTAGAAAGACTATCATAGATATATTCAGTTTTTCCAAATTTATCTGTACATTCAAGGCAATTTAAATCAAAATCCCAGCAAATTATTTTGTGGATGTCAACAAATGGTTCTAAACTTTATAGAGAGAGGTAAAAGACCCAAAGTAGCCAGTTCAGTATTGAAGAATAACAAAGTTGGAGAACTAGCGCAATTTGATTTCCAGACTTAATATAAAGCTACAGTAATCAAGACAGTGGTATTAATGAAAAACTAGACAAACAGAATAAATGTTATATTTTAAAAAATTGAACAAATGTTCAATGGAACACAGTAGAGATCCCAGAAATAGGCTCACATAAATATAGTCAACTAATTCTTGGCAAAAATGCAAAGATAATTCTATAGAGAAAGGATTGTCTTCTAAATAAATGGTGCTAGAACAGCCTGACTTCCACATGCAATAAGTAAATAAAATAAATAAGTAAATCTAGACACAAACGTTACACTTGTCACAAAAGTTAGTCCAAAATGGTTCACAGTCCTAAGGTAAAATGCAAAAATATAAAACTCCTAAAAGGTAACATAATGAAAAAATCAGGGTGACTGTAGGTTTGGTGGATTTTTAGATTACAACTCCAAAAGCAAAATCCATTTAAAAAATCAGCAAGAATTCCTTAAAATTAAAAAAAAAAGTTTTTCCAAAGACACTATCAAGAGAATGAAATGACCAGCTGCAGACTGGAATAGAATATTTGCAAAACATATACTAGATCAACGACTGACATACAAATAAATATACAAAGAACTGTTAAAACTCAACAACAAGAAAAGAAACAATCCGAATTTTTAAAAATGGCAAAATATCTGGATGGACAACCTCACCAAAGGAGGTATACAATGTCAAATAAAAATATAAAGAGATACTTGATGTCATATGTCCTCAGGGAGTTGCTAACTAAAAAAACAAGTGAGATACAACCACACACCTGTTAGAATGAATAAAATGAAAACACTGACAACACCAAATGCTCCCATTTTGTGGAGCAAAGGGAACTCCTATTAATGGATTGTGGGAATGCAAAATAATGCAGACATATTGGAAGACAGTTTGGCAGTTTCTTCCAAAAATAACATTTGCTTACTATATGATATAGCAAGCACACTTCCTGGTACCTACCAAAAGGAATCAAAAACATGTCAACACAAAAACCTGCATACAAATGTTCATACCATTTTTATTTATAATTGGGAAAACTTGGAAACAACCATGATGTCCTTCAATAGGTGAATGGATAAGGAAACTGTGATAGATCCATAAAATGAAATATTATTCGGCGCTAAGAAAAATTCAGCGCTCACGCCTGTAATCCCAGCACTTTGGGAGGCCGAGGCAGGCGGATCACAAGGTCAGGAGAACGAGATCATCCTGGCTAACATGGTGAAACCCCATCTCTACTAAAAATACAACCCTGTCTCTACTAAAAAATACAAAAAGTTAGCCGGGAATGGTAGCAGGCGCCTGTAGTACTTGGGAGGCTGAGGCAGGAGAATGGCGTGAACCCGGGAGGCAGAGTTTGCAGTGAGCCGAGATCACACCACTGCACTCCAGCCTGGGCGACACAGTGAGATTCCATCTGAAAAAAAAAAAAAAAAAAAAAGAGCTGTCATACTATTACTATGAAAGACTTGGACTTTATGTAATAATAATTTATCAATGTGATTCAACAATTTCAACCAATATACTAAACTAAAACAAGATGTTAATAGGGAAAGCTGTGCAATGGGTGGAAATGAGGAATACAAGAATTCTCTGAACTTTTCTATTATGTTTTCTATAAATGGAAAACTGTTCTAAAAATAAAGCCTACCAGTTAAAGACAAAAACAAAAACAAAACAAAACAAAAAAGAACAGGTGAGCCAGACTTCCAGGATGTGGAGACCTGGAAAGTATATATCTCGCTCTTTACAAAACAGCAACAAGGCAAAGAAATTCTTCCTATTCATAATTTTTGTTGAATTCACAGAAAGCTGAAGTTGCTGGGAAGACAGTTAACCCTAAGCGTAAGACACGTGACTCCAAAATGAGATGAGAGAAACCTTAGCTTACTTGTAGCAGATGGCATTTCAGCAATGGTGAAAAGAAGTTAGCTGAATTTTTAATGAATTACTCAAGCTACATGTGGAGTAGCAAGAAAATATGAACCTCGGTGGGCGGAGGACACAAGGGCAATTTGCACTTATTCATAGATTCTTTTCTATTGACTTTTCTAGAACTCTCAAAAAAAGATTAGGGGTGTGAAGATGCTGACTTAAATGAGAGGTTGCTTCAAGGAGGGCAGAAAGCCAACACAATATCCTTTCCCACTCCTCTCCTATGGGGCAAAAAAAAAATTTTTTTTTTTTTTGAGATGGAGTTTTGCTCCGGTTGCCCAGACTGGAGTGCAATGGCGCGATGTCGGCTCACCGCAACCTCCGCCTTCTGGGTTCAATCTATTCTCCTGCCTGGAAAATCTTAAACCACTAGGTGAAAGACAACTATCTTGTCATCTGTGGGGCACTGGTGAAAACCTATTGCAAGTGGAGAAAGTGACCAAGAGAAAACACACACACAAACAAACAAAACCCTCTGACTTCATGGGAGTGGCAGGAATAAGTCCCGGGCCCTGACCTGCAGCTGAGTGCCGGACAGGATCCCCGAGAAGTCTCGACATCCATGACTCAGGGAAATAGTGCTTGCTTAAGACTGAGATTTAATCAGAATCATAGAGAAGCCCCCATCATACTATGCCCCTGACACCAAGCTAATGACTGTTGAGTAGCAAGTAATAATAGTCCTAATGTTATAGTCTAGTAAATAATCATCAGGCTGTATAATGCAGACAATATAAATGAATGGATTTCCCAAGCTGGAAAATGTGAGGTGTTTTTGTGGCTTTTATGTGGAAATAATCTGGAGAGGCACTGGGGGCTGTTATGGGCTGAAATGTGTTCTTCTAAAATTTATATGCTGAAATCTTAATTTAAAGAGAGGTGAACAAGGAGCCAGCAAATATTGCCATTCTAGCTTTCCTGAATTGATGGCATTTAAATACATGCAGTGGCATATAGAAAGTCTTACATTTCCTCTGTTGCAAGTAGCCCTTCCACTATCAGAAGAGAAGGCTGGAATCTGAGGCAATGATCAAAAGATACTGATGATCTTCCCCATACAGAGTAATTTGCCATTGTGACCCCCTACAGATATTGCTAGTACTCCATCTTCCCCTACCACAGAGGTTCTGAATTTCTGACCTTTGGGTTCTTTTTTTTTTTTTTTTTTTAATTCTAGTGCATCTAGATGGCAAGAATGAGTCATCTTGAAGAAAAAGCAGTGAGAGATCAAGAAGAATTCTTGTGGCAAGGAAAACATTATGGAGGTATTAAGTTGACTTTGGGGAAGCAGTGAGAAAAATATTTTTCTATAATACATAATCACAATTGCGAAAAAAAGATAAATCTTTCAAGAACCAAGGAGTTGCAGTCGCAGTTCAGGTTTGAATGGTAAGGAAAATACATGTGACCCAAAATGTCAATGCTTACCAATTTATGGCTTATTGCAGGACAAGGACATGATACAATATTATAGTAAAAATATATACATCTAAGTTAAAAGCTGTCTCATAGCAAGGGGTCTGAAAAGGCCTGGGCCACATTCAAGTATCCTCTGTAGAGCCTCCTCCAGGCTTCCTCCAGTATATACCTTATCTCTCTCTCTCCTGTTTTTGGTTTTTTGTTTTTATTTTTCCAGATGAAGTCTCACTCTGTCACCCAGACTGGAGTGCAGTGGCACGATCTCAGCTCACTACCTCCGCCTTCTGGGTTCATGCGATTCTCCTGCCTTAGCCTCCCAAGTAGCAGGGATTACAGGCACACACCACCACGCCTGGCTAATTTTTGTATTTTTAGTAGAGACAGGGTTTCACCATGTTGATCAGGCTGGCCTTGAACTCCTGACCTCAAGCCATCTGCCCACCTTGGCCTCACAAAGTGCTGGGATTACGGGTGTGAGCCACTGTGCCCAGCCTATACCTTATGTCTTGAACAGTGGACCACTGATACCTGCACAGAACACCTCAAAACCAGTTGCCCAGAACGGAGTCTCAACAGGAGTTTCTTATACACGGTTTATCCTGTAGGCATATTCTTGCTGTGTAACCAGCACAAAAGTCAGATCCCTCTAAGAAGCTTATGGAAACCAGGTGCTGACAATGTTAAACTTTACCTGAGCCCTGTGCTCCTGGGAAACAGCTGAAGTAAGGGAATACCCCCACTCTTTGTGGTTCCAAGAAAAGACTTACAGCAAAGAGCTGATGCAGGGCAAGTGAGCTCTCAAATTGGAGCTTAGCCCAGGAGCGTTCTTGGTTTGCCCAAGAAAGAAATCAAGGGCTAGCCAGAGGTGTTAGACAACTTTTATTGAAGCGGCAGCGTCCAGCTACAGTGGAGACACTGCTTGGAGAGCAGGGCTAATCCATAGGCACGGTGCCCAGAGCAGCAGCTCAGAGGCAGTTCTGCAGTCATATTCATACCTACTCTTAATCACATGCAAATTAAGGGGCAGATTATATATAAATTTCTAGGAAATCAGTGATAATGTCTGGATCATCAGGTTCTTGCCATGGAAAGTGGTGATAACTTTTGAGTGTTGCCATGACAATTGTAAACTAGCATGGCACACTGGTGCGTGTGTCTTAATAGAAAGCTGCTTCTGCCGTGTCCTTGTTTTTGCTAGTCTTCAATTTGGTCTGGTGTCCGAATCCTATCTGCGGAATCAAGTTCTCCCCCTCACCTCAGTACCACCCTTCTCCACTTGACTTAGATAAGATTTGTGGATGATGCTCTGTTTAAGACAAGGCCAGACGCAGACCCTCCAAATTCTCATTCTTTGCCTCAGTAATGATTGATTTGCTGAGCTGTTTGTACCCATTGACGAATCTGGACAAAATACCTGCTAACTCATCATTACCAAACTTTTTGCTAAATTCTTCTGTTTATCACAAATTTCTAAACTCCTAAACTTTGACCCTTTAAGACTGGGCAAACAGAATGACCCCTTACCAATGACCCTTTTTTGAGAATCTATTGCTCTCAGAGAAAAATCTTCCCTGCTTAAGTGTCTGATCATGCTCCCCATTCATCCCACTGCTCCACACCTGGTTTTTTCTAGACCTGTTTACTCCTGCATGAGAGAAAATTTCTTCCTGCTTGGCCTTTGAGGCGTTTTCAGATCTTATGATCTGAATGTTGTCCTTATTCTGATAGACTCCCTTTCCTAATTGGAGTTATCCTCTTTTCCCATAGCAATTGTCCTTTGGAGTAAAGTCTTTCCTTGGCTAAATCTAGATTTGCCTTGTGTTTCAGAGGTCTAATCACCAGTCTCACTGCTATTAATAACTAGTGTTGACATGCTGGCACAATCTGCCTCCAAATCTCCATGGACAGACACATGGTTACAAAGCAAGATGATTAGTAGCATTATTAATAGAATTTCAGTATATTTCATGCTATGTGCACGTACAGGTACTTGAGCAACACATGAATGAGAATTACTATAGAAGCCTGTTGGGATTAAACCTTACAGCATAGGAGAAAAAAGGAAGAAGAGTTTTAAAACAATGACAAACTAAGAAAGACATGGATAAAACCTAGAAACCTGAACACAGGAAGAATTTTCATCCTAATGAGAATATACCAGATATATTTTTATAATTAAAAACTCTCCATTTTTACAGTAAGGAAAGTGAGAGGGTACACTAAAGGGAAAAAAATCATAATTGTCCAATCCTTTCATATATTCAAACTTTATAAATCAAAAGAAACTCTTAAAATTACCTAGCCCCTTCTCTCAAATAACAACAATGGAGAGAGATCAGGTTGATCTAAAATCTCCCTGTGATACAGGGCAGGCAAGCCACAAAATTGTGTCTTAGCCAGGGAAAGTTCTTGGCTTTGCCCAGGAAAGCTTTCAAGAGTGAGCAGGTGGTGAAAGAAAACAGCTTCACTGAGGCAGCAGCATTACAGCACAGTGACTGCTGCTGCAGAACGGGCTGCCCCCTAGGTGGTGTGTGGACAGCAGCGGCTCAAGCTCAGTGCTGCAGTCAAACTCTATCTACCTTTACTTATGTGCAAATTAAGAGGTGAGTTATTCGGAAATTATAGAAAAGGGGTGGTAACTTCTGGATTGTTGCCATGGAAATGGGCGGTCACTTCTGGGTGTTGTTATGGCAATGGTCCACTGTCAGGATGATGGTGGGCATATTTTAGGAAGAGGTAATTTCTGTGCCTCTTCCCTATTTCAGCCAGTCTTCAATCTGGTCCAGAGTTAAGTCCTGCCTCTTATCTCACCTTCACTTAATAAGTATTAGGAAACAATGACAGATTTTCCTTACTGTGTAAAAGCAAATTATAGTATTTACATACATATCAGAGCTGAGAAATAAGCACATAAATATATAAATTTTGTAAAAATATAGCACCTTCTGATAATCTTACAGTAAATGTAAATGCAGTAAAAATTAGCACTTATGAGCAGAAAATTTTACAGTATAATTGTCTACAGCATTAAAATGGATAAATATATAGATATAAATGTAATATTTGAATTAAATTTGTATATAAATGACCACATTTTTGTTTGGAAAATGCTACAGAAGTGTTTTAAATGTAAAATTCTAAGGATTACAGCCCTGCTTAATTTACTCAGAGAATTCAAAACAGAGGAAAATATAGTTTATTAATTTTTAAATTTTTTGTTTTTTGTGAGAAACACCTTAATACATGATAAGAATAGGAAAAAAAGGTCTATCTTCCATATCACAGAATAAGAAAATATCAGACAAAATAACATATTATCTATATGGCTAGCAGAAGAAAGTAAAATGATAAAAGACATTAAATGGTACAGACATTTTAATAGATTCAAAGAGTCTAAACTTCATATTTTAAAGGCGAGACTATTTACATTGAGTCAACAAAGTTATAAATATTTCTTATAAAATATTTAAGTAACCCAACATAAACAAAATGCTGGAAACAAAGAATGACCAAATATATGTCCCTTAAAAGTGAAACAAATGTTTATCAAAATGAGAAAAATATAGGAAATAATTTATTAGTAATAAAAACATGAACTGAAGCAAAAGGGGTAATCTACTTTATCTGAAAGTTATAGCTACTATTTAAATGACAAAAATGCATTTATAAGCACAACTATATGTCACATCAAAATATGTAAATCAGGCAAGTTTATAATTAGGAAGTATTGATAAAAACAAATAATGTAATATATTTTAGAGCATGTGCAAATAATATAGTTAAGAAAAACAACAAACATTATGGGATTTGACCTAAGTTAACTTAAAAACTACTTAGTGGAATAGCTTTTTTGAAAAGCAGATGGATCCATTGATATATAATTCTAAAATAATTTTTAAATAGTTGGATAGCCATCGGATTCATTTAGGAGGCTTGTATTAGATTTTTAATCCTGACAATTATTCCAGAAATTTAAAAAAAAGTAATAATAAAGTCAATTATCTCATGATAATATATGTAAAAATCCAAATGAAATTAAGTGGTTGTTATAGACTGAATACCTATGTTGTGTTCACCCACCCAAAATTCATGTGATGAATTCTAATGCCCCAGTATGTTGGCATTAGAAGATGGGTCCTTTGGGAGATAATTAGGTCAAAAGGGTGGAACTCTCATGAATAAGATTAATATTCATAAAAGGGATCCCCAAAATGTTGTCTTGCTTTTGCTGCCACGTGAGGATAAATCGGCAGATTGCAACCCAAAAGAGAACCCTCACCAAAACATGACCACCCTGGCATCTCAATCTTGGTCTTCCAGCCTCCAGAACTATGAAGAATAAATTTCTGTTGCTTATAAGCCACCAGTCTATGCTATTCTGTTATAGCAGCCCGAACTAAGATACGTGATGCAAAGATTCCTCTGCCAAAACTGGCTGTGGTTTAACTAATGAATTATTCATTAGTAAAGGAGTACTAATAATGCTAAGATGGATGAACATTTAAATAATATCGAAAATAATAAATGAAATGTAATATAAAATCTTAGTATTCAAATGTCTACATAAAATTTGACCTTAGCTAAAAGTAGAAATGTACTTAGAAAAAGAGAAAGTAAAAATTAAAATTAAAGTATCTATTATTTTCTCTTAGTAGAGATTTTGCTCATTCATTTTAATTATTGCTCAATTCAAATTTTTTTTAAAATAATTATATGTAAAATAGTAAAGAGATTAAGAATGTGTTCAAAACTAAAAGCAACACACTGTGGGTGAATTAAGCAGCAAAACAATCCACATTTGAAAGGTAGTCTTTGATATATCCCTGGACTCCATGTGCTGTTTTTGGTTTGTACATTTTTGTTTACCAGTAAAGCACCTGGGCAGGATTAGACAAGAACAACCAGGAGTTCAGTTATTTTATCGTACACAACAAAATGCTAATGATGCCAGTACTCTGCATAGGCAATTCTTGCTAAAAGGTCATTGGCAGCAAGCATCATTGAACTTCTGTTGATCCTCATTCCAGAGATTAATTGTGCTTGATTGCATATGATATTATTTTCTTTGGAACAACTGATGCTGACTGAGATAGTGAGGTCTGATCTCCCTGGGATTACTCAAAGGATTTTGGAACACAGCATTTGTTCTTGTCTTCCTTTAATCTAGTGACCTTGTTGATACAATCTGTTAGGGTAGTTGTTTCAATAATTCTATATTTATTCTGCTATTTTGAAAGTGTTTTTTCTGTTTTTTAATTCAATTCACAGAAAAACTCAGAAATCATGATATTTATCACATGGTTACTCCCCATGTTTTCAAATTTTTTTTAAAAAGCAAAAACAAGAGTAATCGCAACAAAAAAACACCGCTTGAGTCAAACTTTCCTACTGAAGTATCATTCTTATTTTCTTCACGATTTAAGTAGGTTAGATAAAAGAAACACAAGTATTTCATGTATTGCAGTCAATATGCTTAATGCCATTTTGTTTCTCAGAAAGTTGTAGAGTAGATTTTCAAGGATAATTTTTTAAGTCTCTATTTTAATTTTTTTGTTCTAAATAACCTGTAAATAAAACTGAATAAATAAATAAATAAAATTATAATGTCTATGTTTTTGCAGAATTTTTTTTTCTATTGTTAAGATGCTCTAGACTGAATTACGTATCCTAAAATTCCTATGTTAAAATTTTAGACCCCAACAATTTGGAGATTGAGCTTTTATGATGTCATAAAGGTGCCCCCCTAATCTAACAGGACTAGTGGCCTTATAAAAGGAGGAAGAAAGAGAGTTATCTTTCTCTCTCTATGATTATGCACCAGGAAGGTAGCCATTTGCAAGCCAGAGGGGAGTTCTTGCCAGAACTCGACTCTACTGGCATCCTGATCTCGGACCTCCAGCCTGCAGAACTGTGAGAAAATACATTTCTATTGTTTAAGTCACCCTTTCCATGGTATGTTTCTGTGACAACCTGAGTAAGATATAAGAGATTAACAAAACATTTTTTACTCTTATCATCTGTAGTACAGAGACATGTAATTCAAAGGCATTGCAATGGAACATATTGTTTAATTAAATAGCATATTACTGGAAAATATACATTATCGGTAGGTATTACAAGAAAGTAACTTGGAACTTAATTTGTTCAAAATTCAAATATAAAATCTATATTCCTGTTGTCTGTGGAGAAGAATGATACCATACTGATGTTTCTCAGGAAGAATATATACTGTACTCTTTTTAAAAGATTTATTTGTTTCTAAAGCCTACTTCTAAACTTCTCACCTCTTTGGGGTTTCTTACTGTACTGTTTTGCAGTTGGTTTCAGGATACCTATTTCTAAAACTATTGATAGGAGTTTCCAGAGATCAGGGAGTTGTAGGTATTAATACATTTCCCACCTCTCTTGGTGCCCAGTTCAGGACTCTATCTCATGGGTGTTTGGTCCATATTGTTGATGTCTGTAATAACTCAACACGAAAATTAATGTTTCATTCTGTTCTCCTAATTTTCCTTGAGAAATGGTCTCAAAAGTTCTGAGTTAATTGTTTCTATGCTCTAACTTGTAATGTATTTGGAATGTTGAGTCTAGAGTAAGTCTTCCTCTGATTACCTCATGTGAACACTTACATGTTTTTTGGGTTGTTCCAAATGAGACTTCAAATATGAACCTTTTCAATTATTTATTAAAAATCAATATGTTATGGGAAACAAGATGATTTTAATAAATAATTGAAAAGGTTCATATTTGAAGACTTATTTGGAATATATATATTATTTTGCTCTCTTTTTATCAGTTATATACAATTTCCGTCATTTTGTAATTTTTGCAATTTTGGAAGCTCAATGGGCATACTTACACTGCTCCTGATCATAAGTCATATGTAATATCAGTGAAACCACCCACAATAGTAACAGAAAAACAGTGAGCAAGAATCCTTCTGTGGAGTATCTCTAAGCAGCATTCACTGACTTAATAGAATGCCAACAATTCAAAATCCTTAAATTGTTAAAATAAGACTTGGTGATTTGTCTTTTCCCCATTAGGCTTAATGCATTTTGGAAGTCAATGATTAGAATGAGGAAGGGAGCTCACACTGTAATAGCTAAGCCTGATGAATAAACTCACATGATCATCATTAACATCAAGCCACTGGTGACTGAGAATTCTGCACATGCATAATTATTATTCTTGGCTGGGAGAGGGTAGAGAAGGCTGTAGGAGCTACCTCCTTATTTGGCTGTCACACTCCCTGAAATGCCTTAGCCTGTAAATCACACTTTCTTCTTCTAGACGTGAACACCTTTTAAATCCACCAATCTTTTTTTTTTTTTTTTTTCACTTTAGATTTCTAGTCTTAGGCATATTTCCCACACTTTTGTAGATTTTGTGAGACTTGTTTAAAAGACTTTACTTAGGAGAAAAGTCTTATTCTGGAAGAATCATTTACTTTCCTTGTTCTATTTATAGCACACATGATTTGACAGACAGATACTTTTAAATTCCATCCCTAAGGTTGAATTTCCCTTTATGTTTCATGAATAAGGGAACTCAATATAAGAAAGCAACTTACCCCGTTGTAGAAATGGCACAAAAATAACAAATGGAATCACCCTCCCACATTTCCATTTCCTCTTACTCTTCTAAAATAAAGTTTCTTAACACTCAATGTTGACATATTGAACCAGGTAACTTTTTCTTGTGGGAGGCTGTCCTGAGCATTGTAGGATGTTTAGAAGTATCCCTGGCCTCTACCTACTAGATTCTAGTAGCATCCCCTGCTCCCAGTGGTGACTCTCAAGAATGGTTTCAGACATTCCCACTGCTGTTATTGCAGCATCTGTTAAAACCACGTATTTGTGCCAAATAGATTAAACTATCTTCTCTTCCCAGTAATCATACTCTTCCTCAAGGACATTATTTTTCAAAGTCCAGTCTCTATTGTTACAAACAATATTTATAAGTGATCATGAGAACTATTTCTAGCATTTTATTTTTTTTTACTATATCTGTGTGATTGTGTGTTTTGATTGCTTTGTTTTTTTGGTTTAGTTTTATTTTGAGGTTGGCATAGATACAGAAGAGATAAATAAGTATTAACAATGCAAACTCAATAAATTATCAGTGACAAATTTCACTCTATGCTTGAATATATTGTTAATATTTTCACTGATACTAAAGACCATTAATATGAATGGCTAGAGCATTGTTAAAGGAGACAGTGAGTTTAAAATTTTGTTTTAAACAACTGATCAGCATTCCTTCCGGGCCATGGAAGATATGCAGTAAGGGTTTCTGTGTCCTCGGCTTCGCTTTTCGATAGCACATTACCTCTGAACACATTAAACAACTGCAGAACAATGGCCTCATTAAACATGACTTGTTATTTAACAATGATAAGTGCACACACATACAAACACAAACACACGCACACGTACACCAAGCATAGGCCTAGAGAAACAGGCCTGGTTATAAAAATATGACAGTGATTCTTATCAATTCTATTTGCAAATCTACACACACATTTTTCTTACTAACATTCCCATACATTCGGCTGGTATTTATTTCTTACCAAAACGATCAAGCAATCTTCTGTGATTTTTAGGGTTTAGATAAGAAAATACAGCTTATATTTGTTCCAGCAGGAAAAGCTTTAATTGAGGAAAAGAATGGAACACGCAATCACCGATGGAAAAAGGATCCTAAGGCCAAGAATGATGTCCTCAGAGTGCAACACTAAAGGGGTGATACTTAATAATTATTCTAGAAGGTGCTGCAGAACTCAGATATGTCTGGGCATTTACTCCTATCTCAGCATGCAACACTAGCAAAAATAACTCTTAAGATGCTTGACAAGTCACTGAATTGCTTTTCACATAAATTATTTGCTCATGCATACACACATAACAGCCTCCCTGGAATAATGGTCTCTCTCACTCTTTTATCTTCTAAATCTTGAGTGAATGCCTCTAATGGTAGAGTCTAACCAGGAAGCATATAAGAAAGACGATCTGAGAAATTGAGTCATCAACTTTTCCTATGAGATTCAGAAGAGAATTTAGGAGGTGTTAATGCTGAGTTTAGGACAGATTCTATAGTGAAGTTGGCCCTACTGTCAAATCATGATCGGCCAATTTTAAACCTCTGAATAAGAATAAAAATAAATCTTACTGCTCTATCTAATGAGAACACTACTTATTAGTCAATTAAAACATGGTCATAATCTCTCTAGAGAGAAAACATAGTTACTGAAATCTCGTATTAATCTCTAGGGTATGATCATTCTTTTTATAGCTGAATCCTAAATCTCATTTGGTATCCCATGACTCAAATAATAAATTATAGACTTTTGTAAATGGAATTCACTCTGAAACCAGGTCTCAACAACTATTTGAGAGGTGATTCCAGAAGGTCTTAGTAAATAGAGACAGGGAAGAAAAAAGAGCTGATGAATCCTGTATTATTAAGCTGACCATTGTGGTAGGCAACTGGAATTCAGTCCTACTGAGAATCTGCTGAGCAATTACATAGCAAGTGCCTCAGAATTATCCCTTTGGAGGAGAGAAAACCGAAATATTTATTCAGTGACACCTGTCCTACACTAGTTGAGAGTTGTTTCCAGAGAGTGTTAGTTAACTCTTAGCAAATTCCAATAATATTGTGTGCTGGAGTGGGGATGGGGGAGAGCCCCTGGAAGAAAAGAGAATGAGAGGAGCTTGAAGTGGAGCACTATTGGTGTGCACTAGGGCCCCCTCTCTCAGCTGGAGATGAAGCCAGAGGTGGGCTGGGGATGCGGAGCACAGGGCCCTAAAAGCCTCTGCTACTACTGACCCCCTGTACTACTGCCCTCCTCTCAGGCTCCACATTAATTCCATTTTCTGACTCTTCAATGCAGCTGCCAGTAACAATCTCTAAAGCAGCCTTATGGGTTAGTGGAATAGGAACCTGCTGCAGTGGATCCTGAATCCTTATTGATACTGTCCCTTGCAGGATAAGGAGGTTCATACATTTGGAAAGGAGAACTTTATTTCTCATAAAGGGCTGCAGCCTGCAGGGTGGCCATTCAGACAGGCTGGGAAGCACAGCCTCTGGTCAGAAACCAGAAACAACACTTCAAGGGTGAAGCAAAGGGAACAGGAATCTTTGCTGAGTGAGTTAGCTGAATATACATATTCAATACACTATAGGAGTTATGAATATTTATGAAAGGAAACACATGCACATGTGCATTTGAGCTCCATGCCTCTCTTCACGTGTTCTAAAAATGTCAATGTCAACATGATCGGAGGGTGGAGTTTTCAGCCCTCTGATATCAAAAAGTGAGACACAGGACATGGAAAACCTCATTGCACATCCCTTGTGGTCTCTTATCAAGGAGGAATGCTGGTCATTTGGTGTGTAGACACTAGAAAAGAGAAGGGCAGCGTTAGGAAGTCTACTGAGGTGGAGTGAGTCTTTCCAAGGGGCTGGTTTCTGTTTAGCCCTTAGGGAAACAAGCCTATGGCTGTTAGTGAGGGAGGGTGTTTAATGAGGCATGTCCAGCCTCTTATCTGGTCATGGCCAGGAATTCAGTTTTCAATGCTTCTCTGAGTTCCCCTTGCCTAAGAGGGGTCTATTTGGTCAGTTGGAGGGCTTGGGATGTCATTTTTATTTTCCAATATCCATCTTCTCCCTATTTTAGTATCAACTCTTAATTTTCTTTATTCTCAGCTAGAAATTCAGTTTGTCCAAGTTGTTGGGCTGTTGAGGTAATCGGCAATTTTTTCCTGAAAAGTGTGAGCCCTTAGCTCATTGACATCATTACATTGTACTGTTATCTCCCAGCATGGAGGTGAGGACAGGTGCCCAGTGAATTCCATGAGTTCCATCCACATAGACTTCTGCCTTTTGCCATTATATTCTAGCTCCTTGTAATAATCTAGGTCAAGGATCTTTACAAGAATAATATCTTGTTTCGTTTTTTACTGGTTATTTGACATAAAGATCCCAAAGTGATCAAAGTCAGTTGAAGGCTGGTTTCATTATCCTAATATTACATAACAGCTGTTAGTTAACTACATATAACACAACGTTATATAACAGCCACTGTTATAGGATTCTTTCCTTAGTTCAGCTAAAGAGTGAAGTCCTTCACACAGTGACAAAAAATTTAACTTGCAGACAATTTGAAGGGTGAGGAGGGCAGGGTTTATTGGGTGAAAATGAAAACAGAGAAACAGGGACTCTCCATAAGGCCAGAGTCCCTGCTCATGCACTTCCCACCAGGCAGATTGAATCCCAGGTACCACCCAGGAAGAGGAGGGGCCAGGCTCCTCCCCACTGCAAATGGCATGAACTTCCCAAGGCTCCATCCCAGTGTGCATTCCTCCCAGTGCACAGGTCGGTGGGAGGCTCTCTCAGGGAGCCCTTCCCACCTGGCTGTCTCTCCATTAGTTAAATATATATAACACAGCTGGGAGAACAGAGCCCCAATCCACAGGTTACCATCTTCATCCTGGCATTTGAGTTGAACTTTTAATAGGCCACTCGAATAATCGGGCCAACTGTTTCCTGTTATACAGTATACAATAATATAAGAGTATTCTGTGCTGTTTTTAACTTCTCCATCACAAAATGAGACCTTTGGTTTGAAATGTTTTTAGGTTGGGATTGCATGGATAATTATCATATTTTGTAAGACCTTTGCATACTAGCAGAGGAAATCAAAGCAAGAATGAAAATCTTATATCTGGCATAGTTGTTTTCCAGTATGTATCAACAAGACAGAAAATATGTAAAAAATCAGCTTTCTACCATGTGGTTGGCTGATCACCTCGAGTAATGGTGCTATCTCTCAGGCTCTATGTCAGATTCTGTTGCTGACACAGTGGGCGTTTAGCAGTGGCATTCCAGATGAATACTCCTTAAAAGATAACAGACTGTTGGAGCCATACCTAGCCTCTATCTTGGTATCTTGGCCACTAAGGCTACTCTACTGGTGAACCATTCACAGGCAGTTGTGTCAACTTATTTAACATATTTTGAAGCGCATGTCTGCTGATGATTAATATCCTTAGTTTTTGTTTGACAAAATTTTTATATCTTTTTCATTTCTGAAAGATAATTTCACTAGATATGGATTCCTAGTTTTTTGTTTTTTCTTTCAACAGTTTAAATACACACACACACACACACACACACTTTTTTTTTTTGAGTCGGGGTCTGCCTCTGTTGCCCAGGTTGGAGTATAGTGATGCAATCTCAGCTCATTAAAACCTCCACCTCCCGGATTCAAGCGATTCTTGTGCCTCAGCCTCCTGACTAGCTGGGATTACAGGTGTATGCCACCATACCCAGCTAATTTTTGTATTTTTAGTAGCGACAAGGTTTCATCATGTTGGCAAGGCTGGTCTCAACTGCTTAGCTCAAGGAATCCACCTGCCTTAGCCTCCCAAAGTGCTGGGATTACAGGCAGGAGCCACCGCGCCCGGCCAAACATTTATCTTTTTTTTTTTTTTTTGAGAAGTTTCACTCTTGTTTTCCAGGCTGGAGTGTGATGGCGCAATCTCAGCTCACTGCAACCTTCACCTCCCGCTCCCGGATTCAAGGGATTATCCTGCCTCAGCCTCCTAACTAGCTGGGATTACAGGCATGTGCCACCACGCCCGGCTAATTTTGTATTTTTAGTAGAGATGTATCAGGCTGGTCTCGAACTCCTGACCTCAGGTGATCCACCTGCCTCAGCCTCCCAAAGTGCTGGGATTACAGGCGTGAGCCACCGTGCCTGGCCAAACATTTATCTTTTTTTTTTTTTCTTTTTTTTTTTTTTTTTTTGCGTTAAGAACAACTAGATTCTTCTAGCTATTTTCAAAATACAACAAATAATTGTTAACTATAGTCACCCTATGGTGCTATCAGACACTAGAACTTATTCTATTTAACTGCATGTTTGTCCCCTTTATTCAAACTTTTTAAATCCTGCTCCCCACCCTCTTTCCCCCACTGTAGTAACTATCATTCTACCCTTTACCTCTATGAGATCAACTTTTATAGCTCTCGATATGAGTCAGAACATGCAATGTTTGTCTTTCTGTGCCTGCCTTTTTTCACTTAACACAATCACATTTGGTTCCATCCAGGGTACTGCACATGACAGGATTTCATTCTTTTTTTAATGGCCAAATCACATTCCATTGTATTTATATACAACATTTTCTTTAGCCACTCATCCACTGGTGGACACTTAGGTTGATTCCATCTTGGGTTTTGTGAATAGTGCTGCAATAAACATAGGGGTGCAGGCATCACTTTGATGTACTGATATTCCTTCCTTTAGATAAACACCCACTAATGGGATTGCTGGATCATATGGTAGTTCCATTTTTAGTTTTCTGAGAAACTTCCCTGCTGTTTTTAATAACGTGTGGAGGAAATTCTTAAATAAGGAAATCTCAAGCTGGGTATGATGTTGCATGCCTATAATTCCAGGTACTGTGGCCAGAGGATATCTTGAGCCCAGGAGTTTGAGTCCAACCTGGCAATATAGTAAGTTTCTGTTTCTTTAAAAAAAAAATTAAAAATCGTATTCAAAATTTCAGGAGGTGACTTCAATTCCAGAAGTTTGAATAGCTTTAAGACTGACATATTAACAAGATTATTGCTCCTCTACTGGATCAAAATTTGCCTGGGAGTAGTTTGATAGTGATGCACCATGTCAGAAAGGATGAGGGAAGTGTGTTAGAAAGGAGATTTCTAGTGGTGAGTTTGGATTTTTTCTCACCTGTAAAACCATGAAACTTTAGTAAAATTTGTAAAAGCAAAAAATATGGAGACTCTGACTTTTTTCAGTCATGTGCCTTTACCTAATTAGCTCAATTGCCTCATTTTTTATACCCCATGAAATAATTGTTCTGGGCATTTCTTCTCCAACTCCAACTACACTAAGATCTTTCATTTCACTATGTAATTCTTGTTTTAATAAAGTAATACATGTTAATAATATTTCTGCAATTTTTAATCTCTTATGATAATGTTGTCATAGATCAAAACAGCTCATGCAATATTACCTGCTACTGATTGCCTTGGGTATTTTAATGGTGTATTAACACTTGAAATAAAACAAAAATTAGGATATCTTTAATGACATGCCCACTCCTTTTCTCATTTCATCTCCATGCCTCTCTTATCTCATCTTATTATTGTATTCTTATCCAGTCAGTACAACTTCAGATCTTGTGCTGCTCATCACCACATCCACTCAGAAATACAAAGTACTGATATGTTCTGACTAAAGTCTCAGTCCTGTTTAACTCGTCAGTGTAAGCATATAGTTGTGTCTTGGACTGGTTGCCACACCACACAGTATGTTTTAAGCAGGCACAGAAGGTGCTCAGTCTTTGCCCATTAACCTTGGGAATGGCTATTTGTTGCATCCAAGAAGGCTCTGTGTATGTCTACACTCTGTTTAATGGGGTGATTGTAAGAGGATTACAAGTTACATAAGCAGGCAGAATAATTTCCTAATTAGAGATAGGGCTAGAAATCAATTCCTCTTTGTACAACATAATGACAATGCCTTTTAAACATTTAAAGATTCTTTCTGAGCAGTAGATCTTGTCACCCTTGCTCATTTACTTCTCAGCCAATGTTATGTGGGTCACGGTAGCTTTGGGTACATTGCAAATATTAAAAGTCAGTCACATTTAAGTTCACTGTCTATTTTAAGATTTGAAAATGTTGCTTGATTCTTGTCAAATAAAGCAATACATAACATTTGCAACAAAAGAGCTTATGGAAAAAAGACATCATTAACCTGTGAGATCTATGTTAGTCAGAGTTTCATCTTTATTTAATACAGACGCAGTGTACACACATACACACAGACACTTTTCCTCTGTTTATAAAAATCTTTCATGTAATAGTGGCTGGCACAATAACATAAAATTATTTCTATGAAATAACATACTTTTATTTATTTTTCCTGATTTTTAAAAATGAACAAAACAAGTTGTTAGTCCATTTCTACAGAATTAGCTTCCCAAATGAAGAATTCATTAAAAATTGTTTGAAGGAGTTCAATAATTATTGATTCCCTGAACCCAATAACATATAATATCTATGTAAAAATGCAAGTTTCACACATAGGCAATGGGAAAACCATTAGTTTTAAATATATTTCTACATTTTGTCCATAGAGCTAAAGATTGTATTACTTTCATTCACTCTTCATTTTCTTTTCAAATTCTTTCAAATTCTTCATTTTCTTTCAACATTATATCACGTGGTTAGCTGGAAATGTATTTAAAATGTCTATAAAGTCTGAGACAAATTTCATTTTAGAAATAAAAGCATATGTGGAAGAGATTGGATAATATTATTTGGGAAGTAAGTCACTAAAGCACTAATTAAATTAACTCTACCATAGAAATATTGATGTTAGAAAAAGGAAGAAGAAGGAAAGAAATATGTTTGTCAGATCTACTGTAGAATTTCCTTTGTAATTAAGTAATCAATTCACAAATATAAAACACAATATAATAATTAACTTTCTGGCCCACAGATTTAATAGTTAAATTTTTCTAATAATGGCAGGTGGAAGATAAATGAGTAACAGTCTTAGTTCTTCGCTGGAGTTCAATACAATACCCAGATATGCCACACATGTATAAATATAATCACATGCATATTTGCAAGTTTACCCATTAATATAAAATTATATATGTTTGACTCTATGTGTCAGTATTTATATAACTTCTAGCACCATAGAACAGTGCATTTTCATAAAGATACACTTTTCTTCTGGAAGCAAATCCTAATATTTTAATTTTGGCTATCATATTAAAAATCAAACAATACAGAGGCAATAATTCTCAAGATGTTTTAGTTCCTGCATAAGAGATCATCTTCACTTTATATGTTTGGGATAGCAAAAATAAAATTTTCATGAATGCTGTACATCTTACACTTCTTTCTGCTTTATACCTGTACTGCGAAAAGGCAAGCTTTTCTATAAAGGCACCCCTGTGGCAGATATGTGAATTACCAAATAAATTGCTTGCCCAATAAAATTAGTCTATATATACATCCTCAATAACTATGAAACAGGATTTCAAATAGACTTCTTTTGCCCCGATTTAGTTTATTTATTCATTAAATTTTTGGTCTTCCAGAATTTGGCTACATCCTTAAAACGGGTAGAGTGGCGGAATGGAGACATGTACCAGGCAGGCGGATCACAAGGTCAGGTGTTCAAGACCAGCCTAGCCAAAATGGTTAAACCCTGTCTCTACTAAAAATACAAAAAAAAGTTAGTTGGGTGTGGTGGCGGGTGCCTGTAATCCCAGCTAGGGGGGAGGCTGAGGCAGGAGAACTGCTTGAACCTGGGAGGCGGAGGTTGCAGTGAGCCAAGATCACACCACTGCACTCCAGCCTGGGCGACAGAGCGAGCCTCCATCTCAGAAAGAAAGGATTAATGTCTTCTTAAAAATGACTGTATGAGTTTCTCCTTTTAGCCTTTATAAAAAGAAAGCTAAACATTCATTAGAATGAAGGATTCTATAAAGAATGCCGTCAGTTTTAGCCCTCAAGACATATTTTGAAGGTATTTGTAAGAAAATGGGAAAAGCATCTCTCTCACTCTTTACCTGAATACTGCTGAGTTAAACATCATGTGGGTTGTATGTACTGTTACAAGAACCTAGACACTTGGTAGGGCACTCAAGAGCTTTGGGCAACCCTCACAAGTCCTCCAGAATTTGGGAAGAACAGAGACTTCTGTCTGCTTTTCATTTACTTCTCCAAAACATACACAGCAGGGCATCCTAATTTTGAGTATGTTCCCTGATGAAGTTGTGCTCAGACAGCACAAAACCAATGAACTGAAATACTGTTTTTACTTTCCTCTCCTGCCTTCTCTCTCCTCCTCTGAGCCTGGAGTGTCCATAGCCAGCAGGATAGAAAGGTGAGGGGGTGGAAGAAAGTGAGTAATGAGAACATCTCATTGCCCAACTCCCCCTCCAAACTGTGCACGAGGCCTGGCCTACAGGATGGGAGAACTTACAATTGAATGCAAATTAGTTTTGGTTTAGATTGGATTGGTCTTTCATACTGACCATGAAATCAAACTTAAGCTAAAAGGTTCTAGAAAACTATATATTATGTAAGATGTGTATACCAAGGATGAAAAAGGGAATTCTGACCAAACATTTGCAAAGACCATGGTGGGATAAAAATGGTAAAAAGCATAATTATCAGATTGTTTATTAGTGATCCCCACACATTAAGTAAACTGCCTCTGTGTAAAAGTAGTTAGGTTTCAGGAAAACTCTTCTATTAAGAATACAATGAGGCAAGAACAGAGACTCAACACTGTTCATATGAAGAATATGGGACTTTTCCCCAACAGCAATCATTTACCTATCATTTTTTTCTTGTCAAAAATCCAATAATTGAATATTGTTTGGGGAAAATATTTCATAGAAAATCTTCATAAAGACACAAATATAGATGTGTACACTACTATTACAATGTAATCCTAAATTACTAACTATGACAAGTACCTTAAAATTACTACCTTTCTTCAAAAAATACTTCACACTGTCAAGGAAGGTTTTTGAACAACAAGTGCTATAAATCTGAAAACCAAAGACAATTATCATTACATCACAGAATGCCAGATGTAATATGCTAATCAGAAAAAGGCTAATCCTCCTAAGAAAGTTCCAGTTCCTCCCAATTAAGCCACACATCTAGATGAACATATGTGACGGAGGGTGGCTGAGGGAGGGGAGATTTTTAGAAAAGAAAAAACTGGGCAACAATATTTAAGATTAATAAAGATTTGTTTATATTCTATTATATTTGTATTTGTAGTGACTCATGTGAACATAAAAATGCATGTAAAAATTGATTGACTTAATAGACACAAACAATTCATATGAAATAAGAGAAGGGAATTTCCTTAACCTATTGAACATTAAAACAAATGAACCAAAAGCATAAAAACATCATACTCAGTGGTATTGTGCCAATTGCTATGAATTCAGTTCAGCCCTGAACTAAATAGCAACCAGTACATAATTATCAGAAAATTTAAAATGACACATGATTTGCAAAGAAGACAAAAAGGTCGTCAGTATTTTAAGATAATATACCAAAATATCTATATTAACTTTATTCATTTATTAGAGTAAAAGTTTGTCAGTGTACAAAAAAAGGCACATTATAGATTAGCAATGTAGCTGTGTACTTTTAAGAATATTCCATTTAAAATATCATTGAAGTATGACATCTATAGGAATAAATACAACTAAAGTTGTCTAAAATCTTAATGGTAAAAATTTTAAGACTTTGAAGAAATTTGTAAGATATATTTTTAATAACAATGATACCTATAAATTTAATATTCAGAATATGTAAGAATTACAATGAGCCACTAAGAAAATTCAACATTTGCAAAAAAAGAGCAAAATATATGAACTAGAATTTCATTTGTGAAGAAGCGTGTTATTATGTAGGAGAATACAAATTAAATTGCAGGTGCAATTTTATAATCTTCATCAAAAAGAGGGAGAAGTAGAAGAGAAGGAGGAAGAGGAAGAGGAGGAGCAGGAAGACGAGGAGGAGAAGGAAGAGAAGGTAGAAAATAAAAGAAAAAAAAGATATTACCAGTATTTGTTATCATGAAGAAGTATTACTTAGTAGAACCACTTACTGGTTGGCATCAACTATTAAAGTATGACATGACTGAGTGCATCCTACAACAGAGAAAATGTTTTGCTAAGTATATATTCTATAGAAACTCAGCATCATTTATAAAGAAGGGTTTTTTTAAATTAAAAATATTCAAGTTTCAGCCTTGCATCAGGAACTGATCAAGACATTAAAAATGCAGCAGTGAGCAAAATGCAGCTCCCTGGTTTCTTGAAGTTTAATTCCATTGGGAGAAATAAATATTAACACACCTCTATAAAATACTTCAGACCAGGCACAGTGGCTCACGCCTGTAATCCCAGCACTTTGGGATGCTGAAGTGGGCAGATCACGAGGTCAGGAGTTTGAGACCAGCCTGACCAACATGATGAAACCCCGTCTCTACTAAAAATACAAAAATTAGCTGGGTGGGATGGCGTGCACCTGTAATCCCAGCTACTCGGGAGGCTGAGGCAGGAGAATCGCTTGAACCCGGAGACAGAGTTGTTTGCAGTGAGCCAACACTGTGCCACTGTGCTCCAGCCTGGGCGACAGAGCCAGACTCTGTTTCAAGAAAACAAACAAACAAACAAATAAACCTGCAAAATACTTCAGATGTTGATAAGAAAAGGAAAGCAGTCAGGGCAGGCAATAAGTAGTGGAAATTGACCTGAGACGTTTTCCCCAGAAATGACAATTTGGGAAAAAGATTTAAATGAGATAAAGGAGACAGCTCTGCATATTTGAGGATGAGGATTTCAGGCATACGAAACAGCATGTGCAAAGAATAGGTAACATGATCACCTGAAAAGTTCAAGAAACAGCATGTCTGGTTTGACAGTAACTGGTTTTTCTAAAAGAAAAATATGAAAACATCTCTCATTTACATTACTAGTGAAATGAATAAATTATGTTACTTTTGTACAAAAGAATATTCTACAGTAAAGAAAATAAATAAACCTGAAAATTATCAGGAATGTAATGTTCTGATTCCATTTTTTAAATCTGACTGCTGACAGCTTTTAATTCCCACTCTTTTCTCTTCTCTGCTTTTTATATCTGTGAAAACCAATAAGAAAACCCAATTACTTTCTTCTTTGGTGCCAGTTAGAATCTCTGTACTGTGTGAACACCAGATGAGCCATGGGAGCCCTCACTGTACTCTCATCCTCCAGCCACAACAACAGACAATGCCAGTTCTTCCTCCTTGCTCTTTCAACCCGGTTTTAGACCTGCTTGTTAGCTGTCTTGCTCTTCTAGAAAGCCTTATTATGAGCATACACATTCATATACCCTGTTGGTATATGTGTGGCACCTTAGCAACTGAGGTGGATTTCATATGAGGAATTCTTATCTTGCCTCCATATAGAGACCACAAGACAACAGCCACAAAGCAGCATGTGTAGGTGATGATCAGTGCTGAAAGGGTGTTTGTCTTCTCTTGCTTTGGCTTCGTAAATGGTGTGTAACCTGCTGGCTGCATACCCTTTTTTTTTTTTTTTTTTTTTTGAGATGGAGTCTTGTTCTCTTGCCCTGGCTGGAGTGCAATGGCGCAATCTTGGCTCACTGCAACCACCACCTCTTGGGTTCAAGAGATTCTCATGCCTCAGTCTCCTGAGTAGCTAGGACTACAGCCATGTGCCAACACGCCCAGCTAATCTTCATATTTTTAGTAGAGATGGGGTTCCAGGCCAGGCTGGTCTTGAACTCCTAGCCTCAGGTGATCTGCCACCTTGGCTGCCCAAAGTGCTGGGATCACAGGCGTGAGCCACCGTGCCTGCCCCCTGCATACTCTTTGAGTTGTATGGCTGCCTATAGGCAAAGTTGCACTTTGAGTTGAGCTACTTTGTGCTGCATTTGCTGAGTTCTGCCATGCGTCTGTTATAGACTTAACTGATCAATATCGGAAGTATCCTTACTGCCATGTGAAGAAAGGATTATGAAATTGGGACCTTCCTTAAAGGGGCCCTGGCTCATGCATCATAACCTGGATTTACCTGTATTTCAGATGAAGGCATGTGTCTTGATTCTGTCTAGTTTTTTCAGCCTTCTATAAAATATACCAAAAACTGAGTAGGTTATAAAGAAATTTCTTTCTCATAGTTCTGAAGTCGGGGAAGTTCATGAACAAGGTGCTGGCAGGTTCAATGCCTGGTGAGGGACTGCTTTCTGGTTCATTAACGGTCATCTTCTTGTGTTCTCACATGATGGACGGGGCTAGCTAGCTCTCTGGGGCCTCCTTTATGTGGGCACTAGTACCATTCATGAGAGCTCTGCCTTCACAATCTAATCATCTCTCAAAAGCCTTCATCTCCTAATATCATCACCTTGGGAATTAATATTTTAACATATGAATTTTGGGGGAACACATATATTCAGACCATAACATCACTGTATGTAGTAAGCTTAGGATAAAGACTTGCCCGGTGACTGTCAGTTTTATGTCTTAATCAGGCTATTATTTCCATCCTATAGAGCACTTCTGGGAAAGACTGATGCCCTGTGTAATATATGGATTCACCACGTGGCCACTCCTGTGGAGAAAGAATAGTCACCATTTGGTATGTTGGGCCCACATTCATAAAAGCAGAGGGCTCACTAGTACCTCACAAATGCCTTTGCTGCTATTGTTGCCTATGTGCCTTTCATTAAACGAGGTAGTGATTCTTGGAGGTACAGGAAAAAAGTCCAAGATACCTCTCTGGCACAGACAAGATATTAATTTTAAACTGAGTTAAGCCCAAGTCCTTAATCTCAATAAAGCTACCATCACCATGGAAGAGGTCTCTAACTAACTCACGTGAGGCTTATTTGAAATTCTAGGCAAAAGTTAGTGTATAAATATAAGCAAGGTAGAGGAAACTCAGTCAAACCCCTATTGCATATCCAGTAACCATCAAAAAACAAAAACAATGAAAAACCTGAAGGAGAAGATAAACAAACAAACAAAAAGTAAATCAGACATCTGCAACTTGACACAATTAGAAATCCAAAATTTACTAAAATAATTTATGTAAGAAGAAAAATAAAAGAACTTTGATGATTTTTGTGCTGCTACAAGAGAGGAAACTTCTGATTAACTTTAGCAGATGCTAAAATGTACCAATCAGAAAAATTTAAAGGCGTTTATCAACATTAGGTCTCAAATTACAGTTACATCTGGGAATCGAAATAATTTTAAACAAGATATCCTGTTTAATCTAGGGGGAATTACCAACGAAGACAGAAGAAAACAAGTATACCTCACCAGAACTACTGCGCTGCCCAAATTCCCCATAGTCATAGCGCCCATTGCCCTAAAATATTCCATCAAAGACAGAAACTCTTACCACACAAGTAAAAACTTAAATTAAATATTCATAAATAGTAACTAAATAAAATTAGTTAGTAATGAAATTAAGTTAAATTAAATTGCATTCAAATCTCTAGCCCTTAAAATGCTATTGACATAATAGGACTTATTCCATCCCCACCAGTTAAAATAGTTAATACTGCTTAGTATAAATAAAAACATGACCTTTAAGAGTAGAACTCGGCCTCTCTGGTATATCCCATATACAAGAGGTGTTGGCCTCCTCCTCTCCCCATTCCTTTGCCAGATGCCATGGTGCTGAATGAAGTTATCCCTCTCCCAGACCCCTTGGCCACCTGGGCAGCTCCTTGTGATCAAGTGAATAAATAGCAAAGGGCATTTCTAAATTTTAAAGATGGCAGCACCATATTACATATGATGAAGTCCCCAGGAGAGTTCTTGCCATCTACCTTTCAATCATGATATCACAGATCAAAGACACACAAAAAAGGGTCAGCACAATTGGCCCAGCTTTGGGCATTCATTCTTAGTACTGGATGCCCTGGCCAACAACAGCCCCATCTGCACATTTTTACAGATTATTGAGCTATTGCCAATATTCTGGTCATCTGATCCAGCCAATGGCCAAAGCAACAATTCTTTATCCAAGGTTTCTCTGTCTGTGGTAAAGAACATATGGGGTAAACAATATAAACCACAGTTCTATATGTCTCTGTACATAGTAAAGCCGCAATGTAAGTTCTCATCAAAGCATTTATACCCCTTGGATTTCAAGATAGCTTTCATAGTGGCCAAGGTACATCTCACTTCTCAAAAATGCCCAGTGCTGGGCTCTTGGACAAAGCATTCAGTGAAACTAAACTTTCTTACTGGCCTAGGCTACAGCTCTCATAGAATGTCAGACATATAGCTTACAAAGACAAACTTTAATGTTTCAAGTCCCACTCCTCCTTCTTCGCCTGTATCTAAGCAAGACAAAAATAAAGCCCAGCTGCTTCCTCCTTTGGTACCAGCAGGAAGTTTAAATCATGCAAGTCACTGGCCCAGAAACGCTCACTCTGGTACCACCTCTAATCATAATAATAACAATTAAAGCCAGTTTCTACTCTTTTCTCTCTCAAGTCATTTTCAGACCTGCATGGAAGCCTCACTTGCTCTTTCCCGAAGAACTCATTTTATGTGTAGTAAAACTTTCCATGCTATTTTGGGAGATGTGTATGTATAAATTATGAATCAATGCAATTCAAATTAATATAAATTCAAAAAAGTGGCCACATAGGCAGTGAGGACTGAATAGGATCAGAAAAAGGCATGCAGAAGATATCGAGAACATTGGAAATATATTTCTTAATCCATGGTGCTTATATTTGTAACCATCGTCTTTTCCTTTAAGCTTTCTCTTATTTTTATATTTATATTCAATTTTACATTTTAACGTTTATATTCAATTGCAGAATACCAAATACAGTAATATAATCAATAGCCTAGTTATAGAAAAATAAAAATGAAAAACTGAGTTTGAAGCAAAGGCAAGTTTCAAATATTTGAAAAAAAGTTTAAAATATTTAAATAGGTAGCAGTTTTTCATAAAAATTAAGAGTCTCTACAGTAATAAAAATAATAACTAATGGAAAATTGTTATATGATCTAAAATTATTTCTCATCTTATTATTTATCTCATGGTAATATTAACTTAAGCACTGAAAAATTCAAAAACTAAAGCAAAACAAAATATGTTCATGTACTTGGAATAAAAAATTAAATCAAATACTAGTGACCTTTTTTATTGTAATCAATTCAGATGATAATTTTTATATACTTCAAAATTATGGTTAAATGTAACTAACATATTATGCGTTTAATATCTTTAAAAACTGAATTTAAAGTCAGAGGGCATAGGTAATATTCCTGCTGTTAAATAATGTCTATGATCCTCCGTTTTCCCATCGATAAAAGAAAGATAATAAAACTGTTGAAAGAGGGTTGCTATAAGGAATAAAAGAGGTAATAAAAGTGAAAATGACAGTTGCAGGGTCTAACTTACATGAGGTATTCAATACTTTTTGGCATAATTTAAGAATCCTCTTAGAAAAAGAAAGTATTTCACTCCTCAGTGAAACATTATAAGAATGGCTTTTGAAACTTGAACACAATATAAAATCATACTGCTAATTAAGTGGCCATCAAGACTAATCAGAAGGAACAGCATGATAAGTTTGGTCAGTGAATGCTTAGGAAGCAATAACATCAGAATGATAAATGTGTCTACAGTTCTCAGGAACATAAATGTATTTCCAGGAGTGGCTCAGTGACAAAGGATTGACTCCTACTTCTGATAAAATTGTTAACTCAAGTTACCATATTTCTATTTAAGAAAAAACTGATTTCAGCCCTCTTGATACCCTGACTTTTCCAGTGTCATTGCTGATTCATGTTTGATTATACTACCCCGCCCTCTCCTTTTTTTTTTGTACCTTTCCATATCTATTTATATGATTTGCCTGATTTCTATAAAACAGATCAGGATACGAAGAAGAAAAGAATAAAAAATTATGTCTAGCAAGGACAGAGCTCACCTCCAATGGAGACACTTCAGGAATTGCTCAAGACAGAACATCAAGTGGTCAAACAGGAGGAGGTATGTGGTTCAAGCTACAGAAACAGCAGCAGGCTGAGCAGTCCACACAAAGTAAGAACTGATTCCAGGCTGGGTGACTCTGCTGTGTGTTGCCTGATCCAGATACATTTTAAATTGAACTCCATAATTTTTTGAGGCCCTCTTGGAAATGTATCCACTGAAAACAGCGGACACTGGGGTCTACTTGAGTGGGGCTGGGGGAGGTTGGATGAGGGAGAGGAGCAGAAAAGACAACTACTGGGTACTGGGCTTAATAACTGGGTGATGAAATAATATGTGCAACAAATCCCATGACATTTGTTTACCTATGTAACAAACCTGCACATGTGCCTCAAAACCAAAAATACAAATAAAAATAAATGAATAACAACAACACAAAGATCAGCAGGGTTCCAGCCTGATACTGAACTGTATTTTGGATTCTCAACTCTATCCTAAAATAGGAAATTTGTGCATTGCTAGTGACAGAAAGAATATTATTTGTAGGATTTTTTGGCAACTTTGCATTTATTCTCGAAGGCAGTGGAGGATAGTTTTGGTATTATTCAAGCCATTACATTTACCATTAGATTCTCATAAAAAGAACACAGCCTAGATCCCTCCCATGCACAGTTCACAACGGGGTTGGCATTCCCATGAGAACCTTAATGCTACCGCTGATCTGACAGGAGGCAGAGCTCAGGCGGTCAGGCTTGCTCGCCCCTGGCTCACTTTCTGTTGTGCAGCCAGTGCCTAAAATGCCATGGGACAGTATAAACCCAGAACATGGGAACCCCTGCTCTAGGGCCTAACTTAAAATATGTTTTATAATTTCTATCCCTCTAGTATAGCCTCAATTCCCAAAGGGGCTTTCAAAAGTGTGTAAAAAAATATGATTTGGAAGTTTCTTTGGGGAAAAATAACTGAATACAGATGAATCTGCAAAAGAAAAACTATGAATGTTATGGAGCCTCCTTTATTAAATCTATCTATCTATCTATCTATCTATCTATCTATCTATCTATCTACCATCTGTCTATCATCTCTCTATTTATCTATCATCTATCTATCTCAGCTGTCTTTCACTTGGATGATGCTAATTATTATTTATTTAGCTATTTTCCAGTTCTACTTGTGAAAAGAAATAGGAAGAGACATTACTAATCTAAAATAGTCTATGAAAGTTAATTTTAGATGAAAGTACATTCACAATAAATGCTTTAGGTCAGAAGGAACTAATAAATTGCCAATCTTTTAAAAGTGTCTAATATCATTGGACAATTCATGAATATTTCTCTGAAAATTTATTAAGATCTTTAAATTTTTTTCAGTGCAGTGCTCAGTGTTATGAGCACTAATTACTAGATTACTATAAACTAGATATAAAGAGGGAAACAGCCTAATGCATCTGAAAACAATAATGCTACTAATACATACATTTTAGTGTCTTCTTTTTGTGTACAAAATGAGTATTTGTTTTAGTGAGAAATAATAAGTACTAAATGCTAGAACTGGCCTCTGGAAAATTGGCTGCTGAAGTCTCTTATTGTTTATTTTCATCTAATCAGCTGTTTTGAAATATTTTATCTATGAGTGGGATTATTAATTCACATATTTCAATGAAGTTATATGTAATGCAATGCATTTGTATATGATATTGATTTAAATATCTATAATTGATAATTATAAAAGAAATATTGGTGATAATTTCAGATCTTGCTCTCGTATAGTTTATTAGGTACATAACATTTATTTATCTGAATCAAAATATAATTATACATAATTGAAAACTTTAAAATCTTTTTTTCTAAAGGATATAGTTTAACCAAAAATTCAGATTTTGAATGATGTCATTGGACAATACAAAATTAAGGTTTCTGTAACTCATGAGTAGCAAAATTAGTGACTCTGTGCATATCTAATTCTAGCAAATATCTTCTGTCTACACAATAAAGAACAATTTAAGCAACAAGAGAAAAGAAATAGTACCAAAATGGTTCTAAAATTACTTATCATAATTAAATCAACTTTGTCATTTTCTGTGACAAAGAGCCTGAAGTTAAGTACATTGCCTCACTTACCATAGTGTTTCTGTTCGCATTCAGTCTTACATATGCTTAGGCATGATGTCTGTGATAGGTAATAAAATATGGTTATTTAGCCATACCATGCAAATTACATATGAATGCATATTTTAAATAAAAATTGGTGTTAGCTGTAATGCCTTAACAAATTAATGTTTTCTCTTTAGTAATTAAATACACAAAGTATATTTCTTTCAGCCTCCAGGTTTTCTTATTATTGGCCATTTTATGACATTTTCAAAGTAGTCTACTGAATAGAAAAGACTCGCTCTGCCCTTTATAACACAATACAGAGAAATGTTTATACTTTCTAGCCTGAACAAGTGACTTGAAATTAATAAATTTTTTTCTAAAAGAAGTCAATAGATTATAAGTCATGGAAGTGAACAAAATTTATTTTTGGAATTTGTTGTCACTGAGACTGCTAATGCACTACTCTGCCACCTCCCCAACCCTCCCCAATCAATACTTTTTAAAAGATATATGGTTTAATATCCATATGCTTAAAATATATGCTTTAAACACAAATTTATTCAGGAATTGGAGCTCTGTGTGACAATGATGCAAGATGTTATCTTTGTTTCGAAGAGTCAGACTTTATGGCAGTTCCCTGTAGTGTGCACAATTTGTGTGTGTGTGTGTGTGTGTTAGGAACACTTAATGTGAGATCCACCCTCTTAACAAGTTTTCTAGGGACACAATACAATATTGTTAACTATAGCACAGTGTGATACAGCAGATCTCTAGAATATACTAATCTTGCATAACTGAAACTTTTTACCTGTTGATTAGTAACTTCCCATTTTCCCTTCTTCCAGCCCCTGGCAAACACCATTCTGTGTTCTGTTTCTAAGAGTTTCACTGTTGTAAATATGCAATATAAGAGAAAACCTGAAGTATTTTCCTTCCATGACTGGCTTCATTCACTGAGTACAATTTCGTCCAGGTTCATTCACATTGTCACATATGGCAGGATTTCCTTCTTTTGTGACAAACAATATTATACTGTGTACACATACAACATTTTCTTTATCCAATCATCCACTGATAGACATTTAGGTTGTTTCTACATCTTGGCTACTGTGAATGATGCTGCAGTGAATGTAGGAGTGCAGAAATCTCTTCCAGAAATCAATTTCATTTTTTTCGATATATACTTGGTAGTGGAATTGCTGGATCATATGGTAATTTTATTTTTAATTTTTTGAGAAACCTCTATAGCATTTTCCATAGTGATTGCACCATTTTACATTCCCACCAACGATGCATATAAGGATTACAATTTCTCAATATCCTCAGCAATAATTTGTTTTTTTTATTGTTGTTTGTTTATAATATTGGTCATTCTAATAGGTGTGAGGTGACATCTCATTATGGTTTTGATTTGCATTTCTCTGATGATTAGTGATGTTGAGCACGTTTTCATACACCTGTTTGCCATTGGTATGTCTTTTTTGGAAAAACATCTATTCAACTCCTTTGCCCATTTTTTGAGGGTTTTTTTTTTTTGCCATTTATTTGAAGTTCTTTATATATTTTGGATATTAGCACCTCATCATATGTGTGGTTTGTAAATATTTTCACTCATCCAGCAGGTTGTCTTTTCACTGTTGTTTCTTTTGCTGTGAAGAAGCATTTTAGTTTTATGTAGCCTCATTTTTTGCTTTTGTTGCTTGTGCTTTTATTGTCATATATAAGAAACCATTGCCAAGACCAGTGTCATGAAGCTTTCTCCCTCTTTTCCTCTAGGAGTATTACAGTTCAGGTCTTATGTTTAAGACTTTAAATCATTGTGAGCTGATTCTTGTTTACAACATACACCAAGTATATTTTTATTCTTTTTCGTGTCAATATCCAATTTTCTGAACACCATTTGTTGAAGAACCTATTCTTTCTTCACTGTGTCTTTTTGGCATCCTTGTAGATCTGTTCACCATACATAAGCATGGGTTTATTACTGGGCTCTTTATTTTTTTTTCTGTTGGTCAATATGTACACAGCCATGTGAGTACCATATTGTTTTGATTAATGTAGGCTTGAAATCAGGAAGTGTAATGCCTTCAAATGTGTTCTTTCTCAAGACTGCCTTGACTATTCTGGCTCTTTTATGGTTTATACAAATTTTAGAATTTTTTTCTATTTATGTAAAAAATTTCATTGGAATTTTGATAGAGATTGCATTGAATCTACAGATAACTTTTGGTAATTTAACAATATTAGCTCTCTCTTCTAACCCATGAACATGGAATTTTTTCATTTATTTGTGTCTTCACTAATTTTCTTTGGCAATATTTTGTAGTTTTCAGTGTACAAGTCTTTCACTTCCCTGGTTAACTTTCTTCCTAAGTGTATTATTCTTTTTGATGCTGTACAAAATGGGATTATTTTCTGAATTTCCTGTTCAAAGAGTTTGCTGTTACTGTATAGAAATGCAACTGACAAAAATGGAAAAAGACTCAACACCACTAATCATCAGAGAAGTGCAAATTAAAACGACAAGAAGATACCATCTCAAGTCAGAATGCTTATTATTAAAAGATTTTTTAAAAAAACCTGATGTTGCTGAGGTTCCAAAACAATGTAGAAATTTCTCTAAGAAGTAAAAATAGAACTACCATTTCACCCAGCAATCCCACTACTGGTTATCTGTGCAAAGGAAAATAAATCATTATATCAAAAAGATACCTGCACTCGTATGTTGATCCCAGCACTATTTACAATAGTAAAGTTATGGAATCAACCTAAGTGTCCATTAACAGATGACTGAATAAAGAAAACATGGTGTATATACAACATGGAATATTGTGGAGCCATAAAAAATGGAATCACATCTTTTAGTAAAGGACAGTATTTCAAGTGAAATAACTAGGAAACAAAAAGTCAAATACCACATGTTCTCCATTATAAGTGGGAGCTAAACAATGGGTGCACATGAACCTACAGAGAGTACTACAAAAAGGGAAGGGTAGGAGAGGAGTGAGGGTTGAAAAATTACCTATTGGTTATAATGTCCACAGTTCATGTGATGCATACAGTAGAAACTCAAACCTCATCATTACACAATATATCCATGTAACAAGCATGCACATGTATCCACTGAATATATATATTAAAAAGTTTGCTAGAGCAAATATTTACTTCTGCTCATGCCTTTTATGACAAAGTCTGGATGTCATTTATGACTAAATAAAAAAGTAACAACCATGACCATCCATCTTGCTTTGTAATTCTGGTGTCAGAAACATCACTGTTTTATAAAATCTAGAGTTATACTACCCATAAACTGATAATTTCAATTTTCTTTCTTAAGAACTTTTATTATTTGTGTCAAATTCTCTTGGCATAGTCTGTGCCAAAAACTCTCTTGCCACTGTATTACCTAATTAGGTATTACCTAATTGCTATATCATAGCTGTGTGATATTACAGAAACTATTAGAAAATTTAATTCATAATTGGTTGTAAGTGTTCTTTTCAACTCGGTGTGAAGGGAATATAACAGAAATGCGTAGAGATGATCAGTGCATGTGTTTTCTTAGGTCAGGCTGTATATATTTGCCAAACTCTGTGAAAGAGATCTAAGCCTTATTACAGCGAAGCCGTTTGACACTTTCCACACAGAAGAAAAAAAAAAAAAAAAGGAAGAATGAAGGGGGTCAGGTACAGTGGGAAAGGCAATGTATCTAGAAAGAAAGAGTAGAGATATTCACCCATAAATCCTATAGTTATCAAACAACAACAATAACAAACTATTCCAACAACTTACAATATCCTCTTCTGCCTCTTATAAGCAGTAATTTTAAGACAGGAAGTTACCTTGCTATTTCCTTAACGGAGAATGAAATGTTAACTTGATATACTCATGAATTTTATTTAAATTTTACTGCAAGCAAGGGAACAAATTAGGACCATGTAGTAACCGTGATAACATAAAAATAATCAATGTTTATCAGTTCATTATAACATTTTCCTTAGACTATACTTACATTCACTCAGTCAACTTTCTCATCAATGCCAATAATTTAAATCCATTTCCTAAGTAATATAACTGAAGTTCAGACAAATTAAGTAACTTACCTAGTGTGACTTAAGTTACATGTGGCATTGAAGAGTTCTGTAGACTCTTTACCCTAAGAGCCTGATTGCTGGCAAACAGGATCTTCACCACAATTACAAGCATTGAAACCTAATACAGTAGCCTCCCCTTTGACTACAGAGGATATCTTCCAAGGCCCCACCGGATATCTGAAACTGCAGATAATACGGAACCCAACATATACTCTACTTTTTATACATACATACCTAAAATACAATTGAATTTATAAATTAGTTACAGTAAGAGATTAAAAACAATAATAATAAAGTGAGTTATTATAACAATATGTAAGCCTTACTGTTCTTGCGGCCACTATTAAGTAAAATAATGGTTACCTGAACAAAAGCACTGCAAGATTTCAGTTGCCATCCAATAACTGAGATGGCTACGAAGTAACGGGCAGGTAGCATATGAAACAAGGATACTTTGAACAAATGGCTATTTTATGTTCCAGGATGGATGGAGTGGGATGTCGAGAGATGTCATCACACTACTCAGAAGGGCAGGCAATTTAAAACATGAATTATTATTTCTAGAATTTTTTATTTAATATTTTCACACTGTAGTTGACTGGGTAACCAGGGTAGGTAAAACTGTGGATAAGGGAGCACTACTCTAATAAGGATAAAACTCATATTTGTCCTTTGAAATGTAAATACACTTCAAGAGACATTCAACATTGAAACTCACATGATTTTAGAACTCATGAAGAAATTTAGAGATTTCTAGTATAGAAAAACTAAGCTTTAGAGAAAAACAACTCTTTTAGATTTAGCTGAAAGCAGCTTATAATGAATATAAAATCAAAATAATCACCTTTGTAAAAGTAAATATGCTTAAATATGTCTTTCTGTCTGGGATACTTTTATCATGTTAGAGTACCACATCAACCCACTACTTTTTTTTTTTTTTTCTAAAGAAATAGAGAACTGTTAGATTGCAAAGTGTAAGTAGAAAATAAGTGAGTAGTGAAATTTTGAAATATTCACAGTCAACAAACACTATCAAAGCTAGAAATGTGCAGTTCTTCTCAATTCTGAATAAGTTTCAGGAAATAAATAATACTAAACATTAATCACTTTTTCAACTTAAAAAAATCTTATCAGTGATTTTCTGGGTTTCAAGCATCAGTAAAAGAAGGAGCATCAGGCTGAATCCTGATGTGACTCTGACTCAGTGGGTAGAACATCTGTCTTCTCTAAGA
This sequence comes from Theropithecus gelada, assembly GCF_003255815.1. Taxonomy (NCBI): domain Eukaryota; kingdom Metazoa; phylum Chordata; class Mammalia; order Primates; family Cercopithecidae; genus Theropithecus; species Theropithecus gelada. Next base: position 38,705,306 of record NC_037670.1, on the reverse strand, counting down.
GCTTGTCAGTTTGAGTAAATGATTGATTATGCTACTCAGGGTCAAGGATAGACACCACCACAGCACTAACTGACAAGAGCCATGAATCCGTAGAGAGATCTGCTCATATTCAGTCAAATTTCTGGTCTAAGGCTAAAATAAGCATGACATTTATTAATTATTAAATTTGAACTATTTTATCTAAAATTAAATGATTTTTGATTTTTTTATTTTTGAATAAATGGATATTCATGCTCTTTATTAAAATGGACACATTCAGATGTTCATTACTGTATTAGTCTGTTCTCACTCTGCTATGAAGAAATGCCAGAGACTGATTAATTTATAAAGGAAAGAGGGTTAGTTGACTCACAGTTTTGTATGGCTGGGGAGGCCTCAGGAAACATAATCATGGTGGAAGAGAAAGGACAAGCAGGCACCTTCTTCACAGGGCGGCAGGATGGAGTAAGTGCAACCAGGGGGAACAGCCAGATGCTTATAAAACCATCAGAACTCGTAAGACTCACTCATTATCATGAGAACAACATAGAGGAAACCGCCCCCATGATTCAATTACCTCCACCTGGTCCCACCCATGACTCGTGGAGATTACAGGGATTATATTTGAAGAGATTTTGATGGGAACAAATGATACGGATTGGGGAGCGAATCCATATCAGTTACTAACAGATGGAAAGTGATCCAATATTACAACCTCACTAAAGTAGGTTTAAAATCTTTTAATCCTGATAATAAAATTATTTAAAAAAGAATTCTGGAGAATTCTTGATGGAAACCGTCAATATTCGTAGAGAAAAATTCTACAAACTTCAGATGAATCTGAATGGTCATCCTTAAAGATCATCTTTCTGTTTGTTTTCATCTAAAAGACATCGTACTTTCAATACTGCAAAACTACTTGTTTAAGTAGTTTTATTTTGGATAAGTATTCACTTCATGTTTCATGAATTTGTGACAAAGCTAATCTAATAAAATATGGGTGTTTGTTTTTGTATCTTTGAAAATTTCACTAATTGTCTTCTTGGTCTGACCACTGGGATAAATAATATTTTAAATATAAAACATATAAATAAATATAAATACATATTTATACTGTAGATAGTATACAACATGACTATTTTATTACATATAACATATGTATTTGTATTATATTGCCAATATATATTTAACATATATAAAATATAAAATACAAAATAAACAACATAGAGTAAGTTCTCACATATTGTTGTAGAGAGGTTCTTGGAAACTGTGATGCTAAGAAAAATGACCTAACAGGAAACCCATTTTACCATAGGCTAATTGATATAAATAAGAGTTGAGTTCCTACAACATATTTCTGGTCACAAAAACATCAGCAAACTTCTAAATAAACACAAAACATTTTAATATTTAATATCTATTTCAATATTAAACATTGAGATAAATGTAAACCATACATACATTTAAGAAAGATTAATAAAAACAAGATCACTACTTAGCCAATTATTCCAGTTCAGAGTCATGGGTAGCAGGAATCTATCTCAGCAGCTCAGAGCCAAGGCTGGAATCAACTTTGGACAGGATGCCATTCCCTCACAGCATGCACTCCCTCTCAGCATGCACTCAACCACACACCCACACTCACTGAGATGGGACCAAGCAGACACACCAAGTCACCTCATGTGCACGTCTTTGGGACGTGGAAGGAAACTGGAGTACCCAGAGAAAATCCATCTAGGTATGGGGAGAAAATGTGAATTCCACACAAAGAGTAGGGAATTGTTTTTGTTTTTGTTTTTGTTTTCTCATCAACATTATAACAAAATGATATTGAATGAAGCGAAGTTATTCAATGATGTGCTGTACATAAATAAAGTGATCTATGTGGTGCTTAACGAGTTAATTATTGAAGTTACAATAATTTATATAAAAGGGTGGGAAAAATAACAATTCCTCCAATTTGACATTACTCTTGGATTTGTTTTTTACATGTAACACTTTCTCACATCTACTCCATTCAGATCACTTGCAACTCAGATGACTGAACTTAAAAAGTAAGCCTTAACTCTCCAGAGGCACGTATTGAATGTCTGCTCTTTATTCATGTATACTTGGCTCACAGAACATTGCCTATAGTACATGGCAGGTGCTCGATGTATATTTGTTGAATAGATTGAATGAAATAAGTTTCTTGTATGCTTAAGATTCTTATCAAAGATACTTGAGGTCTTTCATCTAAGGTGGAGTAGTTGAATTCTCAGGTGGATATTGCATAGTAATTGGAAACGTGACACATAAAATGGAGTAACTGAACTGAAACTAAACTATGTTTTATCAGGGCAATTCCGTGAGGTTTTGAAAGTGTTTTTAAGGCTGCAGTTTTGGTGAAAATACACATAAAGATAAATCAAAAGGAAAGGTAACTCGGACAGTATTTTTAAGGCATTAAAAATCAGTTTGTGGATGGGCCCGGTGGCTCATGCCTGTAATACTAGCATTTTGGGAGGCTGAGGCGAGTGGATGCCTTGAGCTCAGGAGTTCGAGACCAGCCTGGACAGCATGGTGAAACCACGTCTCTACAAAACATACAAAAATTAGCCTGGCATGGTGGTACATGCCTGCAGTCCCAGCTACTTGGAGGGCTGAGGTGGGAGGATCCCTTGAGCCCAGGAGGCTGAGGCTGCGGTGAGGTCTGATTGCACCACTGCACTCCAGCCTGGGCTGCAAAGCATGACCCTGTCTCAAAAAACAAACAAACAAAGAAAAAACCAACAACAAAAATGTGTTTGCAATGTACAGCAGTTAAAAATATACCTATAGCTAGAATTGAAGGTTCTCATTTTTTAGCTTCTATGTTTGATCTATTTATTTCATAGTGCTACTGGCACAGCATTTTACTGTGTAACCTAAATTAACTTTAAGAAATCTGTAAAACTTTTATTAATGATTCTAACAAGACTATATAAATCCTTTTGCTAATGAGGTCAAGGTATGCTTCAAACCCCAGGCAAAACAGCTGTCTTCTAACAGAGACAGTTTCATGCCTTTGCAATGTGTATCAATTTATCAACTGGCTGTTTGACAAACACATCACTTTGGTTACAAATATAAGAGCAAGATAGAAAATTGGGAAGAAAACAGGTTAAAAACTGGATAAAACTTTCAGTTTCTTTCCCTAAAGTATTAGCTTTATAGAAACAATAAAATACCTACTATACTCTCATATTCTATTAGTAGATTTTCTAATCACTCTATTCAATTGTGTCAAGATTAATTTATGTCTTGAAATATCTATTAATTGACAAATATTTATGATTCAGATTTAGCAAGACATTTTCTTGTCAGCATGTAGAAGGATGTATAGGAAAATATAGAGGTTGTCCAAAAAAATTAGGTTTGATTATAAACAGATTCGGCCTTTAACTTTCTCCATTCACTTTTTCACTTGGCTGGGTTTCATATTTTGCCTAGGCATAATAAAGTATTGTCTATCATCTAGGCCTACATGAAAACATTCTTTAAATTTAATTGAAGTGATTTGCCTATCTGGCTTTAGAGTTTCTTCTTCAAATTCTTCTCCCTACTTCATGAGAAATTTGTATCCAAAAGTGAAATTATTTTTAATATATTTTAAATAATCTATGCTTTAATCTTGTGGAAATAAAAATAATATTGATCCCAAGCTTAATTGCATACTTAGTGGGATCGTTTTACCAATTATAGACTGAAGTGTTTATTTAACTTTCCAGAAGGAACTGTAAAATTGCCATTAATAGAGAATGTTTCATGAGCTAGTAAATTAGAAAGCACCTATATTTAAAAGATTGTAGGAAGTGGAAATTGCCTTTAATATTTAATTTTTGAATTACTTAGGAAGGCTGATCATTAACACAAACTAAATTATTTGTAGTGACTATTTAATTGAGAATATGTCAATAGAGATTGAATATATCTAGCAAACATTACATAATTTCCAGCAAAATGCTCCATTACTTAATTTGACATGTATACAGTAGGTACCAGACATAGTGTCAAGTACTAAACACAACAGAGAATAAGGTGGATTGGATTTTCACATGCAAAAATACTCCAAGGACTTTCGTTCTACTTACTGGTTGATTTGCCTTTGCAAAATAACATAACAATTTAAAACTTAAATAGAAACATTATTTTCAACTGAGAAATATTAAAGCTTTCTTCAGAAACATTATTTTCAACTGAGAAATACTAAATATTAATGGTGTTTTGTTATCTTGATTGTCTAGAAAAAGGAAGTAAAATGTTACAAATAATTCTGGTAATAAACAGTCATCAGTGGCTACTGCAATATTGATAATTTTTTGCTAAATAATTTTTCTTTTTTAAAAAATAGACCTGATAACTGACCCTGAGTAAGATATTTTTAAAGAAATTCTTCTGTAGGAGTCTATATCATTTACTACATAAGGAAATTCCTAAGATGTCAAATTGTCTTTTCCAATCAATGTACCTGTAAGTCTATAATCACCTAGTAATTGTTTTCACATATGTTTGATATACAATGAATTTCCCACATAATTTCCCAGACATTATCCCTGAGCCCTAACTCTTCTCTTGGGTTCAGGGATATTAAAACAGTGGAGGTGGAGAGTGGGATAAAATCAAATGAAAGAACCCAATAGTAGTGACTAAGTAAAATCAGGTGGAGAGAAAATTGATGGGGATGAAAGACAGCATGACAAACTCTCTTCTTCCATTTCAGTACTATCTCATCATTTCTTTGGTGTCTTTGCTAATACTATGTTCAAGACTCTAAATTTCTATGTATAGATATTTTAAAAACCATGTTTTATGTTAACTTTCATGTTAGCTTTGGAGGTACATGTGAAAATTTGTTACACAGGTAAACTCCTATCATGAGGGTTTGTTGTGCCAATTATTTCATCACCAGGTATTAACCCTAGTACCCAATAGTTATTTTTTCTGCTCCTCTCCCTCCTACCAACCTCCACTCTCAACTAGACCCTAGTGTCTGCTGCTCCCCTTTTTGTGTTCATGAGTTCTCATCATTCAGCTCCCACTTATAAGTGAGAACATGTGGTATTTGGTTTTCTGTTTCTGCATTAGTTGGCTAAGGATAACATCCTCCAGATCCATCCATGTTCCCACAAAAGACATGATCTCACTCTTTTTTATAGATGCATAGTATTCCATGGTATATATGTACTACATTTTCTTTATCCGATCTGTCACTGATGGGCATTTAGGCTGATTCTATGTGTTTGCTATAGTGAATAGTGCTGCAATGAATATATGCATGCATGTGTCTTTAGAGTAAGATAATTTATATTCCTTTGGGTATGTAACCAGCAATGGGATTTCTGGGTCAAATGGAAGTTCTGCTTTTAGCTCTTTGAGGAATCACCCTACTGCTTTCTGCAACGGTTGAATTAATTTACACCCCCACCGACAGTGTGTAATTGTTCCCTTTTCTCCACAACCTCACCAGCATGTTATTTTTTGACATTTTAATAATTGCCATTCTGAGTGGTATGAGATGGTATCTTGTTGTGATTTTAACTTACATTTCTCTAATGCTCATGATATTGAGCTTTTTTATATGCTTGCTAGCTGCATGTATGTCTTCTTTTGAAAGTGTCTGTGCATGTCCTTTGCCCATTTTTTTATGAAGTTGTTTCTCTCTTGTAAATTTCTTTAACTTCCTTATAGATGCTGAATATTAGACCTTTGTCAGATGCATAGTTTGCAAAAATTTTCTCACGTTCAGTAGGTTGTCTGTTTCCTTTGTTGATAGTTTCTTTTGTGGTGCAGAAGCTCTTTAGTTTAATTAGGTCACATTTGTTCATTTTTGCTTTTGTTGGGATTACGTTTGGTGTCTCTGTCATAAACTGTTGGCCCATTCCTATGTCCAGGATGGTATTGCCTAGGTTGTCTTCCAGGATTTTTATAGTTTTGACTTTTACATTTAAGCCTTTAATCCACCTTGAGTTGATTTTTGCATATGATGTAAAGAAGGGGTCCAGCTTCAATCTTCTGCATATGGCTAGCCAGCACCATTTATTGAATGGGGAGTGTTTTTTAATTTTTATTTTTGCTTGTTTTCATCAGCTTTGTCAGAGATCAGATGATCTTACGTGTGCAGCCTTAATAGGGCTCTCTATTCTGTTCCATTCATCTATGTGCCTTTTTTTGTACCCATATCATACTGTTTTGGTTATGGTAGCCTTGTAGTATTCTTTTAAGTCTGGTAATGTGGTCTCTTCAACTCTGTTCTTTTTGCTTAGGATTGTGTTTGCTATTTGGCCCTTTTTTTGGTTCCATATGAATCTTAAAATAGTTTTTTCTAGTTCTATGAAGAATGTGATTTGTAGTATAATAGGAACAGCATTGAATTGGTAAATTCCTTTGGGCAGTAAGGCCATTTTAATATTAATTCTTCCTGCCCATGAGCTTGAGATGTTTTTCCATTTTAAACTATGTAAAACATAGCAGCTTTAGATTCACAGCAAAATAGAAAGGAAGGCATAGAGATTTCCCATATACCTTCCACCCCACACATGACTAGCCCCCATGATCAACATCTCTTACTAGAGAGTACACGTTACAACAGATGAACCTACATTGACAAGTCACGTTCACCCAAAGTCCATGTTTTACCTTAAAATTCACTGTTGGTGATATGTGTGTGTGTGTGTGTGTGTGTGTGTGTATATATGGATTTAAGTCCCCTACTAACCTTTAAATCACAATAAAATATTTTATCAAAATGTTAAAATTATTTGCTTTTTAAAAATAGGGTTTAATTTCATTAGTTATAGTATTAATGTAGCATTAGAGATGGGAGCATTAATAAATAATAACATAGTAGCAGTAATATTATGTATGATTTATTAAGTGTTCATTCTGGCCACAAAATGTGCTAAATTGTGCATTTACCATTACTTTACATCTAATCTCAATGCTAGGTGATAATTATTATTAAGATGAAAGCCATAATATATTTCAAGACATGGATGTATAATGATGACTAAGGAGACAGGTTTGACCAGAGAGAGATTCTGCTTTGAGTAGAAAGATGAGGTTTTGGATGGGCATCAATTTCAGAATATGCTTGAGATTCAAAAGGCCAGTTGAGTGACTAAAGTCTTACAGATAACTTTTAATGGGAGATTTAGTATCAGAATTTTGACCTATTATTAACTATTGACATTTCCAAAATTTCTGATAGTGAAATGACTATTTTTGGTTTGAAGCCTGTCAATACAACTTATTGTTCACTGATCTGACTCTGGAAGTTATTTTAAACCCCTTTGTCTCAGTTTTTTCATCTGTAACATTTTCCTAGTAGTAATATGTTGCTCCTGGGATAATTTTAAGAATAAAACCAGTGAAGATTTTTTGTATAAGAATTTATTTGTAATTGTGTCTCATAGAATCCCCCGGAATATTAACCACTACTGTTCTAAGAATAAAGGATCCAAAGTAAAAATTGCTTTAATTAAGTCCATGGCTAATCAATATGCAGGATTATTTAGCAGTTTTTTTTTCCCATAATGGTCAAATAACTGTATTTGTTTATATAGATTTCTTATAGCTTATTTTACACGTTCTTGACAAGTAGTAGGAATAGAAATACAATCAATTCATTTCAATTTTCGGTTTTGGTGGTAAATAGAAGTGACATGCAAGTAAAAACAAACAATATAAGTAGAATTTTTTTAATCCACTCTTCTAACTAGATGTAGATTCACTATTTTGGTGGCAAATATATTACCCAGGAAAGGTGACGTTACAAAAAAGCAGTTTTCACTCTTGTCAAATTATCACTTATTGATGTGCAATCTAAAATACCAGAAGAAAGAGGATGAGAAGCATATGGTTTAGCCTCAGGCAACAGACCTGTATGATTTGCTGTGAATTTTTACTACTTTATTCCAGATAATTCCCCCAAATGATACATATGATATTTCACATGAGTAAGGGAAGCTGCAGGACGGCTGCGGTATCTTCCTTATACAGCTGTTTCCATTAACATTTATGCTATATTAAGACAGGTGCAACTTTTATGGAAAGAAATTACAGGCTCTTTTTGGAATCCCCCAAAATAAAATGGCATATTTTTCCCTCAAAGTAAAGAGTTCTCCAGCAACTGTCTCAATAATTTAACCAAAAATCAATCTAACATTCTAGGTAGTCAGGGTACTAAATTAAAAATACAAAGTATTCAATAACATTTAAATGGTAATTATACACCTTGTAATCATATATGGCTTTTCTATGACAAGCAAATTACATAATTTTAATTTTCATTGTTTCAATAGATCAACTGTACTTTTGAAGTTTTAGCTGAGTATAAAATCACATAACATCTACATGAGGATTTGGGATTGGAGCATAATTTTTTGCTGAGTATGTGCAGAGTTCCCAGGAAAGGAAATGCCTAAGACATAAGTAAAATTCAAATTTAACAAACCTGCACATTGTGCGCATGTACCCTAGAATACGAAACAAACCTGCACATTGTGCACATGTACCCTAGAACTTAAAGTATAATACAATAAAATAAAAAAATTTTTAAAAACACATTTAATATGACTTTCATAAAAGGTGATTGGTGCAAACTATTAAATAATAGATTTTTAACTCTTTCATTTCAACTCAACAAATACTAAATTTGAGTCTCAAACTTGGCTAATTAGATGAGTCTTTTGGGAAGGGAAAATGGGATTACTTATCAGTGATCTCTGCTTGGGAAGGGAGGCCAGTCGGTTCTGAACTTTACTCTGTTTTATGAACATTATTGAAATGGAAGTTCATTCACAGTTTCAACCTTAATTATATCCAGAGGGTCCAGAACCACTTTTTTTTTTTTCAAATTCATTTATCTTGAGCAACCAGCACTATTTGATTTTCTGCAGTTGCCAACTCTTCTGGGGATGGCTCAGATGCAATGTATGTGATAAATCAATAAAGAATAGGCTCCCTTTTCTCAAAAAATTTGCCATTGAATTGTGAAACTAAAAATATGAGAAAGTAAATACAAATTTAAATGAAAGTACAGTATGAATCTGTATTAAGTGGTACTGTATGGCACAGAGGAAGAATAGGTCAAGGCTAATGAGGAATGGTTTCTTTGTTTGAAGGAGGAGGTGGGTGAAAACTGGGTGAGCATTCCAGATGGATATATCAAGGACAGCTGGTAGTATGTGAATCACCGGAGCCTTTTAGTACTCATTTTTTTCAAATAATCCTACATCCCACTTTTACTATCCAAATAATTGATGTCAAAGTGTTATGTCATTTCATTAAAACTCATTTTATTATTTAATTGATGATTAATCTCTCTTTTATATTGTACTAAAAACAGCACATATTTAATAAAATACATTTAAACTAATGCATATTTTGTAAAATTTTTATTTTTTATAGATTTTATTATTAAAGCATTGAATATAAATTTTGGTTTATATGTTACAATATTAAATGTCTAAGCATGATATAATTTAATACATGTTTTAGTTATTTGTATTATACATGCTTTTTAGTCATGTTGTACATAACACAAAAATGTTTGCCCTTTATTTTTAGGCTAAAATAACAAACAATATCATTTGCAATGTGTGTTACTAGAAACAACATTAATTTTGCTTCTAGATGTAGAATATTTAAACTAATATTAATGTTATAAAATTTTATGTCTGAAACATGGATTGAGATAGGATCTGGATATTAAATATCAAAAAAATGGGAGAGGATAATTTTGATAACAGTCAGATTTGTGATAGAAAGAACATCATTAATAGTTAATAGTACAGCATTATTTTTCCCAAAAGTTGAGATACTGCTTTAAAAAATATAATTCTAACATACTGGATTTGTTTTTAATTTCCAGGGGCTACATGTGCAGGTTTGTTTCTTGGGTAAACTGTATGTCATGAGGGTTTGGTGTACAGATTATTTCACCACCCAGGTAATGAGTAAAGTACCCAATAGGTAATTTTTCATTCATTACCCTCCTCTCACTTTCCGTTCTCAAGTAGGCCAAGGTGTCTATTCTATTATTTGTGTCCATGTCTACTCAATGTTTAGCTTTCACTTATAAGTGAGAACATGTGGCATTTTATTTCCTGTTCCTGTGTTTATTCGCTTAGGATAATGGCCCCCAGTTCCATGCAGGTCACTGCAAAGGACATGATTACCTTTTTTTTTTTTTTTGTATGGATGCATAGTATTTCATGGTGTATATGTACCATATTTTCTTTATCCAGTCCACAATTGATGAACATTTAGGTTGATTTTGTGTCTTTGCTATTATGAAAAGTATTGTGATAAACATAAGTATGTATATGTTTTTATAATAGAACAAGTTATACTCTTTTTTGTATATACCCAGCAATAAGATTGCTGGATTGAATGGTAGTTCTGTTTTAAGTTCTTTGAGAAATCTCCAAACTGCTTTCCACAGTAGCCGAAATAATTGACATTCCCACCAACAGTGTATGTGTATTTCCTGCATCACCAACATCTGTTTTTTTTCGTTTTTTTTTGTTTTTTTTGACTTTTTAATAATAGCCATTCTAACTGGTATGAGATGGTATCTCATTGTGGTTTGAATTTGCATTTCTGTAATTGGTGATGTTGAGCATTTTTCATATGCTTGTTGGCTGCTTGTATGTCTTCTTTTGAAAAGTATCTGTTCATGTCCTTTGCCAATTTTTAATGGGGTTGTTTGATTATTTTAAATTGTTAATTTGTTTAAGTTTCTTATAGATCTGAATTTTAGACCCTTGTCAGATGCATAATTTGAAAATATTTTCTCCCATTCCATGGGTTGTCTGTCCATTCATTATCAACTCTGTTGATAATTTCCTTTGCTGTGCAGAAAAGTTTTAGCTTAATTAGGTCCCACTTGTCAATATTTTTTTGCAATTGTTTTTGGAGTCTTCATCATGAAATCTTTTCCAGGACTGATGTCCAGAATGGTATTTTGTAGGTTTTCTTCTAGAGCTTTTATAGTTTTAGGTTTTACATTTAAGTTTTTAATCCATATTAATTTGATTTTTGTATATGGTGAAAAGAAGAGCCAAGTCTCAATCTTCTGCATATAGCTAGCCAGTTATCCCAGCACCATTAATAGAAGAGGGAGTCTTTCTACATTGTTTATTATTGTCAACTTTGTCAAAGATCAGATGGTTGTAAATTGTTTTTTGTTTGTTTTTTAAGATAGAATCTCACTCTGTCACACAGACTGGAGTGCAGTGGAGCAATCTTGGCTCACTGCAATCTCTGTCTCCTGGGTTAAAGCGATTCTCATGCCTCAGCCTCCCAAGCAGCTGGTATTACAGGCACCTGTAACCACGCCCGGCTAATTTTTGTATTTTTAGTAGAGTGTTGCCCATGCTGGTCTCGAATTCCTGAACTCAAGTGCTCCACCTTCCTCAGCCTCTCAAAGTGCTTGGATTACAGGCGTGAGCTACGACAAATTTGTAATGTTAATTCTGGGTTTTCTAGCCTGTTCCATTTGGTCTATGTGTCTGTTTTCGTACCAGTACTATGCTGTTTTGGTTACATTAGCCCTAGAGTATAATTCGAAGTCAGGTAGTGGGATGCCTCCACGTTTGTTCTTTTTACATAGTGTTGTTTTGGCTGTTCAGGAATTTTGGCTCCATATGCATTTTATAATAGTTTTTTTTTTTTCTAATTTTGTCAAAAGTGACATTAGTAGTTTGATAGGATTAACATTAAATCTGTAAATTGCTTTGAGCAGTATTGCCATTTTAACAATATTGAATCTTCCTATTCATGAGCATGTAATTATTTTTTATTTGTTTACATTATCTCTGACGTATTGTAGAGATCTTTCATCTCCCTTCTTAGCTATATTTCTAGGTATTTTATTATTATTTGTGGGGCTATTATGAATGGAATTGTGTTTTTGATTTGGCTCTAAGTTTGACGTATAGAAATGCTACAGATTTTTGTATATTGATTTTGTATTCTGAAACTTTGCTGAGGTCTTCCTCTTTTCCTTTGGATGCCTTTTCTTTCTTTTTTTGCCTGATTGCTCCAGATAGGACCTCCAGTACTATGTTGAATGAGAGTGTTGAGCATGGGCATCCTGATTTTGTTCTGGTTCTCAAGGGGAATGTTTCCAGCTTTTGCCTATTGAGTATGATGTTGGCTACAGGTTTGTCATAGATGGCTCTTATTATTTTGAGACATGTTCCTTCAATGCCTAGGTTTTTGAGGGTTTCTAATATGAATGGATGTTGAAATTTATCAAAAGCCATTTCTGTGTGTATTGAGATGATCATGGGGTTTTTGTTTTTAGTTCTGTTTATGTGGTGAATCACTTTCACGGATTCATATATATTGAACCAACTTTGCATTCTGAGAATAAAGATCATCATCATCATCCCTACATGATTATGGTGAATTTTCTTTAAGATGTGTGCTGCTGGATTTGGTTTCTTAGCATTTAATTGAGGATTTTTGCATCTATGTTCATCGGGTATATTGGCCTGAAGTTTTCATTTTTTTAATGGTCTCTCATTTGATATATATAACTGGTAAGTGGAAGTATTTATTTGATTTTTTTTTTTTGAGCAAAGTAAATTTTGCAAGTTTATATACCTGCCCAAATGTCCACTTTACTTAATTTGTTTGATATATAGATATGCTGCAACACAAAATAAACTAAACCCAAAAACATGCACACACATGTACAAAGGTAAACATGGAGCATATGTGTGCACATATGCATGCATGTAAAATTTAACTGCTTACCCAATTGGAAAATTAAATTTATAGAGATAATACAGGAAATAAAATGACTACTTTTTTGTACTGTCAATTGCTTTATCTGTAATGATTGCCAAAAGTAAAATTTAAACATTTTCTAAAACTCATTCTCCCAGCTTTTTGGAAGCTTCTTTTAGTTCATTCATAATTGTTTGATTGTGGTAGCTATGTATTAAACTTTGCATTTAAAAGTTAGAAATGTTTGTTTTCCCTGAAATAGAGCACATTTGTCACCACTAAGAATTTCATTTGCTTTACTTTATTCTCATAGAAAATGTATGGAATAAATAGGACATCCCAGCATGCACAGATCTGAAATAAAATTCCAGTGCACCAATAAAATAAATGTGTTTATTGTGCATGATGATAATAATAAAAATTGTGTTAGTGTTTATCGAGCACAAACTAGGCCAGCATATAGCTCTCCTTCATCAAATAAACACAAAGATCTTGTGAAGATAGTGTTATTGTTTTCATTTTATATATTGATTTATAATTTAAAAAGCTTAAATAATTTGTTCAAACTCATCGAAAATCTTGAGTAAAAAAGATTTCTGTCAGGTTTCTAGAATTCTAAACATATAAATCCAGTAAAGAGGAAGCAGAAAATATAATTGCAAATATAACTACACATCAGCCAGTATTAGCTACACATTAAATATTAGTTTAGTTTTAATTCTGAAGCAAATTTATTAATATACAAAAATAATTCTCCAGATATTTGTGTCTTTTCTCTACAAGCTAAATTTTGGGATCTATTCTGTATGTTTATATGTATGTATTTGTATACTTATTCTTTCCTTCCCTGCCTCCCTTTCCATCTCTCTCTTTCTAGATGGATAGGTAGATAGATAAGCAGACAGATAGGTAGACCAATTCTAATATTATATTAGCAGTTAAAGGAGAGCAGATTTTAAAAAGCTTATGAAAGAGTAATTAATAATGAACCCCTGGCTATGCCAGGAAATCTAGTGACAAATTGGTTATGTAGAAAGAACAGATCGTTAACGAGCCATTATTGATGCTGATTAGTTAGTCACAAAAAAAAAAACATGAAGCTTAGTCATTGATAAGTCTATGAAAAGGTGTTTGTATGAAATCTGAAAACACTTTACAGAGTAAACATATTGGAACAAAAATTGGAGAAAAATGAGCAGGGCTTTAGAGAAAAGAATAGGGGTGGAGCTGCCTGTACAACTGCAATTGCACTGACTATGAAAGTAACCATTAATAGAAAATTGGATACAGAAAATTTAGGAGATGGAAGAAATGATTATTTTTAACAAATGATTTCAAAATTGTTATACCATTTAAAAAATGTTTGCGATACTAATTTGAAATTTCAAGTCCAAAGACCCGAAAGAGTTAACATATGTAGGGAGGTGACTAATGCATTACCGGGAAGGTCCTTTAAAAAAAAATTAACACTTTAATAAAACAACTGCAGTTGAAGTCACATTTACATCTGAGATCAAGAAAATAGGAACGTTATGACTGATTTAAAAAAACACAGACTACTCATAAAATAATAGCTATAACAATAATGGAATTAAATGAGTGTAATTTATTTTACAGATCAATCTCTGTGGGTTACATTAGCTAAAGACAAATAAACATTTATTTGCAAGAGATTTTGTTTTCTAATATCAGTGTAATGAAGAACTAAATTGTACAAGACTATACAAAAATATTTTAAGGTATCATTTTTTTGTATAAAGATCACTGTGAAAGCATTCCCATCTTTCATTGTTATTTTCTTGATTACTATTGATTTTTATAATTCACAACTTTTACTTTACTATTCACTATGGTACTTCATTGCAATTGGCTATTTAAATAAACTTTATACGTACCAAACAAAACCAAACAAAATGATAAGGTTGTGGGCCATGAATTTTTTTATTGTTTTGTCTGGATTAATTCAAGGTATGCCTCAGTAGTGGTTTCTTATTCAAAATACTGAAGGTAGAAAATAATTGTTATTTCCAGTACTCACCTAATTCCAACATAAACTGGCAGGCAGGAATAAAGTTAAGTCTTCTGATAGAGAGGGAACAAATTAGTAATAGTGTTTGCTCAATTCCTTATACATGAGGATTACTGTTTTAATAAAAATCTTGGCCGGGCGCAGTGGCTCACGCCTGTAATCCCAGCTCTTTGGGAGGCTGAGGCGGGTGGATCACGAGGTCAGGAGATTGTGACCATCCTGGCTAACACGGTGAAACCCCGTCTCTACTAAAAATAAAAAAAATTAGCCTGGCGCGGTGGTGGGCGCCTGTAGTCCCACCAACTCGGGAGGCTGAGGCAGGAGAATGGCGGGAACCCGGGAGGCGGGGCTTGCAGTGAGTGGCGATCCCTCCTCTGCACTCCAGCCTGGGCGACACAGCGAGAGTTTTCCTGTAGAGAAAACATTCTACTTCATTTTTTGTAGACCTAATGTAGCTAATCATCTCAAATGTGAGCTGTTGGACGAGAACCTTTACATATTAAAGATCAAGTATTTTTCAGTCAGTTGATAATCACCTTCCTGCTTTCTGTAGGTGACTATTGATTCATTGGTTTGAAATAATATGAGACAGTTGGCAGACAATAATAGTAGCGTAAGTAATTCTCCTCAAGAAAAAAGAGCTTTGTAAATATGAGATTGTTTCTATTTCAGTATGTTTAATTCTTGATAGTCTTATTAATTGCACTGTGAATCTTTTGCTATAACTTATTTTTAAAAATTAAAACAATAAAAAATAGAATTCTATTACTACTAATAATAAATCAGAAAGCTTTAAATTACTATAAATATATACTGTAGTATGCAAAAGTATCAACGTTTCTCATGCTTTTACTGAGAAATAGTCCTTTATGAAAAGAAATAGAAGGGTATTTCGTTCCTGTAATAATTTATTGTCTTAACTTCAGTGGTTATATCTTGGATGCAACAAGATGGAATGACAAAGGCATATTAATGCAATACAATAAGGGAATCATGTGTGGCTTTTGTCACAGAATATCAAACACATGTGATTCAGGCCAAATTTGAATAATGGGTTGCCTAGTAAAGTTCTATGCTTTGCTTTGCTTTGCTTTATTCTAGTGCTATGCTTTATTCTTTTTCAGAATTTGTTTCAAGAACCCATCCTTATCCCCCTGCTATCCCCCATTTTTCCTCGTGTTTTAATGCAATACTTTTTAAATAATGTGTTCAAACTCATCTAGATTTCTACTAGAGGATATTCCTGGGCAATCAAAAGTAAAATGCTTTAGTGTCGATTTCATGCATTTAAGGTGATTTATAACTCCAGTTGCAATAAAATATTTTGCATATAAATAGTAGATTTTAGAAATAAGGTTGTCTTTAAGATACACTTCAGTTGTTGGTTTTTTTCATTAACAGTATTTAAGCCAGCAATAAATACATTCCTTAGGTCATTAATGCCCTGGAGTTTGACACAGAAATAACCTAAATTTGGGAGAGTTTGACATCTGATTGAGATTGATAAATGTTAACCAACAATATGCTTCCTTTTGACAGCCGTGACCTTCTTTTTTACCTACTTCAAATCATAACTAATGGGAAGGCCTTAGTAAGCTGAAATAATGAAAGCTGATTTATTTGGCCTTGGTCTAGGTTAGACACTAAATATCCAGGAAAGAGATCCCAGGGGCAAGGCATAAACTAAAAATTAAAATGTGAAATCAAATGGCAGAAAAGAATCCAGCTAGTGTTCATAAAGAGATAGTTTTTATATAATCACAGGACTAGAAAACTGTAATTTGGGACATTAATTTTATGCTTATATTTTCTCAGTCATGTACTTTTCTATTGCTCTTTATTTTCTGTAAAGTCTTTTTGCATCAGTGTAATTCAATTATTTAAAACATTTAATGCATAATTATTATTATGAAAATAATTTAAAGATAGAGGTAAGTGGAAGACCGAGGAATGTGTGTGGCAATTACCTTTAGAATGTAAGTATACAACCTTCAGGGGGAGCGTTTTAAACCACCAATGAAACAAAATTCTGCCTGATCATATATCACAGACATAAAACAGATACATCATAAAAATCCATGTGCCAATATTGGCTTTGTATTACCATTTAAACCTTATAATTACCTAAATGGAAACATGTTTTATTTCTGAAGCTGAAAAGACAATTTTCCATTTAATAACCATTTATTCTCAGGCCATGGTACGCAATAATGCTTGCATGATTTGGAAACCCAATTAATCAGTTTTTCGGTTTTGGTATAATTAAAGGTGTTCATATCTGCTTTCAGTACACAAAGGGTCATTAAACTAGAGAAAAAGGGATAAATATTAACCTCACAGATTACTTTCATAGCTTCGGTGCCACTGCAAACTACCTCTATATTATGAGTATTCGTTATACCATTTCTTTTCAATGAATCCATTCAATACATTAAGATGTAAATAATGAACCGATACCTAAATTAACAACAAAACATTAACTCCCATTCTCCTCTCTCTCGCCTTGCATTAGTCACTCAGCTACTGATGGATCTATGGATAGTCTCAGACACACATCTGCTTCTCTGACACAAAGCATTATGATGAAGAAATAGAAACATCTTAATATATCCAAAATCATACGATATTATTAAGAAATAAAATTAAACCAAATTTAATAAACTACAAAATAAAACCTCATTGACCCTTAAGTATTAAAAGGTGATTTATTCAATTACCTGTAGTATGTTATTAACCTAGCTATGACTTTTTTATATTTGTTAGAAATCATATATTAAGAAATATATACAGTAGTTCCCAGTAGAAATTTATATAAAATACCCTATTATACATATATAACTAAATCTAAGATTTAAAAGAGATTCTTTACTCTGGAGAAAATAATGGTGGATTAATTAATTTGGTACTTTTTTAGGGCCTTTCTAAATTAAAAGCCCACATTACAATTCCCAATGCAACCCACAATCTTAAATTTATGAAGAAATTAAACAAATCTACTAAGAAATAAATTCAAAATCTGTAAAATCTGCAATTTTAATGTCATTCAAAACTTTTATTCCAAATGTTCCTGTTATTAGCAAAGTAAAATCAATGTAATTCAGCCTATTAACAGAGTAAATTAAAAATGGTTATCTCAGCATTTCATACCCGTCGTCAGGATGGCTGTCATATATTTAAAAACAAACAAACAAACAGGTATGTGTGAAGAGAGAGAACTTTCTGCCTTACTGGTGGGAAAGTAAAATAGTGCTGCTATGGAAAATAGTATAACAATTTAAAACTAAACGTAAAATTACCCTATGACTCTGCAATTCTACATTTGAGTACATACACAAAAGAATGGAAACAGCGATTCAAACAGCTGTTTTTGCATCCATGTTTATAGAATCCAAATGTCCTTCGATGAATGATTGGATAAATAAAATTTGATATTTATACAAAATGAAATGTTACTCAGCTTTAAAAAGAAATGAAATTCAACCACATGTTATAACATAATGAACCTTGAATATATCATGCTAAGTAAAAAATAATAATAACAATAAGCCAGACCTGAGAGGACAAATACTGTATGATTCCACTTAAATGAGGCACCTACAGTGGTCAAATTCATAAAGACAAAAAGTAGAACAGTGGTTACCAGGACCTGGGAGAATCGGTAATGGGGAGTTATTGATTAGGGGATCCAGTTTCAGTTGAGGAAAATGTTCTGAAGATGTATCAGGGTGGTTGAAGAACAAAGTGAATATGTTTAATGGCACTGACTTGTACATTTAAAAATAGTTACAAGGATAAATTTTATGTTTTCAAAATTTTTTTGAATGATCTTAATTGATGCAGAAAAATCATCCAACAAATCCAATAGCTATTCCTGACAGAAATTCTCAGCAAACTAGGCATAGAAGGGAAACCAAATAGAAGTAAACAAAACAAAATCTATATTTATTGTGTGATCTTATATGTTTCCCATGCTACTTCTCCAATGCCTTATATTCCAAGTGTAATTGTATGCCTTTAAAAATAATTCTGTGACTTTGTTGAAGGCTACGAGCCTATTGTGTGTGCCTAATTTACTTTTCATCTACTTGGAAATACCACTCAGCTTCCAGATTCACCTCGGCTGGGCGTGGTGGCTCACGCCTGTAATTCCAGTAGATCACGAGGTCAGGAGGTTGAGACCATCCTGGCTAAAATGGTGAAACCCTGTCTCTACTAAAATACAAAAAGTTAGCCGGGCATGGTGGTGTGCACCTCTAGTCCCAGCCTTTTGGGAGACTGAGGCAGGGGAATCTCTTGAACCCAGTAAGCAGAGATTGCAGTGAGCCGAGATTGCACCACTTTACTCCAGCCTGGCAACAGAGCAAGACTCTGTCTCAAAAAAAAAAAAAAAAAAAAAAAAAAACCCAAAAAACAAAGATTCACCCAACTACAATTACCTTCTGGAGTCTTCTCTCTTAACCTTTTTCTGTGACAAGATAAAGATTCAATTGCTATACTTTTATTGCTGATTTACTGACTGTTTTATCAAGAATATTGAATTTGATCAAATGCTTTCTGCATGTGTTGAGGTATTTATTTTTAAACATGTGCTAATAAATTGAATTACCTCAATCAATTTATATACCTCCTTACTATATTTTCTTGATTATGTTTAGTAGTTTATTATTATTATTATTATTATTATTATTATTATTGTACTTTAAGTTTTGGGATACATGTGCTGAACGTGCAGGTTTTTTACAGAGTTATGCATATGCCCAGGTAGTTTGCTGCAACTATCAACCAGGTTTGCAACTAGGTTTTAAGCCCCACATGCATTAGGTATTTGTCCTAATGCTCTCCATCCCCTCTCAGGCCCCCGCGACAGTCCCCGGTGTATGATGTTCCCCTCCCTGTGACTGTGTATTCTCATTGTTCAGCTCCCACTTATGAGTGAGAACATGCAGTGTTTGGTTTTCTGTCCTTGTGTTAGTTTGCTGAGAATGATGATTTCCAGCTTCATCCATGTCCCTGAAAAGGACATGAACTCATCGTTTTTTATGACTGCATAGTATTCCATGGCTTATGTGCCACATTTTCTTTATCCAGTCTATTATTGATGGGTATTTAGGTTGGTTCCAAGTCTTACTATTGTAAATATTGTGGCAATAAACATATATGTGCATGTGTCTTTATAGCAGAATGGTTTATAATCCTTTGGGTATATACCCAGTAATGGGATTGCTGGGTCAAGTGGTATTTCTGGTTCTAGATCCTTGAGGAATCACCACACTGTCTTCCACAATGGCTGAACTAATTTACACTTCCACCAACAATGTAAAAGTGTTCCTATTTCTCCACATCCTTGCCAGCATCTGTTGTTTTCTGCCTTTTTAATTATCACCATTCTAATTGGTGTGAGATGGTATCTCATTGTGATTTTGATTGGAATTTCTCTAATGACCAGTGATGATGAGCTTTTTTTCATGTTTATTGGCCGCATAAATGTCTTCTTTAGAGAAGTGTGTGTTCATATCCTTCACCCACTTTTTGAAAGGTTGTTTTTATACTTTTGCTTGTAAATTTGTTTAAGTTCTTTGTTGATTCTGGATATTAGACCTTTGTCACATGGATAGATAGCAAAAATTTTCTCCCATTTTGTAGGTTGTCTGTTAACTCTCATGGTAGATTCTTTTGCTGAGCAGAAGCTCTTTAGTTTAATTAGATACCATTTGTCAATTTTGGCTTTTGTTGCAATTGCTTTTGGTGTTTTAGTCATGAAGTTTTGCACATGCCTGTCCTGAATGGTACTGCCTAGGTGTTCTTCTAGGGTTTTTATGGTTTTAGGTTTTATGTATAAGTCTTTAATTCATTTTGAGATAATTTTTGTATAAGTTGTAAGGAATAGGCCCAGTTTTTGTTTTCCGCATATAGCTAGCCAGTTTTCCCATTCCATTTATTAAATAGGGAATCCTTTCCCCATTGCTTGTTTTTGTCAGGTTTGTTGAAGATCAGAGGGTTGTATATGTGTGGTGTTATTTCTGAGGCTGAGACCTCTGTTCTATTCCATTGGTCTATATATCTGTTTTGGTACCAGTACCATGCAGTTTTGGTTACTGTAGCTTTGTAGTATAGTTTGAAGTCAGGGAGTGTGATGCCTCCAGCTTTGTTCTTTTTGCTTAAGAATTTCTTGGCTATATGGGTGCTTTTTTGATTTCGTATGAAATTTAAAGTAGTTTTTTCTAGTTCTGTGAAGAAAGTCAATGGTAGCTTGATGAGAATAGCACTGCACCTATAAATTACTTTGGGCAGTATGGCCATTTTCACGATATTGATTCTTCCTATCCATGAGCATGGATTTTTTTTTTCCATATGTTTGTGTCCTCTGTTATTTCTTGAGCAGTGCCTTGCAGTTCTCCTTGAAGAGGTCCTTCATGTCCCTTGTAAGTTGTATTCCTAGGTATTTTATTCTCTTTGTAGCAATTGTGAATGGGAGTTCACTGATGATTTGACTCTCTGTTTGTCTGTTATTGGTGTATACAAATGCTTGTGATTTTTGCACATTGATTTTGTATCCTGAGACTTTGCAGAAGTTGCTGATCAGCTTAAGGAGTTTTTGGGCTGAGACGCTGGAGTTTTCTAAATACACAATCATGTCATCTGCAAACAGCGACAATTTGACTTCCTCTCGTCCGATATGAATACCCTTTATTTCTTTCTCTTGCCTGATTGCCCTAGCTAGAACTTCCAATATGATGTTGAATAGGAGTGGTGAAAGAGGGCATCCCTGTCTTGTGCTGGTTTTCAAAGGGAATGCTTCCAGTTTTTTCCCATTCAGTATGATATGGGCTATGGGTTTGTCATAAATAGCTCTTACTATTTTGATATATGTTCCATCAATACTTAGTTTATTGAGAGTTTTTAGCATGAAGGGGTGTTGAATTTTATCAAAGGCCTTTTCTGCATCTATTGAGATAATCATGTGTTTTTTGTCATTGGTTCTGTTTATGTGATGGATTATGTTTATTGCTTTGTGTTTGTTGAACCAGCCTTGCGTCCCAAGGATGAAGCTGACTTGATTGTGGTAGATAAGTTTTTGATGTGTTGCTGGATTCAGTTTGACAGTATTTTATTGAGGATTTTAGCATTGATGTTCATCAGGGATATTGGCCTCAAGTGGGTCCCTGACCTCCATGCCTTTTGACTGGGAGAGACCTCCCAACAGGGGTTGATAGATACCTTACACAGGAGAGCTCCGGCTGGCATCAGGCTGGTGCCCCTATGGGACAAAGCTTCCAGAGGAAGGAGGAGGCCACAATCTTTGCTGCTCTGCAGCCTCTGCTGGTGATACCAAAGCAAATAGGGTCTGGAGTGGACTTCCAGAAAACTGCAGCAGACCTGCAGATGAGGGTCCTGATTGTTAGAAGAAAAACTAACAGAGAGCGGTATCAACACCAACAAAAAGGACCCCCGTGCAAAAACCTCATCCAAAGGTCATCAGCCTCAAAAATCAAAGGAAGATAAATCCACAAAGATGAAAATAAAAAGTGCAAAAATGCTGAAAATTCCAAAAACCAGAATGCTTCTTCTCCAAATGATCACAACAACTCTCCAGCAATAGCACAAAACTGGATAAAGAATGAGTTTGATGAATTGACAGAAGTAGGCTTCAGAAGGTGGGTAATAACTCCTCTGAGTTAAAGGAGCATGTTCTAACCCAACGCAAGGAAGCTAAGAACATTGACAGAAGGTTAAAGGAACTGCTAACTAAAATAACCAGTTTAGAGAAAAACATAAATGACTGGATAGAGCTGAAAATCACAGCACAAGAACTTCATGAAGCATACACAAGTGTCAGTATCCAAATCGATCAAGTGGAAGAAAGAATATCAGAGTTTGAAGATCAACTTAGTGAAATAAGGGATAAAAACAAGATTAGAGGAAAAAATAAAAGGAATGAACAAAGCCTCCAAGAAATATGCGACTATGTGAAAAGATCAAACGTACAATCAATTGGCGTCCCTGAAAGTAATGGGAAGAATGGAACCAAATTGGAAAACACACTTCAGGATATTATCCAGGAGAACTTCCCCAACCTAGCAAGACAGGCCAACATTAAAATTCAGGAAATACAGAGAACACCACAAGAAGAGCAATCCCAAGACACATAATAGTCAGATTCTCCAAGGTTGAAATGAAGGAAAAGATGTTAAGGGCAGTCAGAGAAGAGAGAAAAGTCATGTTATCTACAAAGGGAAGCCCTTTGTAGAAATCAGACTAACAACAGATTTCTCTTTAGAAACCCTACACACCAGAAGAGAGTGTGAGCCAATATTCAACAGTCTTAAAAAAAAAGAATTTTCAACCCAGAATTTCATATCCAGCCAAACTAAGCTACATATGCAAAGGAAAATATAATCTTTTACAGACAAGCAAATGCTAAGAGATTTTGCCACCACCAGGCCTGCCTTACAAGAGCTCCTGAAGGAAGCGCTAAATATGGCAAGGAAAAATGGGGACCAGACACTGCATAAACATACCAAATTGTAAAGACCATCAACACAAAGAAGAAACTGCATCAACTAATATGCAAAATAATCAGCTAGCATCATGATGACAGGATCAAATTCACACACAATATTGACCTTAAATGTAAATGGGCTAAATGCCCCAATTAAAATACACTAACTGGCAAATTGGATAAAGTCAAGACCCATTGATGTGCTGTATTCAGGAGAACCATCTCATGTGCAAAGACACATAGGCTCAAAATAAAGGGATGGAGGAATATTTACCAAGCAAATGGAAAGAAAAAAAAAATCAAGGGTTGCAATCCTAGTCTCTGATAAAACAGATTTAAAACCAACAAAGCTCAAAAAAGACAAAAAAGGGCATTACATATGGTAAAGGGATCAATGCAACAAGAAAAGCTAACTATCATAAATATATATGCACCCAATACAAGAACACCCAGATTCATAAAACAGGTTCTTAGAGACCTACAAAGAGACCTATACTCCCACACAATAATAGTGGGAGACTTTAACACCTCACTATCAATATTAGATCAACATGACAGAAAATTAACAAGGATATTCAGGACTTGAACTCAGCTATGGACCAAGTGGACCTGATAGATATCTGCAGAAGTCTCCACCCCAGATCAACAGAACATACATACTTCTCAACACCACATAGCACTTATTCTAAAATGGACCACATAATTAGAAGTCAAACACTTCTCGGCAAATGCAAAAGAATGTAAATCATAACAAACAGTCTCTCAGATCACAGTGCAATCAAATTAGAACTCAGGTTTAAGAAACTCACTCAAAACCGCACAACTACATGGCAACTGAACAACCTGCTCTTGAATGACTACTGGGTAAAAAACAAAATTAAGGCAGAAGTAAATAAATTCTTTGAAACCAGTGAGAACAAAGACACAAGGTTCCAGAATATCTGGGACACAGCTAAAGCAGTGTTAAGAGGGAAATTTATAGCACTAAATGCCCACATTGGAAAGTGGGAGAGATCTAAAAATAACCCTAAAATCACAATTAAAAGAACTAGAAAAGCAAGAGCAAAGAAATTCAGAAGCTAGAGGAGACAAGAAATAACTAAGATCAGAGCAGAACTGAAAGAGGTAGAGACACAAAAACCCTTAAAAAATTAATGAATCCAGTAGCTGTTTTTTTTTTTTTAAGATTAACAAAATAGATAGACTGCTAAGAAGAAAAGAGAGAAGAATCAAATAGACACAATAAAATATGATTAAGGGGATGTCACCACTGATCCCACAGAAATACAAACTACCATCAGAGAATACTGTAAACACCTCTATGCAAATAAATTAGAAAATCTAGAAGAAATGGATAAACTCCTATACACATACACCCTCCCAAGATTAAACCAGGAAGAAGTCGAATCCATGAATAGATCAATAACAAGTTCTGAAATTGAGGCAGTAATTAATAGCCTACCAACCAAAGAAGGCCCAGGACCAGATGGATTCACAGTCAAATTCTACCAGAGATACAAAGAGGAGCTGGTACCATTCCTTCTGAAACTATTTCAAACAATAGAAAAAGAGGGACTCCTCCCTAACTCATTTTGTGAGGCCAGCATCCTCCTAATACCAAAACCTGGCAGAGACAAAACAAAAAAAGAAAGTTTCATTTCAGTTTTTGTTTTTTAAAGGTCTTGTCAATATTACCAGAATTTTAAAATTTATCGTTATAAAGTCATTCCTAACACTTTCTTATTATCCTTTTAATACCTGTGAAATATGGAGTGATGTCCTTCCTCTCGCTACTGACAGATAGTCTGTATCTTATCACTATTTTTCCTGGTTAGTCTTGTGGATACTTATTAATTTTATCAATCTTCTCAAATAAAGATTTTATTTTCATTAGTTCTTTCAATTGTTTTATTTTATTTTTTTCAATTTTAACCCACTCTACCCTGAGTTTCATCATTTTCTTATGTCTGCTTACTTGGATTTTCTCTACTTTTCTATATCTACTTCCTAAGTGGCAACAGAGGTCACTGAGATGAGGCTTTTATTTTTGAATATGGATATTTTGTACCATAACATTCTTGTAATTTCAGGATGAATGCATTTTACACATTTTGATGATTTTGATGTTTTACTTTTATCATAATTCAAACTTTTTTATTTTTATTTTTAAAATTTTTTCGTTGGCACTTCTAAATGTTGATGAATTTTCTGGATATTTTTGTGTCATAGATTTATAATTCATAAGAGACAATATTTTTTTATGACAAATTTTAGCACAGAATAGACTCTTACACTTGTAAATGTTCCATGTATGCTTAAAAAGAAGTGTACTTTGCGGCCGGGCGTGGTGGCTCACACCTGTAATCCCAGCACCTTGGGAGGCCGCGGCCAGCGGATCACGAGGTCCGGAGATCGAGACCGTCTTGGCTAACACCGTGAAACCCCGTCTCTACTAAAAATAGAAAAAAATTAGCCAGGCGTGGTGGTGGGCACCTGTAGTCCTAGCTTCTAGGGAGGCTGAGGCAGGAGAATGGCCTGAACCCGGGAGGTGGGAGGCGTAGCTTGCAGTGAGCCGGGATTGCGCCACTGCACTCCAGCCTGGGCGACAGAGCAAGACCCCATCTCAAAAAAAAAAAAAAAAGTGTACTTTGCTGGTTTTTGGATTGTTTATAAATGTCAATTAGGTCAAGTTTGTTGGTACTCTAATTCAGGCTTATGCATTTTCTATATATTCTGTTAATTACTGAGAGAAAAATCTTGAAGTCTTGACTGTAAATTTCACTATTCTTTCTTGCAGTTTTATCAGTTTTTAATTCTTATACTTTGCAGCTCTAGTAATATTTCAATATTTGAATACTGAACATCTTTTTCAGAATATAATGACTCCCCCTAGCCCTAGTGATAGTCTTTGTTCTGAAATTGAGTTTGTATGATATTACCATAGGTACTCCAATTTAATTTTTATTAGTGTTGCCATGGTATATGTGCTTATTCACTAACATTATACGTTTACAAAATTTGTTTCTTTATATTGAAAATGGAATTATTGTAGTTAGCAAACAGTTTAGTCTTGGTGTTTATTCGAAAATGACAATCTGGTTTGTATTGGAATGTTTCTACTCCATGTATTTAATGTGAGCGTTGATATGCTTTTGTTTAACTGACCATTTGATGTATTTTCCATTTGAACCATCTATTATTTGTTCCTCTTGGCCTTTTTTCACCTCCTTTTGCATCGAGTAATTAGCTGATACCTTTTAATCTCTTCTATTCCCTTATTAGCTGTAAATGTGTTATATTGGTTGATTTAGGGCTTATGCTATATGTCTTGAAGTTGTCACACTTTCTTCATGTGGCATTAGGAAGTCTCATGGTCTATAATGAGGCTTTGTTTTCCAAGTACTATGAGATCTCAAGAAATTTTACTCTGCTTTTCTAGCTTTGCAACCCAGTCTCTTATACCACCTCATAAGCCTTTAATTGGGGCTCTAGTTCACTGCAAGTGCCTTGCTTGACAGGAAAACATCCACTGGTCTTTGTTTCCTTACAATTTTCTATTGTTTAGGAAGATCTCTATTCCTTAAGACATGTCTGTATTTAGTAAAATCCTCCAGGGGTAGGGGAAATAGTCAGGGATTATCAGTTTATGAAGGAAGAATCTTTCTTCTCTAGAATTTTAGTTTGTGCAGTCCCTGCTGCTTCTTCAGGTGTTCAATACCATATAAAACACAATGATTGCAATTTATTTGGGATTTTTTTCTTGTTGGAATTGAACTATTAGCCTACCATGATGTGGCCATCTTACCTAATAAAGATTAATTTTAAAACAAACGAATAGGAATGGTTATTTTCAAAATAATATTGGGTTAATCTTTTAAAATAAAATCTCACTGGCTGGGCGTAGTGGCTCAAACCCATAATCCCAGGAACTGGGAGGCCGCGGTCAGTGTATCACCTAAGGTCAGGAGTTTGAAATCATCCTTGCCAACATGGTGAAACCCCATCTCTACTAAAAATATAAAAATTTGCCAGGCATAGTGACACGTGCCTGTAGTCCTAGCTACCGCAGAGGTTGAGGCAGGAGAATCTCTTGAACCCAGGAGGCAGAGTTAGCAGTGAGTCGAGATTGTGCCATCGCACTCCAGTCTGTGAGGCAAGAGCAAAACTCTGTCTCAAAAACAAATAAATAAATAAGTAAATAAAATGTCTCAAAGTCTTTTAATAAAAATTGATGAATTCGGTTAATTAACATAACTTTTGAATATTATTAATGCTTTTGAAATCCTATCAATATCTTTTATTAAATGTGATTTTCTTTCCTGATTTTCATCTTGTCTTTTCTTTCTGATTGATTCTTTTATATTTTATTTTAGACTCAACAGTTTTAGTATATGAAATCTCCTTGTATTTGTGTACTTAAAATATTATTTTACCTAAATATTTTATAAATATTTTAAAATTTAAACTATATTTATCTGCCTTCTTGAACAACGCAGATATTTCAGAACACTTTAACTCTGATTATTTCTCTAAAATTTATATGTTACTATATTAATCTGTTCTCACACTGCTAATAAAGACATACCCAAGACTGGGTAATTTACAAAAGAAAGAGGTTTAATTGACTCACAGCTCCACGTGACTGGGGAGGCCTCACAGTCATGGGTGAAGGCAAACGAGGAGCAAAGTCACATCTTACATGGCAGCAGGCAAAGGGAGCAGGCACAGGAGAATTCCCCCTTTATAAAATCATCAGATCTCATGAGACCTATTCACCATTACCAGAACAGCACAGGAAAGACCAACCCCCATGATTTAATTACCTCCCACTGGGTTCCTCACATGACACATGGTAATCATGGGAACTACAATTCAAGATGAGATTTGGGTATGGATGCAGTCAAACCATATCATTCCACCCTTGGTCCCCCCCCAAATCTCATGTCCTCACATTTCAAAACCAATCATACCTTCTCAACACTCACTTAAAGTTTTAACTCATTTCAGCATTAACTCAAAAGTCCATAGTCCATCTAAATTACTTTCCTCCAGTATTTTGGTTTTGTCATTTTTCAACCTCTTCAACCCCTATATATGTATAACTCTGTATTTACCATAAATTTTCTCAAACACTGTTCTGCATATCAGATAGATTCTGGATTTTTTTTTCTTCTTTTTGTACTCTATTCTATTAATAAAGGCTTTTATATATAAGATATCTGTTCTTTACTAAAAATATTTTATTTAACATTTTTTATACTTTCATTGAAGCAAAATTCTAGACTGACACTTCATTTTATTTCAATATTTTGAAGATATTATCCCATCATCTTCAGGCTTCCATTGTTGTTGAGAAATATACTGACACTCACTGTATTTCTACAAAAGGTTTTAGCCTTCTGTTGATAATACGCAAATCTATATTTGATGTCAAATTGTTTCAGTCTTAGTAATTTGGGGCAACTTTAACAAATTACTGCAAACTAGGTGTCTTATAAACAGCAGAAACTTATTTCTCACAGTTCTGTGAGGGCTGGAAGTTTTAGATCAGGGTCCAGCACAGTTGGGTTCTGCTGAGGGCTCTCTTTCAGGCTGCAGAGAGCTGAAGTCTTTTTGTATATTCACATGGCAGATGACAGCCACCTAGCTCTCTACATTCTTCTCATAAAGGCACCAATGCCTTTTACAAAGTCTCTATCCTCATGACCTCATTACATTTTAAAGGCTTCACATCCAAATACCATCACATTGGGATTAAGGTTCAATGTATGAATTTGGAGTAAGGAAATTCTCTTTGGTGTTCTGAAATTTCACTACCCAGAGTGAAGATACTTTTCATACCTCTTCTCTAGAAAAACAAGTCCCTGATTCATTAATGTTTCAATCATTTTTGTGAATATTGTCATTATCTCCTTTCATAAATTTTCTTTTTCTTGTGACTTTAATTAATATCATGGTAGAACTTCACATTTGATTTATTTCTCAAAACTATCTTCAGCAGTTTTCATTTACTTGACTCTTTCTTCTTCTTTCTGGTTAAATCTTATAGACAGATCTATTTCCTTGACTTTGTCTTCAACTATGATTTATCTTCTCTACAATCTATCCATTGAAAATTTTGTTTCAACAGCTTTATTCAGTCTATTTCTTTTCCAAATTTATTCAGCCATTCTTATTCCTTTCTAATCTTTTCTGAGTCTTACTGTGATGGTTAATTTTATGTGTCAACCTGCCTGAGCCACAGGATGCCCAGATATCTGCTTAAACATTATTTTTGGGTTTACCTATGAAGGTGTTTCTGGAAGAGATTAGCATTTGAATAGCTTGATTGAGTAAAGCATATTACCCTCCTTGATGTGGAAGGGGGTGTCATTATCCAACTAATCAAAGGCCTGAATAGAACAAATGGTGGAAGAAAGTTGGATTCTCTTTCTGCTTTACTACTGGATCTGGGGGAACTTCTCCTGCCCTGCCCTTGGTACTCCTGGTTCCAAGGCCTTCAGATTTGAACTGGAATCTATACCACTGCATCTCTGGCCCTTAGTTATTTGTACTACAGTACCAGTCTTCATGGGTTTCCAGTTTATAGACATTGCATTATGGAACTCTCAGCTTTCAAAATTATGTGAGTCAATAATCTTGTAATACCTCTCCTCTATATACACAAGTATAAAATATGCTATGGGCTCTATTTCTCAGGAGAAGTCTAATATAGATTTTGGTGCCAAAAGTGGGGTGTTGCTGTAACAAATAACTAAAAATATGGAAGCAGCTTTGGAACTAGGTAATGAAAAGATGCTTAAAGAGTTTTGAAGTGCATGCTAGAAAAGGCTGAGATTGTCATGAAAGGATTTTTAAGGTTATTTTGGCAAAGGCTCAGAAAAAAAAAGGAGGAAGGTGGGAGGGCAATGTCCATATTCTTAGAGAAGACAAAAGTAATGTAAACAGAATTTTCATAGAAATATGGATGATAAAGCCCATTCTGATGAGGACTCAGATGGAAATCAAAAACATGTTACTGGATAATAGAGAAAAAGCTCATCCTTGTTATAAACTGACATTGTTCTTATTTTAGTGTTTTAGGAATGGTAGAACTTGCAACATGTAATTGGATACTTGGCTGAAGAGATTTCTAATTAAAGTGCTAAAGTAGTAGACTTGGTTCCTCCTAACTGCTTATAGAAAAATACAAGAAGAGAAAATAACTTGAAGACAGATTAATCAAAAGGAACTAGAGATTAAAGACATGGCAAGTTCTTATTCTATAAATATTGCAATAAATAAGAAAGCATGTTTGAGAAAGAACACTGAGGCTGTGTTCAATTTACCCTTTGATAAAGAGATAAATACAGGAGTAAACCATGGACTTAATCAGCTACCCTAGCAGGAAAATTGCCAGTTCCAACGGAAGGGGAAAGAGACAGAAAGGAATGAAGAAAGGTCAGATTTCTTAGGTTGTATAGGCTGGGACCATAGAGCTATTTGGCAGTCAACACTGCTGTACTCTTCAAGACAAGGGAAGGAGGACCCAGAAAAATACTCAGAGATTATAAGGCTGTCTCCTTAGGTTCAAAAGAGTGGGGAAGATTACCTCAGGAAACTTACCATCATGGTGGAAGGAAAAGGGGAAGCAAGCACATCTTCATGGTGGAAACAGGAGAGAGAGAAAGGGGAAGTGCTACACACTTTTGAACAATCAGATCTCATGAGAACTCTATGATGAGACAATACTTGAGGGATGGGGCTTAATCATTAGAAACCACTCTCATAATCCAATCACCTCCCACCAGGCTCTACCTCCAACATTGGGAATTACAACTCAACATGAGATTTGGGTGAGGACACAGCACCAAACCCTATCATCTCTTTTACTGGATCCCAGTGTTTACTGGTGGATACTAATAAATTATTTACTGCAAAGTTAAGTTTGGTAAAGGGGATTGGTGTCAATGTTTTCTAAGGTTTGTAATTAACGCACATGGACTACAAACAACTATGGAATACGAAAGTTTAATCTTTGAATAAGACTGCAAGTCGTGGTATTTCACTCTTATTTCAGGTATCAATTGTTTTAGAATAAATTGCACCAAAATGTAGTGACATAACAATCATTTTACCATATCTCACAATTGTGGGAGTCCAGTGGTAACAATTAACCTCTGCTCTACACGATGTCTTTTGAGCTACAACATTCAAGATGACTTCTTTCCTCATATGTCTAGTATCTTAGGGTTGCTGAAATGCCTGAGGGATAGATGGATGGAACGATTCAATTTGGTGTATAGGTCTAGGACCTCATTTCTCACTCTGCTTTTTTCTTCCCCAGTTGGTCTCTTAGGTGACTTTTTGGGCATTTTGCAGCACACCAGTTGGGTTTCACAGGGTAAGAAGTCGAGCTTGCTACACTGTCATAATGCCTGAAATCAGAAATCCCAAATCATGATTTGTGATACATCTATTGGTCAAAACCAGTCTCAAGGATGGTATATGTTGAACAGGAGGAAAAAATAAGCTCTATTTCTTGAAATGAATTAAGTGTGCACTCAGGAAGAAGACATATTATTGAGAAAATTCTTTTTTAAAGTTTTATTTTAAGTTCATGAGTACAAGTGCAGGTTTGTCACATAGTTAAACTTGTTTCATGGGGTTGTGTTATATAAATTATTTCATCACCCAGGTGTTGAGCCTAGTACCCATTAATTTGGGTCTAACTGGAAAAATATCAAACAAATTTTCCAACTTGTTTTCAAATTTCTTTTGACTTGTTTTGATTACTTGAAAATCAGAAAGTTATTTGGCTTGATGTCATTAAAAAGTATTTCCCCGTGCATAACTCTGTTGTATACTTATCTTATCTTTGGAGAATTTGACATAGAAGCCAAACATTTTTAATTAAAAACTAAAATATATGTGTGTGTGTGTGTACGTGTGTTTGTGTGTGTGTGTGTGTGTGTAATTATAACTGGTCCTATTTCTTTTGGATTTTTTTTTTAAATAAAATAATAAAGTTTAACTGTTACTAACATTAACATTTTAATAATTTAAAATCTAGAAAATTGAAAACAAGCTTTTGAAAAATTAAAAACATTTCAATTGTTTCAGTAAATAAAGAGAAATTACATTTTCCTTTACATGTTTACTCAATATGTATTTTTTCCTTCTATTACATTTTATAATACTCTTTTAAAATGTTGCTTTTAATGTTCTTATAATCATACAAAGATACATTTACACAGATATCTTTTGCCCTTCAAGCATTTTCTTTCAAGATTAAGTCATTTTAGTAGCCTAACTAAATTAATGAGCCAGAAACATTAAGACAACTGACCATCTCAAGTATTCCTATTGCTTTATTCAAGAGAAGTAGTTCCTACGATTTTGTGCTTAATTCACTCCATTTCACTGGTTCACAAACCATGAAAACATTAATTTTATTCAATATTTTTCTTGGCATACTGACTGAATAACTTTCCAAGGAATGAGACATATGACTGACTTACATCTGGTCTAAGAAGATTCTGTCTTACTACAACATAATTTTATAAAATTGCCAGTAAGTTTGTATGTCTAGAAAAAAATACAAAGATATGTCTATTATGCACAACGTCAAGGCTGTTAAATCTTTATATCTCTTAAACTCAATGATAAAAACAATATTACAACGTCCTTTTGTCTTTTGCAACTAAAGTATTTTTAGGTAAGTTTCCAAAATAATAGCTTAGAGGAGACTTAATTACTATAACTAAAATTCTTGTTACTCATGAAATTTAACAAATATGAAATCTCATTTAACGTCCTTTGGAAAAGTTGGTTCCTCCACTATGTTTTGTGACTTCTATCTTACTTTACGTTGAAAGTTCTCAGGTTGTTGGTCTGTGGATTCCTTATTACAATCTTTAATATAAAAATATTTTGAAACATGATAGAATGAGAAAGAGAAGCCAGACAGTATCAAGGTATACAGCAGAGCAAGCACTAGAGTTGACCATCAATGAAATTCAGAGACAACATAAACTTGGCTGATGGAAAAAAATATTTCTGTTCACTAAATTCTAATTGAAATTAACACTTCTACATGAAGATGTACAACAAATTATAAAACTATGAGGGTTAACTTCAGGTTGAATATCCCTTATCTGAAATGCTTAGGACCACAGATACTTCAGATTTTAAATTTTTAAAACAATTTTGGAATATTCTCATACACAAAATGAGATATCTTAATGATGGGAACCAAGTCTAAATACAAAATTCATTTATGTTTCATATTCACCTTATACACATAGCCTGAAGGTAATTTTATACAATGTTTTAAATGATTTTGAGTATGAAACACAGCTGTGACTGTGTTTTGACTGTGACTTGTCACATGAGGTCAGGTGTGAAATATTCTACTTTTGGTGTCATGTTGGTGCTCAATAAATTTTAAATTTTGGAGCATTTTTGGTGTCATATTTTCGGATGAGGCATAATGAACTTGTATTACTTGTCACCAATATTAATCACATATTTTTCATATAAACCAACAGTTGTTCCAGATATCTCAATATCTGGATATCTCAATATCTCAATATCCAGATATCTCAATAAATACATGTATTAATATATTATCTATTGAATGTTTGTATAAGTATAGATTTCTTATAAAATGCTTTTAATTTCATGAATTCACAAATCTGCTCTAAGAAAGGGGTACATGAATAAACAACAATTAAGAATTCCTCTGATTTTCTCAGGATAGTATGGTTGTTATCTGGTGTTTATTAATCCTTTCTCCATCTTCCATTTCAGATTTCTCACTGTAGCTGGTACAAATACCTTTCCTAGTGAAATTACTCTGATTTTAAATTTTGAATGGCCTTGCCCTTGACAAACCATATTTGCTAAAATTGTTCTTTAACATGATCTGGCATAACAACACATCTTCTCTCAAATGTATAAGCAAAATGTATGAGGTGTGTTTTCAAAATATATCCTGACAATAAGTCTATTCATTCTGTATTTTCCAGATAGGTGACCAGCCTAGCAACTCTAATGATTATGTTATCTACCATAAATTGTCATTATCCATGACACACTAGGCATTAAGGTTTTTCATATCATCCCTGCTTCTCACCACCTTTAAAAGATTTCTCTTTGGGTCAAGACATTATCTTTCTTTTCCTCATTATTGCAATGGAAGTCAAGCTGTTCTTACTACTTCTAGCACTGTCTCTCCTCCAGATACTTTATCACACTCAGAGATTTGCTTCTTCTGCATGAATTAAATTATGCCAGTACTTGGCTGAGAATGCTCCAATATATACCCATACCATTCACAACGAATACTCAGTATGCTGACAATCTTTACTTATGACCTTACACAATCTTATTTTATGACTTATTTTTGGGCAGTGTTAATGGGGTTTTCTGCCTATGGTCTCCCAAAGGTAAAATCAAGTTGTTGGTCAGGGTGGGCTTTTGCCCCTAGGCCCAGGGAGGAAACTGTTTTAAGTTTATTCAGATAGTTGACAGAATTTGGTTTCTTGCTGTTGAAGGAAGGAAGACTTCATTTCCTTGTTCATTGTCAGAGTGGATTCATTGTATCTTCTAGTGAACTCCTTCCTCTTTAAATGAGCACTGCACCATCAAATTCTCCTCATACTTGGTTGGCTTTGACTTCCTTAACTTCTACCAGCCAAGGAAAAACAAACCACACAAACAAACAAACAAACAAACCTCCTTTGAAAGACTAGAGATTAATTTATGCTTATTAAATTCATTTCTGTTCTGAAAGTTTATCAAGCAAAGTCAACTGATTAGTAAACTTAATTACATCATCAAAAGACTGATTGCATTTAAATTAATATAGTCATGGACTAGATATCTCATCATAATCACAGTCCTAGCTAGGAAGTAGTCATGGAAACATTAAGGTGGCCGTTTTAGAATTTTCCCTATGTCAAATGTAAAATACTTGGGAATGAGGACGTATTCATTTTCTACTGCTATATCAAAATATTACCATAAATTCAGTAGTTTAAAACAATGCACATTTATTATCTTGCAGTTTCCAAGGACTCCAGCAATTTTGTCTGGATTATTTGCAAGGCTTCCATCAACATGTCCACCAGAGTTGGATTCTATTCTTGAAATTTGACTAAAGAAGGCTATATTTCACGTTTATGTTATTGATGGTGGAAATGAATTCTTTAGGGTAGCAGTAGGCTCTTATTTTCTTTCTGGTTATTGACAGGAGGCCACCCTCAACTCCCAGAGCCCAGTCTCGGTTTCTTGCCTCTTGTTCCCCCAAACACAGCTGTTTGATTCACCAAGACAACAGGGAAAGGTCTCCTTACATAATGGGCATTATAATATTACATAATATAATCAGGTACATATAATCTCCCTATCTTATTCTTGTTGCCTTATTCTATTAATTAGAAGTAAGTCATGGGTTCTGCCATGCAAGAAGAGGATATTACATAAAGGAGTAAATACTAGGAGAGAGACCATGAAGGGGGTAACTTAAGAGTGTTTTCATGGCACAGAAATTTTGAAAAGCAAGAATAAGAGTGGCGAGACTGAGACGGGCGGATCACGAGGTCAGGAGATCGAGACCATCCTTGCTAACACGGTGAAACCCCGTCTCTACTAAAAAATACAAAAAAATACGAGGTGGCGGGCGCCTGTAGTCCCCCCTACTTGTAAGGCTGAGGCAGGAGAATGGCGTGAACCCGGGAGGCGGAGCTTGCAGTGAGCTGAGATCCGGCCACTGCACTCCAGCCTGGGTGACAGAGCGAGACTCCGTCTCAAAAAAAAAAAAAAAAAGTGGCGAGAAACATGTGTGTTTGGAGTGGGAGAGAGAAGGAGAGGTCAGAGAGAGGTCCATGTTGGTGTGGGTGGGCGTAGAACTAATGGCATTTAAGTTGCATTCATGTATGTGTAAACTGATAGTGCTTCTCTGTTTTATGGTCAAACTCTTGGTCTTTTATTCTGTATTTTTTTAAGTAACTATTGGTTTCTCTTGCTAGCACTTCCACTGATTAGGAATCATAGTTTCCTATCAATAAAATATTTTTTAAAAGTAGATGAACATTGATAGCAATATATTATTATACTTAGAAATAGAAAATGAATCAAAAAGTACTGGATTAAGTTACCATAAAAGGTTAAGAATAGAGGTCATTTTCTTATCAAATTAAGTGTTTTCATATTTCTTCATTCAAAAAGTCATTTT
Organism: Theropithecus gelada; assembly: GCF_003255815.1. NCBI lineage: Eukaryota > Metazoa > Chordata > Mammalia > Primates > Cercopithecidae > Theropithecus > Theropithecus gelada. Next base: position 38,668,820 of record NC_037670.1, on the reverse strand, counting down.
AGAAATGTAAACCTTTCCATAAGTAAAAAGGGATATATATAAAATATATTATTTATAATATATATTATGAATGTAATATATAATATATATAACTAAATATATATCCTTTGTATATTAGTTTAATCAATGACAACTTTTACATAAATTTTTACATGTACAATATTATTTTTGAACTAAATATAAACTCTGAATATGATTATAAGTAAAAGAAGGAAACATATAAAAGGCTTAAATCATAAGTGATATCTCAGATGGCAGAAGGAAGAAAATATCAAGGTATGTTTAATCAAAGCATGCAATACTTAGGTTAAACATGAAAAAAAGCAGTAAAATCAAAAAGAAGAGATTTTGAGTGAGAATTTTTTAAATTATAAAGGTTTTTGCATGTTACGTTAAGGATATTCTACTCTGAATTAGTTGGGAGGCTACTTTCTAAAAGGTATCTAAAATTATTTTTAATTAAAAACATCATAGAGTTGATAATATAAAAATAATTAGCTTTGAATGATAGAACATAGGAAAATCAGGAGTTTACTAAAATAGATCAAGTGATATAATGAACATATATATTGGAAAATATCAGTAATTATAAGATAGGAGAAATGCCTTCCGGAATTTTTAGGAGGTATTGACAGAATGTGTTATACAATTTAAAAAGAAGATGAGTCACTGATTTGGAACTATATGAATTAAGCAAATTGTGCTGGAAATACATTAAAAGGGAATTTAGGAGAATTCATTTGTTAAAGATTGAGGAGCAAGGCAAAATATTTAGGCTTGGATATTTTTTGTTTGATATTTGAAAAGCATCAGCATGCAGAAGACCGGCAAAACCATATGAACGAGTATCATATTCTGTGGAAGAATTTATATGAAATGACCACTTTTAGAATTCCACTGAAAGCTACTGAGTAGGAAATATCAAAAAATGAGGAGGAGAAAAAGGAAATAATGGAATATAAGAGACCAAGGCAGAGAACAAGGAGCTAGTGGAGTATAAGAGACCAAGGCAGTTTCAGGAAGGAAGTTGTCAATATGTCACATATGGATGTCAGAAGAAAAAAAAAAAAATCAAGCACTGTAAGTATAAACATATTTATTCAATTTTATACTTGAGAATAAATATTTTTAAGACCAGTTTTGGAAATTTTTTGAAGCTAGAAGTCATTTTGTCATAGTTTAAAAGTAAATGTGAGTGGTCTACCTTTAGTTTAAGATTGGGTGAGTAGGGCCATATGATTAAACAATTAAATATTGTGAAATGATTAGGTAGAAAGAGAAGAAAGCACAACATATTTTGCGGGGTGTGCAGTGGGGTATATAAGCCTAAGAAATTAACAACAGGTGTCTTAGTCCCAGTGTCTTAGATCATTTGTGCTGCTATAATAGAATGCAACAAACTGGGTCATTTCTAATGAAGAGAAATATATTGGCTTATGATTCTGGAGGCTGAGAAGTCCAATATCAAGGCACATGCAATTTTGGTGTGGAGGAAGGGACCAGTCTCTATTCTCAAGATGGTGCCTTGTGTGCTGCATCCTCAGGAAGGGGAGACCACTGTTTCTCATATAGCAGAAGAGCCAAGAGAGGGAGCCTGCTCATAAGATCCCTTTGATTAATTTGATTAATGCAGTAACTCCACCCATGAGGGTGGAGTCATCATGGCCTAATCACCTTTTAAAAAAACCTCAGCTCTCAATATCTATACATTGGCAATTAAATTTCAACATGTGTTTTGGTGAGGACAGACATTCAAATCATAACAACAGATGAAGGCAAAAAAGACCAAGGAACAGATTTTATTTTAATATTTTGTTTAAATCTGCCCTAAAACCTTGCTATTCAAAATGTGGACTGCAGAATAGCAGCATCAGCATCACCTCAGAATCTCAGGACTTATCACAGGCATTTTGAATAGGAATAAACAGGTTAACAGTGTCTCCAGGTGAAATTTGCATTACTCTTAACTATCCTGATGTATACAGGTCTGAACACTACTGGTGCTCACTTAGTCAATTTCATAATTCAAGCTAATTCAATGTCAAACAACTTTTGCAGTAAGGTAACTTGTTAAAAAAATTGTAGAGAGTACCTACTGGATTTAACTGATGTGAAATAAACTTGATCATTGTTATTGAGTAAACAGTCTTTAGTTACGTTATTATTTACATCTTAAAACTCCAGTTGTTCTCAACAGAGGAAACGAAAGACCCAGAAAAAGGTATGTAATTAAAAGCTGTCATCAAAGTGTGCATTTAACATACCATAAAGCAAAATTCTTCTTTAACTAACAGGAGGTTGAATAAGAGGTTTGGGTTCCTCTGTGACTAAAACTATTACACATCTGAGTAATACCTAAGGTATATTCCTGAAAGACTTCAAGATCCCAAACCGCACTATATGTCAATAAGCTATTATTAAATTGGAACCACATGAAAACTAGCATAAACACAGAAAGGGAGCCATACTGTTGCACTATTGTCTTGATTCTCTAGTATTGAAATATAAATTCAATTTACCATTAAAATACATAAAAGATATACCATCTGAAATAAAACTAATATTTTTCTATGTGAACTAAGAACATTAATAGTTAATATAATGTATTCAAACAGGCAAACATGAGATGGAATAGTTATAACTGTATAAGAAACATACCTTAATAATTGTATGCAACAAGATTTTATAATACAAAAATTTAAACATACAAGTTATGTGAAAAGAAGATTTTAAAGGGTTTATAACATTTCCTCAATTGTTTCTAAGGAAACAATTGTAATAATTGTAATAATAAATGATACTATATTCATTTTAACTCCAGTCTTTTACTCACTTATACTAATATTTACTGACCATGTATTTTGGAACAGGCAATATGCTATGCAGTTGGGATACAATAGTAACATGAGAATCACTGCCTCCCGCGAGCTTGACATTCAAAGAAGATATAACTAAAGTGATGAATTCTTGTTCAACGTAAGGTAGCAGAATTACATGGAGGAAAGTGAGTATCGATTTAGAATTAACTATACCTCTCCATTATCAGATAAGAGTAATTTAATTGAAATGATTACTAATACTACTTTTTTAGGAGATAAACTTATTTAATATACATTAGAGTGATTGAAAATTACTTACTAATTATTAAATCCATACCCCCCAAAAATCCTATAGCAATGCTCACAAAACTTTAGTGTCCATAGGTGGAAATAAAGATTCTGATTTACTGGATCTATGGCGAGGTCAAAGATCACAAATTTCGAGCAAGTTATACCAATGTTGCTGGATTTTTCTTTTAATTGATTGGCAAAGTTGTATAACTGCTGAGTCACTGTTTCTGTTTCCTTCTTGGAGCCACTTTTCTCAAAAAATAAATGTTCTTGTCAGATTCTTTTAAAAAATAGTTGGGTGTCTCTGTACAGTGAATGTGTTAACTGTGGTTAAGACTTTGTCTGTGGCTTTTGAGGGGCTCATTTGCTCTGGCCTCTTACTTAAGTAGAGTGAATGTTCTTTGCAACTTTCCTCACCAGGAAGCTGCTTTGTCAGCACCTGAGGTTACTACTGTGTGAGCAGGTGCACACAATTCCTGTATTGGAAGAAAAAGCAGTGCTTCAGATGAAGAAAACTAAAATTGTCCAAGTCTTTTACACTTTGTTACTGAAACACTTGCCACAGTTAAAGAAATATCAGATACCCTGACAAAAGAAAGAGCAAATACCCTGACATTTTATTTATGTTCAGAATAATTTATTTTTATAAGAACCATGTCTGGAAGAAAGATAAAATGTAGCTCAAACGTTCACAATCAAAGCACACTGAAATAGAGAGTGCTATTGTATTGATGAAACACCCCTTATCAGAGCAGACTCACAGTGCTGTAAATATGACTATATTGTTAAGGATAAAGGAAGTACTTTTACTTCAGGCAGCCCACTGACTGAAATACATAATGCAAAACTAAGTGAGTGTTGTATGCTAAAAAGACTCTTTAACATATTCTTAAATTCCATTAAAAATGAAATTAGCATCGGAAAAATGTTTGACCAGAATAAAAAGAACCAACTGAAATCTGAGCTTTTTTGTTTACTATTCATGAGATGTCATATATGATATATAATTTCTGAGTATTGGCTCCTTTAAAAAATTGAAGATAAACTTTTTATTTCTGTTTCCCTTTGAGATGATGAAGAGTAAATAAAAACTAAAAGTAAAATGTTTCATAAATTGCAAATTATTATGTAAATGCAAAGCATCATTACTATGTGATGTTTGCCTGGCTTATTTCACTTAACGTAATGACTATAACATTTGAAACGGGGAAAACAATGTCTTACTTCAACACCAGCTAATAGAAAAATGCTACATCAGGATGGATTCTAAATGTTATTGATCCACTATAAAGAGGAATTTTTTAATGTGCATATGTTGCCCTCTGGAATGACATATTTTACAATAAAAATGAAATGTTAAGCCAAATTAAGATTTTCTCTTCAAATTCATTTATTTTATTGCAGTATTTTGACACTTTCTATCAATGCCTTAGCAATAAATTAATATTTTCTATTCCCTTGTAATTACATTATTACAATGGAATCTAATTCTTTGACTGTAAGATCTCTTAAAAAATAAGCTTTACCATTTAAAATCATTTCTATTAGAAAAATTATGTTAATAAATAAGACCCATAAATCTTCAACCTTACTATTATGTATTTGACTTGTACTTTTAGACAGAATGGAATAAATCTTTATTAATAAATTCTGGTTTTTATTTCATGGGTATTTACTTAATCTAAAAAAAAAAACAAACTCTTCCCTAAACCTATTAGATAGGCTGGGCAAAATACAACAAACAATTTATCAAAGATTGCAATAAAGGAAAGCCCAAAAAATAAAAACGAACACAAAAAAATGGTAGGCATAAAATAAAATGCAGATTCTTCTAAAAATGTTTGTCAATGACAGAGTCTGAACAGCAGCCCAGTATAAAGGATACAAGGCCTTGTAACATCATAAAGTAAGAAGCTGAAACAATAGCGCCTCAGAATTTGTGGACCACAAAGAGATACACACTCAATGAAACGGTAAACTTTACAAAGTCCAACCTTTCTACAAGGAAAACATAAGTTCTTTATTAGTTTTAGCTCCAGGTAGTGGAAACTATCCTCCCAAGAGGACAGGATACTTTAGCCATGTTCTTAATTACATTTGGGATTTGAATTTTTACTGCAACATTATAAGACAACAAATAGCTTTAAAGTGTTTTCGAGTTGGTAGTAACTGGGGCACCTGGCAGCAGCAAACACAAATTCTCACTAAAGAAAATGACTATTAACCTAAGCCCTAAGAGCTACTACTGATTAAGACCATTCAAATATATGTTTGCAAACCTAAATTTCAACACTACTGATTAAGACCATTCAAATATATGTTTACAAACCTAAATTTCAACATAGAATAAAGAAATTACCATACATTAGTTTTAATAAAACAAAATTAGACAACTATTTCAGATGTGTAAATTTATATATATACACACTATAAAACACATGTAATTTTTTAATGAAATAATTGAAAATAACGAGCAAGGAATAAGAAATGAGAAAATATCAAAAGACAGTTTTAAAATTAACAATAAGAATTTGTAGAAATGAAAAATGTATTCACTGAATTTAAAAGTTCAATGGATGGTTTAATATGAAGATTAGACACAGCTGAGAGATAAGCAATGAGTTGGAAGATATAGCTGGGCATGCATGTTAAGAGATGACAGGCAAAGAATGAAAATTCTGAAAGCCGGGAAGAGTTGAGAGGCATAGATTATGGTCAGAATGAGAAGGTATAGTATGCATCCAATTGGCATTCTGAAAAGAGACAATACAGAAAATGAAAGAGGGAAGAAACAAGATGGAGTCTCGCTCTGTCACCCAGGCTGGAGTGCAGTGGCACGATCTCGGCTTCTGCTCGCTGCAAGCTCCGCCTCCCAGGTTCTCATCATTCTCCTGCCTCAGCATCCGGAGTAGCTGGGACTACGGGTGTCCACCACCGCGCCCGGCTAATTTTTTTTGTATTTTTTTAGTAGAGACGAGGTTTCACTATGTTAACGAGGATGGTCTCAATCTCCTGACCTCGTAATCTGCCCACCTCGGCCTCCCAAAGTGCTGGGATTGCAGGCGTGAGCCATGGCACCTGGCCAGAAAAAAGATTTAACACAATAAAAGGCTGTGAATTTTCCCAGATTGATAAAAAGCATGCCTCTGTATTTTAAGGAATCATACTGAAACCAAGAAAATAAATTTAAAAAAAGAAAATCTTCACTTGGACAAATTATACTGAAAATTTAGAACACCAAAGAAGATAAAGAAAATATTAAAAGAAAAAAGGCAGGCTACTTATAAGAAGCAAAGATTAAGTGAATATACAAAATGATACTATAAAACATCTTCAGAAATGAATGGGGATTATAAAGAAAATTATCAGGATATTCATTAATATTGGTCAAAGATCTATGAGAATGTGATTTGGAAGAGCTACAATGGCTAATCTGTTCCTTAAATAGTATGATGAATTGTTGGTTATCATGTAGTAACCTGTTATATTTAAATATGGAATAAAACATTAAAAAATCTAAAACACTAATTCTAATAAAAATGTTGTAAGTCAATTGATTAGGAAAAGAGTATACTTGGATAGAGACTTAAAGGAGTAAGTATTTGATCCTCAAAATTAGTATCAACTCTCAATTCCTGAGGCTTTACAATTTGTTAAGCCTTCCTCAAAGGGGCAAAATCTATTAACTCCATTAGACCTTACACTAACTCAATGGAGTACATAATTTCATTTTTCCATTGTACTGATGAGGAAAATAAAACACAAAGCAATTATCCATAATTAGGTTTGACTTTTGGCTAAGTATTCACTTAGAAAGTTATCTTTTAGAACATCAGGAAATCAATCTGTCAGAACTAGATAACACTAAAACTATGAGCACACGAAGTTACATCTTTTATAATTGTAAGTTAATTAAAATGTGCTCTATTTCTTCTAAAATATTTTTCCATAAATGTTTTAATATGCAAAAAACTATTCTAAATGCTATAATTTTCATTTATCATGACCTCAAAACCTTGAATTTATATTCCTAAACACAGGTCTATGCAGAGTTTTTATTTATACTATGCAAAATATATTTTATTCTGACATCCTTGTAAAGCTATTTGATTGTGATTTAGTTTTTAAAATTATGATATAATTAACTTTGTACATTTAAACCTTCAGCACATGACTCAGGATTTTCTGCATACAGTAAGAAAAATTGTATTATATTGAATAGCAATAACTTCTTGAATAAATATTCAAGTGAGTGAATTCCTTCATATAAATTAGAAATGGTAAAGCTTGATAAGATTACTTTAAGTTAATGCATATTCTTATTCCTTCTGTAATTCCATGAAAACTAATACCTGAGTAACTGCCTTCAATGAAAATCAACCCAGAATATGAGTAACATGGGAAATGATCTGTTCCTAGTTAATTACCCTTAAATAAGATACTTTTTACCATTTGTAAATATGAGGGTAAATACATACATTTATAAGAAAATTCCTAGCTTAGACTATGTCAAATTTTCAAGTTACATTTTTATATAACATTCTTATCTCTTGTAGAGTATGCCCACTAAACAAACTATGTCAAATGAGACAATGCATGCTGTGGAAACAAAAGTGACTTAATCTTGGTTGCTAATCCATCTTGTTCACTTTGGATTAACTCCAGTTCCATGAATGCCTCCAGATTTCTACTTGATTTGCTGTGCTTAGCATAAGAACCTGTCAATCTTGATACAAATCATCAGCATACAGCATTCTTACCTGTCCTGGAGGGTTGCCTTTAATTGTATAACATTCGCAGTGGTATATAAGCCCTGAGTCTGGGGAGTAACAGTTTGGGGATCTACCTGTCTTGCTGCCACCTGAGACCATGCTTCTATCAGTAAGCTACCCCAGTAAACAATCTGGATTTCTCTGTCTCCTTCTTTGGTTTGTCACATCTTTCTGCATTTGGAGGTTGTTTTGTAAATATGACCCTTTCACAGAACACATCGGAAAATCTATAAAAGTGTACATTACTTCATCAGTATCAAATATTATTATGTTACTACTACTTTTATTAAGCTACAGCTTTCCTTATTTTTACAGAGTGGCAGAGGCCATATATAATAGAAGTTGTGCTATTCTTCAGTCTTGAAGCAATGTGGTGTTCAAATCATGTCTTGCACAGGAAATATACTACATTTCAAACTTAGTATGACATTATGTCAAGAGCATTTCATCTCTTCACTGAAATTTGAAATAAAGATTATGGATGCCACCAACATTTTTAATTATCTCCTATTTCTTTCTTTCAAAAAAACAACAAGAGAATAATCATATGAAGGAAGATGGGCCCCAGCTTATTACTTTCAGTTTAAAAAGTGAGAAATGATGAAAATTTGAAATCTTTATAGAATTTAGAATAAAGAATACAGGAGTCTGATAGTTATTAGTTAACTGGGATAGTAAAGAAATATGAGTAACACTATGACATTTATAACTTAGATGAAATGAACTAATTCTTTAAAAGACACACGTTTCCAAAACCCACAAAAGAGGAAACAGATCATCTAAGTAGGTCTATTTTAAAGGATTGGAATAAGTAATTAATTATCTTATAAAGAAAAAGCACAAGGTGCTAAAGATTTTACCAGTAAATTCTACCAAACATTTAAAAAACAAATACTATCAGTTATCCACAAACTCTTCCATAAAATAGAAGCAGAAAGAATACTTCCTAATTATTCTAATGTCACAATCAGATAAAAACATTACAGGAAAGAAAAACTATGTATCATCATCTCTGGTGAATGTAGATGCAATAATGTTCAACAGAAATATTTCAGTACAGTTCAACATTATAATATCTATTAAAGTAATTCATCTTATCAACAAGCTAAAGAGGAAAAATCATATATCATTTGATGTATAAAATAAGAAGGCACTTATCAAAATGCAACGCCCTGTCATGATAAAATCGTTCAAACTAGGACAAAGGGGGACTTTGTCAACTCTATAAAGAACATCTACTAACAGCTTACTGCTAACGTCATGCTGAATGGCAGGACACTTGACATTTTCCTTGTCAGATTTTGAAAAAGGAAGCGATGTTCTCTTACCACTTTTATTTGACATCCTGTTGGAAGTCTTAGCTAATGCAACAAGACAAGAAAAAGATGCAAATGATCAAGGGGGAAACAGTCTTTGTTTGCAGATGATATGATTATCTATGTAGAAAATTCCAAAGAATGAGGAACAACAGCAACAATGCCTGTAATGACTTAAGCTAGTATAATGATGCCATTGATGTTTTGTAGATATCCACAAAGTGGTTAGAAAGTTTATATGTAAAGGCGCAAGGTCTAGAAGCGCCAACACGATACTGCAGAAAGACAAAGGAAGGGGATTGACACTCTTGATTCAAGATTTACTCTAAAGCTACAACAATCAAGACAGCATAATATTGGAAAATGGATACACATAGAAATTAACTGACCAGATTAGGGAGGCCAAAAATTGACCCCCACAAATATAGTAAACTGATCTTTGATAGGAGCAAAGGCAATTGAACAGAGAAAGGATAGTCTTCTCACCAATTGACTGGAAAATTTGGCTGTCCATATGTAAAAGAAAAATCAACGTAGACATATATATTACACATTTCAGGTGAATTAACTCAAAATAGATCAGAGACATAAATGTAAGTATACAAAACTAAAAATCTCCTAGAAGCATCATAAGAACAAATCTAGCTGACCTTGTATTTGTCAAGGTATTTTTAGATACAATACCAAAACCATGGCGCAAGAAAAACAGTTAGATAATTTGAACTTTACTAAACTAATACTTCTGTGAAAAACCCTGAGACAAGAATGAAATAACAAGTCAGGTGTGGCGGTCCGTGCCTGTTGACTCAGCTACTTTGGAGGCTGAGGTGGGAGGATCATTTGAGCTCAAGAGTTTGAGACTACCCTGGGCAATATGGGGAGACTTCACCTCTAAGAGAAAGAGAGAGAAAAAAGAAATGGCAAGACAGAGCTCAGATAAAATATTTGCAGAAGAACATATCTAATAAGTAACTTTGTATCCAAAACACTCAAGGAATCCTTATGACCCAAAAGAAAAAAACTAACAGGCCAGTTTAAAAATAGGCAAAAGTGGGGAGGCTGTGCATGTGTGGGGACAGGGGCTATATGAGAGCTCTCTGTATTTTCCACTCAATTTTTTTTTTAAATCTAAAACTGTTCCAAGAATTAAAAATGGGCAAAATACCTAATCAAACACCTCATCGAAGAAAATATAGTTGGCAAATAAGCATATGAAGATATTTTCAACATCATTTGTCATTAGGGAGTCACAAATTATAATAACAATGTGATATCACTATACACATTTTAGGATGACTAAACAAAAATAAAAACAAAAGCTGGCAATACCCACTGCAAACGAGAATGTGGAAAAGCCAGAATCCTTCCTCATTGCTGGTGGGGATGCAAAACAATACCACATTGGAAGACAATCTGGCAGTTTCTTACTAAAGTAAACATGGTTTTACCATATGATCCAGTACTGTGCTACTCCATATTTACTAGCTAATTTGAAAAATGTCCAAAAACCTGCACTTGAATATTTATAGCAGATTTATTTATGAGCACTAAAAATGATTGGAAGCAACCAAGATTTTCTTCAATAAGGGAAAGTATAGGCAAACCAGGGTACCCCAAAGCAATGAATATTATTCTGAGATAAAAAGAAATAAACTGTCAAGCACAAAATAACATGAAAGCATCTTAAATTCATGGAGCAAAATGAAAAAAGCCAGTCTGAAAAGGCTTTGTACTGTGTGGTTCTAATTATATCTCATTCTAGAAAAAGCAAACTACAGAGACACAAAAAGATGAGTGGCTGTCAAGGGTATGGGGAAGATAGAGGATTAAATATGTGAAGTGAAATATTTTAGGGTAGTGATCCTATTATGTATCACACTTTAATTGTGGATATGTGAGACTATTCCTATGTCAAAACACATTAAGATTTATAGCACACAATGAACTTTAATGCATGAAAATTATAAACATTTTTTACGAGGTTGGAGAAATCACAAGATTGAATGTAAAATAATATATGTAATCCATATTGTAATTACATACTGCAAATATGTAAAACAATCTCAGTAAAGGAGGTAGGAGAAAAAGGTGTCGACCTCAAAATAACTTTGGAAATGAGTGGAGGTCCATAAAACCAATGGCAAGAAATTATACATAACCACTGAAGCTTCGTTGTTAAAGTTTTATTCCATCGTGATACAAGTTAAAAATTCTGATAGTACTATTCATGTATACTGGAATTGAACAACCAAGTAGACAGATGAGAAATGTTGGGAGCCAGATTCCTATTGGAATGGGAATTTATAGATAAACGAGGGAAGGAGGGAAGAATGATCCATATAGTAATGGATTAGAATTAAAAACATCAGTGTGAACACATGTTTACTTAATATAGACATTGTTGGTTACATACATAAATATTTATAGAGATGTATAAATCCATTGGTTAGTATATACATGCATGTATTTTCTTGTTCTGACACCTAAGAGAGATGAGAAGCAAGATATCCCAGCAGCAATAAATATGTTAATACCTAACCTGTTCTTGATTTCTAATATTCTTTAATAAAAGGGACCAAGGAACCAAGAGTCTGGAGAAATGACTGACTTTAATATTTGGGCAGGAAAGTTTCAAGAGGAACCTGGAGCATTTTGCAGTGTCAGAAATTAAGGAAATGGTGCACAAACAAACAAACAAACAAACAAAAAACTCTCTTCACACAACTATGGAGTATGCTAAAAAAAACCAAAAAACAAAAAACAAAAAAACCCAGGAGCCAACTTAAAGAGCGCCCAGTGGTCAAACCTGGAAAGATTTGAGTAACAATAAATAAAGCAATATTGTATTCTAATCTAAAGAATAAAATACATATCCATGAATTCATGCTGTCATCAATTAAGGATTGAATAAATACATACATAGATTCAGGGGAGAAAAGTTTCCATGCAGAAAATTTCCAAATTATTTATGTGGATACCTTGTCCTCAAAGAGGTGAAGTGTGACTCCTCACCCCTTAAGTGTGGGCTATGCATAGTAACTTTCTTCCAAAAAATACTATATGAAAAGTTGGAGAAAATATAACTTTACAGTAAATAAAGCTGATAAAGCTTACTGCAGGCAAGTGATAAAAATCATCTTCAACTATGCTAAGTGATGTGGATACAATATATCCTCGATAGGATGTCAGTAAAATGGTACTTTACTTTGTGATTTTTCTCCCATATTTCCAGAACCCTGGTCTTGTCGTGAGAAAAACTTCATACAAATGCTAATGTGGGACATTCTAATTATCTGACCAGCACTCTTCAAAACTGTCATGGTTATCAGAAACAGCCAAAGTCTGAGAAAATACTGCAGAAAACGGAGCCTAAAAAGGCATGACATCTCAATGCAATGTGGTATCCTGAAAGAGCAAAAGAGATTAGGTAAAAACTAAGAAAATCCAAATTAAGGATGTCCTTTATTCAATAATAATTTATCAAAATTGGTTCGTTAATTGTAACAAGTATACTGTATTAAGGTAGGGTATTAATAAAAGGGAACACTAAATGTGTATTTAAGACCCCTCTGTATTATATTAGAAATAACCTATAAATCAAAAACTGTTAAAAATGTCTTAAAATTATTTTCAGAGGTTAAAATGTCTTTTATTTATGTGGATATTAGGAGAAATTTCTATATTGTAGGTTTACTGGATGATAAGATGCTTAACAAGTAGCAGTATCCAGCCTGCTTTCTCTTCTTTTGTAGTAGAAATAACCATGAAAAGAAGCAAATCTCTGACAGAAATCTAAAGTTTCCAGCAAAGTGTAACATTAGAGAAGTATAACTAAGAATATTCAAATAATCAAGAATATAGAGCAGAAGGGAGAGATCTTAAAAGAGCAAGCAAATAGAAAACAAGTGATAAAATGGCTTACAAAAACCGTATCATATCAATAGTCACATTAAGCATTGATGGACCAAACACTAACCAGCAGGTTGTCATCTAATTTTAGCGATTTCTAGGTAGTATATAGCAGATAAATGCAAATGTAATGGATACTGTCTTTAATTTTTACTATGACTTATTTATAAACACTTATTCAGACACAAAAAATAAGCTTGACTTTGTCAATGTACAGCAGGTACAAGCATACTTATGCATAAACTAGCTAAAATGTATTTGATTAGTTTTTAAAACATATGTAATATAATTTTACAGCAAGGTTACAAATTTCTGATAGAAATATTTGCAAAATCTCACCATTATTATTTAAGGTTGTCATTTAAGAATGAATATAATGTATGGATATATTTGATAATCATTTTTTAATATACAACATTTCAACCACATGTATAAGCCTAGTTCAACAAATATTGTATGCAAATAGTTTATAGTCTAACTACCTTCTAGTATATTTACTTAATTCATTTTCATTAATTCAAACCCAGAAATTGTTAATAACACATAAAATTTCCATTGAACATATATTCTCCATTTGCAGATTAACCTAAAAATAGATATAATGTTTAGTTTTTGAAATCGAATGATTTATGAGATATGCACTGGAAATTTGCTTGCAACATACGTGTGTGTGTGTGTGAGTGTGTGTGTGCACGTGCTTGGGTTATGGATTTGCCTCAAGATATTTTAATTGGTTGAGGTCATTCACACAGATGTTTAAAAAAAGTTTTATTTTTTAATTTTTTCAAATTAAAAGTGGCAGAGCCAGTCAGCCTTGAAATGATTGACAATATCCACTATGAACTGTAATGAAATACATTTGGGGAAACCTCTTCTTTAATTTTCTTTAATGAAGCCACAAATTGAAGCTATTATATGCAAAGTAATTAGTAGCAATATTTAAAATAATAATTTTTAGAATTTGGGTTGTACATTTAATATATCCTTGGTATTTAACTTCTGATATTTGATCTATGTCTAATTTTGAAATTTATTTTAGAATAAAATATGTAGATTAAAATTAATAAAAATACTATGTTTTAGATATTATAATTTTTGCTTGATATAATAGATAAAATCTGTTCATGTATGAGATTTTGATATATGAAAAATATATCATAATTTTTATTAGCTTAATAGGAGAAAATTTAACTTTATTTTTCTCAATTTTATATTCTTAAATTCTGGACAAATAAAGGCAATGGCAGAGCCTAAGAGTGAATAAATTTTATGCTGCAAATATCAGATTATTTTCTTACTTTGGGTTGTTAAGTTTTGATAAGCAATTATGTTTAGCTCTTCCCATGTAATTAAGCATTGGTATATATCAACCCATGGATTTCATCAGTGACCTCTTCATTCAGAAGTTGCCTGATAGGATTTGCTGAAATATTGTGCCAACTACATTGAGAAATAAACAACAAAATCTGCTAATTATGAAAAAAAAAAGCACCAAATTCAGTTCTGAAGACCACAGATGTCATAATGTAGCTGGATTAAGACACCTAGCAATTTAGGAAATGTGAATTGAAAAGACAAGAGCCAGCCAAAGTATTTCAGAATTTTTTGGTTGTTTTTGAATGAATCTTCTTGCCTGTAAGCATAAACATTTAGAATAAAGCTATTGCAATTCATATGTATTGATGAAAATATTCATATTAGAAGGATAGTATATTAATATTATCAACAAAGTTAAACATTGCAATGCTCAGGATTCAGGCTCAAATATTATTGCTTTGCCTTTTGATGATACCTAAGGGCTCATCTCTGAAATGATATATAAAAGGCCCATGAGACATAACAGTGAACTTAGCATACAAATTGGTATTTTTATTTCTTTAATTTTAAGTGATTCAATTAAGTTTTTTGTTGCAACAAGATAGCTATTGTTTTTTAGACATAATTGTCTAGAAATTTTTGACTACTAAATGTTTGTTAAAAATAATTCCTCAAATTTTCTTTAATGTTTTCTGAAAATTATGGATAATTTTTAGCGGTTTTCCCTTAATAATAGTGTTTCCTCATTAAATTTTTTATTTTATGATTATGTAGATACCACAGTTTCAGATCTCTCACATGGCTATTCTACCCATATAGTACAATGAGTTTAACCCTCTTCTGCTAACATAGTCATAAAGGCAAAGATCAGTAAATGTTCAGCCCTGAGGTACCTGGCAGGGGAGGGAACATCACTGAAGCTCTTTTAGAACAGAAAAGTTTGAATCCCTCAAATCGTAGGATTCAGGTGAAAAATCTCCCATGCTATCATTTTCCACTGTTTTAGCATAGAGTTAGCATTTCTTCAACTTTTTTCTAAAACTGACACTTAAATCAGAGGCTCCAATTTTATTTTGTGGCTTCTGATACCTCTAAGTATAAACCCCTATGTCATAAAAAGACCAATTTTAGACACAAAACCTAGAGGATACAGATTATTACCTTCCTACAAATAACCGTAAGGAAAAATACTAAACTCCATTGGAAAGCAGAAATGGAAAGAAGATGGTTCTCACATTTCTGCCCCCGAAATACACATCATATGTAATTCTTCCCCCTTAAGTGTGAGCAGAAACCCTGAGTATGATGAGATGTCATGCCTATGTTTATGGTAAGCTGTATGGCAAAAATATTTTACAGATTTAGTTAAAGTTTCTAATCAAAAGAGAAATTACCCTAGCTGGGTCTGATTAAATCAGACAAGTCCTTTGAAATAGGGTCTAGGCTGCGCTCAGTCGCTCATGCCTGTAATCTCAGCACTTTGCAGGCTGAGGCAGGAGGATTGCTTGACCTCAGGAGTTCAGTGTCTGCCTGGGCAACATGGTGAAACCCAGTCTCTACAAAAAACACAAAAGTTAGCCGGAAGTGGTGACACATGCCCGTAGTCCCAGCTTCCTGGGGAACTGAAGTGGAAGGGTCACTTGAGCCTGCGGGCTTGAAGCTTCCTGGAGCTGTGTTCACACCACTTCACTCCAGCCTGGTGACAGAGTGAGACCCTATCTCAAAAAGTAAATAAATAAATGAAATGAAATAAAATACAATAAGGACTGAATGTAAAAGACTGGAAGCAACAGACTTCTTTCCCCATTCTTCTGTCTCTTACTCTTAATATTGAGAGGTGACAATGTGCTAGCAGCCTTCACTCTTGGCGCCTCCTTGGCCTCGGGGTCTACTCTGCTGGCGCTTGAGGAGCCCTTCAGCCTGCCACGGCACTGTGGGAGCCCCTCTCTGGGTTGCCCGAGGCTGGAGCCAACTCTCTCTGCTTGCGGGGAGGTGTGGAGGGAAAGGCACCAACAGGAACCAGGGCTGTGAGCCGTGCTCACTGGCCAGTGCGAGTTCCAGGTGGGCGTGGGCTCAGCAGACCCCACACTCCAAATGGCCTGGGCAGTTAGCGGCTTAGCACCCAGGCCAGCAGCTGCAGAGTGCATGCAGGGTCCCCCAGCAGTGCTGGCCCACCGGTGCTGCACTCAAATTCTCACTGGGCCTCAGCTGCCTCCCCACAGGGCAGGGCTTGGGACCTGCAGCCCACCATGCTTGAGCCTTCCTCCTACCCCAACACCCTGCCCCCTTTATCCCAGCCCCCTCCTCTGCCCTCTCCCCCCTCCTCCCATCGTGGGCTCCTGCACCACCCAAGGCTACCCAGGCTCCCCAACTAGGGCCACCACCTGTGCTGCTGCACCTGGTCCCATTGACCGCCCAAGGGCTGAGGAGTATGGGTGCATAGCACAGGACTGGCGGGCAGTTCCCGGTTTGGGATCCACTAGGTGAAGCCAGCCGGGCTCCTGAGCCTAGTAGGGACTTTGAGAAACTTTATGTCTAGCTAAGGGATTGTAAATACACCAATCAGCACCCTGTGTCTAGCTCAAGGTTTGTAAATACACCAATCAGTACTCTGTATCTAGCTAACCTAGTGGGGACTTGGAGAACTTTTCTGTCTAGCACTCTGTGTCTAGCCAAAGGATTGTAAACACACCAATCAGCACTCTGTGTCTAACTCAGGGTTTGTAAACGCACCAATCACCACTCTGTCTAGCTCAGGGTTTGTAAATACACCAGTCAGGACTCTGTATCTAGCTCAAGGTTTGTAAACGCACACACAAATCAGTGCTCTGTGTCTAGTTAATCTAGTGGGGACTTGGAGAACTTTTAGGTCTAGCTAGAGGACTGTAAATGCACCAATCAGCACTCTGTGTCTAGCTCAGGGATTGTAAATACACCAATCAGCACCCTGTCAAAATGGACCAATCAACTCTGTAAAATGGACCAATCAGTTCTCTGTAAAATGGACCAATCAGCAGGATGTGGGTGGGGCCAGATAAAGGAATAAAAGCCTGCTGCCCAAGCCATCCAGCAGTAATCCGCTGAAGTCTGCTTCTATGCTGTGAAAAATTTGTTGTTTTGCTCTTTACAATAAATCTTGCTTCTCCTCAGTTTTTGGGTCCACTGCTGCCTTTATGAGCTGTAACACTCACCACTAAGGTCTTTAGCTTCACTCCTCAGGCCAATGATACCACAAACCCAGACATGCTGCCCTTAAGAGCTGTAACACTTCCCAGGAAGGTCCTCAGCTTCACTCTTGAAGTCAGTGAGACCAGGAACCCACCAGAAGGAAGAAACTGCGGACACATTGCAACATCTGAAGGAACAAACTCTGGACTACCATCTTTAAGAACTGTAATACTTACCACAAGGGTCTGTGGCTTCATTATTGAAGTCAGTGAGATCAAGAACCCACCAATTCCAGACACAGTATCACTCCCTCACTTTCTGCTAGGTTTGAAGAGATCTATAGCATGCACAAAGCATTCTATCATTGAAAGGAAATACATTTTGCCAACAACCATGAGGTAGAATGAGAACTGTAAGCTTCAGATGACAGGACAGTTACCACTGACACTTTAATTGGAGTTCTGTGAGACCCTGAGCAGAAGCTGTAGCTAAACCATACCTGGTATCATGACCCACAAATACAGGGAGAGAATTTATATGTGTTGTTTTAATCTAATTTTTTGATAATACTTATGAAGTGATAGCAAACAAATACTCAGGCATCTAGCACACGGAAAAACTTTTAAAGCATCATCATAAATGAGACTGACCTATGTCCACGAATTTCTCTTTCCTCTCACTCTTTCCAGGAAGCTTTGTCCAGAATAGTGTATTGCTTTATAGTGTAGTGTCTTTTAGATTTATTCTACAGAACTTTAGGAAATACTGTCAGAATGTTACTGGTGGAAGATCTGAGTTATCCTCAGTTACCAGCGATGAATCCATAGAGGTCTGCAGCAACTTCAGTTCTTACCTGCTCAGAAGAAAGAATTCAATTGGGGGACATAAAGCAGAAAAAGAGACAAGAGACTGAGACAAATTTCAGAGCAGGAGTGGATATTTATTTTAAAAGGCTTTAGAACAGGAAAGAAAGGAAAATTCTCTCGGAAGAGACCCAAGTGTGCACATGAAGGCCAAGGGCCATGTTTAACCTTGATCCTAGAGTTTTATAGCTTCACCTTTTTCCCATGATTTTTTTTTTTTTTTTTTTTTTTGAGAAGGAGTTTTCGCTCTGTCACCCAGGCTGGAGTGCAGTGGCGAGATCTCAGCTCACTGCAACCTCCGCCTGTGGGTGCAAGTGATTATCCTGCCTCCGGCTCCAGAGTAGCTGGGATTACTGGCACCCGTCATGACGCCTGGCTAATTTTTTGTCTTTTTAGTAGAGACGGGGTTTCACCATGTTGGCCAGGCTGGTCTCGAACTCCTGACCTCAGGTGATGTACCCACCTCGGCCTCCCAAACTCTTTCCCATGATTCTTAAAGTGGTCTGCCTGCATGCGCAGTGCCCTTCTTACCCGTGGAAGTTGAGCACACAGAGTGTGTTTAGGAAGTTCTATGCATGCGCATCTGAGGCTTTCTTTTCTTTTCCGGCAGAGTGCACCTAGGTGCTCTGACTCCGCCATTTTGTCTCTTAATGCGCGTGGGCAGGATGTTGCTTCTCCCTGGCATCTGTGTTTAATTAACCCTTTAATGTTTATAGCTGTGGATCATGAGGAGGTTGTCTCTCCCTGGCACCGGCTCTGAATTATTTTTAGAGAGGCAGTGTGATAAATGCTGAACCGTCACCTGACATTCTTAATCGTGTGGGGAGAAAAGACCGCTCCTGCCCCCCACCCAAGCCTATCTAACTATCCATAACAAGAAGTTTGACTGAAGGGCGTATCAGAGTTTCCAGTTCAGCATTTGGAGAATTTGCTGTCTCTCATATATTTCAGGCAAAACAAGGCTCTTTATTTATTCTATGACTTCACAAACAATTTTTGATAAAGCATCTTCACTACTAATCATTAACCAATAGCCTGTTTCCAGGTACTTTTAATATGAAAGCAAGTTCTTTTTAATGTTAATGTTTTCCTGCCCTAAACAAATTTGTTATTTTACTGTATTACTGTTTTTCATTTCAATCTGCAAAATAGACATACAGGTCCCAGTTCTTAATTGTGCTTAAAATTAAATAATTCCAAATGATAATGTCTTTAGTTGAGTTTCAAAAAAATAGGCAAGAAAGTTAGAAACAAATTAAATAATTTGGATCACCATTGAACATACTTATTTCAGGAACATTGTTGACTTCTAACACCTAATGTGTAATTATAAATAATTTTTTTCTCTTTGTAATCTCAAATACATAGGTTAAATAAAGCTGTATTGCCAAACTGTTATGGAAATCACAAATAACATGCTGTGTAAGGATGGTACAAATAATGCAATTAAAAATAGTTTTATATTGTCTCCTACAGTCCCTTCAATATTCAATGTAGTATTATCTTTTCACCTTGCCATTAAATGAAAATTTCAGATGGTTCAAGGGTTATTCCTAGGAAAGGTAAAATTTCATGTTCACTTTAAACTGGAAAAACATAGTCTGGCTTATGAAATTAGAATGCTCATCCAAATATATTTATTCAGAACTTCAATCATAATTTTTTAAAAATGATACTCATTCCTGCCTTCTCCCCCCACCAGCAAGAGCTTGGCAGCAGTTCCTGGTCTAGTCTTGAGGAAGCAGGTTTTGTCCCTCTTCCCACATTCTTCCCACCATCTCCTTCTCCCAAAGCTGCTGTAACAGAACTTACAAAATTTAAGGATAGGAAAGGTAGCGGAAAGGTCAACTCCTCTTTAATCCCTGCTGTAATGAAGTGAGGCTGTTCCCTAGGGGGTATTTTTATAGCTGCTTCCAGCCTGGCCTTTCCATGTGTGACTCTGATGGGCAGTACTTGGCTTCAGGTGGAAGTTTCTGTCCCTGTCTCAATTTTTAATTATTTTTGGGCATCCTAATCCATGTAAACTCTCACTGTTTTGGTGTAGTATTTATCAAGCAAATCTTTTAAAGTATCCGTTTTAAATTATCCCAGTCTAACATTGCTCCCTGGAGTCCAAGTCTGGTCCCAGGGTTTCATGGAGGGGTTTGCAGTAATTTACAAAGCGGCACCAACTCTCATTCAGAGTCTCTCTCTTCAGCCTATCCTTCCCTCTCATCTTTTCCATCTTACAAATAACCACAGACTACTCTATGTTAGCTCAGCTATTCAATAGATACTCCCAATTTAACACCCTGTCACACATTTCAATTCTTCTCTTTTCTATCCAAGAAAAGGAAATACAAGAGAGTTTGATGTAATTTGCAATTGTTTGTAGTAGAAAAAAAATGTTTTTGCTCATACTTACATCACTAGATGTGACTGAAGGAAATAGATGAATAAAATATAGTGTTACTTGCTGTATTACAGACTTAGGGATGAATATTTCTTATATATTTATATTTTTCAAGTTATGTACAATGTTTATACATTATACTTAATTCAGAAATCAACCAAACACAATGTTTATTTTTAAAAATGCAAGCACATTTAAAGTGAAGGAAGTGTCTCAGTATACCTTTCAAGGCTTCTGTTATTGTTGCTTCAATTTTTTGCTGGGTTATCACCTCAATCTCACAAATGCTGTTCATGTAAGACTGGGATGTGAACCTGGGTCACAGGAGACACCATTCCAAGTCTCAGTTTCTTTTGAAGATTTTTCATCCTAATATTAAGTCAGAGAGACACGCACTCGTGTCATACTCCCTGCCCCTTTGTCCTGTCACAGAAGTTATAATGCTCATAGGCTTCAGAGAGAAGTCTTCTTTCAACTTGTAGTTTCATTTTCTTAACATGGTAAACATGCCTAGCTAACTGCATTTGTTAAGGTTGGTATTTTAAAATGTCATCAGACCTTCAAAGTGTAAAGGATCTTCCACAGTGAACAGAAATAGACAAAAAAGAGATTTTTTTCTGACCAATTTCTATGGTTGGTTATCTCACAAAATACAGGATTCCTCAAGGCAGTGCTTGCCTCTTTAAAAGTTATCTGTGGTAAGAGTGGTAAGATTAAAAGAGCAGAATTCTAAGTTTTGTATACATATTTTTAATATTTGGCAAGCACATATTCCTAAATATTCTCAATTATAAAAATGAAATGTGAGCATTAACTTACCCTTGTAAATATGTATCCAAGACTGAAAAATATCTTGAAATGTGTAATGGCTCATAAAACTTTGAAATTTATAATTGGTCATAAAAATAAACTCTTGGATAAGAGAGTGAAAACTTGTATAATTTAATGTAGCTGGTTCGCTGAATGATCCATATGTGAACAACTTACTACAATGTTACTTAGAACAATTGTACAAATAGAAACATAAAAAATGATTTTTTTAAGAATTTCCTACTCAAATTCTTCTTCTTAACAAATAAAATGGTTTAGTTGAAAACCTATCAAGATTTCAACATTAATCTAAATGAACCCTCCTTTTAGATTTAAAGTATTTTTTAAATCTCTGCCCTCATCAGATATCAGCTTTTATTTATAACACTGTATCATACACATGTGTATATGTACACATATCATACATGTATGCATATAGGTACAGTGTATATGTACTGATATGGTTTGGCTACAGAGCCAGATCTCACCTTGAATTGTAATGATCCCCATGTGTCAAGAGTGGGACCAGGTGGTGATAATTGAATCATGGAAATGGTTTCCCCCATGCTGTTTTTGTGATTTTGAGTTCTCACAAGATCTGATGGTTTTATAAGGGGCTTCTTCCTTTGCTCTTCAAAAACACTCTCTTGCCTGCTGCCATGTAAGATGTGCTTGCTTTCCCTTCTGCCTTGATTGTAAGTTTCTTGAGGCTGCCCCAGCCCTGCAGAACTGTGAGTCAATTAAACCTCTTTCCCTTATAAGTTACCCAGTCTCAGGTATATCTTTACTAGTAGTGCGAGAACAGACTAATACATATACATACAGGTACATATGTATGTATACATATATACATATATATATTATAATATGTGACTCTCTTAAACTAGATGAGATTTTATATGACAGAGTTTACATTTATTCAGTCATTTTACAGATTGCTATGATGCTTTGTTACAAACAATTATTTTCACAGTGGGATATTATTCTATTATGTATCCACTGGGGAGAATGCAGCATATAAAACCAGATAAGATGATGTTATGTACAATTTGTAAGTTTCTTTGGCTGTACTCATTGAACTCCACCATGTCAATAACATTAACTAGATTTAATCAAAATAACTTTTTATTATATAAAGTTTGATTTTATTCCTATGTTACAAGTATAAAAAAACAGAAAATGTTACTGATAATTATAGGATAAGTATGATAGTGGAAAATAAGCATATAGTAAAAGCAATGTTTTGGTCTTTTTGACACAAAATTATATCTTTAATTGTCAACTGAGATGAAAATGCTCCCTATATGTGGTTTACATCTGTTTCACAATTGAGTTCCCCAAGTCTTATCTACCATTGTATCAACAATGCCTAAACACAGTCCAGTGCAGATACATTCTTAAAATAAATATTGTTGAATTAAGCATGCAGACACCACTAAATAAAGGAGATGTAATTCATATTTCTTTGTTAGATAACACAGGAATACTGTCAGATGCATTACAATTTTAACTTTACCCACCCCCAGTTCTCCATCAGCCTCTGAAGGCCAATAGAGCACTAAAATGGTTACTTTTACAATGACATTAATTAGAATTGATCAAGCAAGAAAATATTAACTATTATAAGTGTAATAAAGAATAAAAATGAGTAGCCTGGAGGTAACTTTATATATGGTGATCTGAAAACAATCTTGATATTATCATGGATCAGGAAAACAAAAACAAATCAACAACAACAACAGCAAAATCTACCAGTCTGGAGACTATAAATTAGAAAGAGAAGGGTAGAGAATAATGTCAGAAATGGAGGCCTGGGCCAACCACATAAGAACTTTTGCATCAAGATAAGGATTTTGGATTTTATTTTAAATGCATTAAAAAATCAATAGGTGGTTTAATTTGGTTATTTAAGCACATTCTTTATGTTTATTACTACTGTGTGAATAAATACATTTCAGAAGTATCAAAAAGTAGAAATCAGTAAGGATAGTTTTCAGGCTACTTGGGTAATCATGGTTAAAACGGAGGGAAAAAGAAGTAGACCTATTTAGGATGTACAGGTAGAAGGACGTGCAAGGGAATGTTAGTGTATTCAATAGAGAATTGGAAGACAGAGAAGAAGGCTAATTTCTTGCTTTAAAATTAAACACTGAGTAAAGGTTCATGTCATGTTCTGAGGAACGTGGAATGAATAGGTTTTACTGGTAAATACCATCATCTTATTGTGAGGTTTGCATTGTGTATATAACAGTCATGTGGAGATGTTCTGTAATATGTAAAAATCTGTAGTTCAGTGAAGAAGGGTCAGCGGTGTACATGTTTTAGTCATTGGAATGTAGGAATATCATGTGTGCAAGAGATTACATACAACTTAGGAATGAGCCCTTGAGAAATGGGCATTTAAGAATTTCAAAGAGAAGAAGAAGCCAGTGAAAACTATTTGGAATGTTTGGGCAGTGACACGGAAGGAGAGCCAAGAGACTGAGATGATGTGGGATTCAAGAGAAGATAAATAAACAGGGTTTGGTCTACTGTGTCTAAGACTGTTGTCAGATCAAAAAATAAGAGTACAACAAAGTTTCTCTGTGGATAATTTAAACATAAATTATTCTTTCTGTCACATAATTATATATGCAAACACAAATTATGGCAAATTGTGTTTCCCTAATGATATCGATACTATAAATATGAAAATTGTATTTTAATCATAAATGCCTTAATAAAACAAAACAAATAATAATTTATTTTATTTAGAAGAATTTAAACTGTATTTCATTTTCAGAGCCTTCGTAGTACCCTGAAGTGCATGAATTTGGGTTGCAAAACGATGGCTGTTTTTAGTGCTAAGAAGGAACCTTTAATAATTAAATTGCAATGTGATTTTGTTTAGAAGAGAAAGACATAGAAGCTATGATGACTTCATTTTCTCAGCCCCTCTTTCATTTGCCATTTTACTTTCTTCTTTCTACTTTTATCCTGTGTGCAAAACACATGTATCTGACCAACAAGCAGAAGTATAACTCAAAATTATGGAAAAAGCATACAATTATTTAATTTGTTCTCTGTGGAAGATAATTTTCCTTGTTCCCTGCACCTGAAAAATTCATTTTCATCCCCTCTTTATTTCCTACTCCTTTATTCTTCACACATTTGACTGGTTTACAATATCGGAGGAAGGATCATTTTGAGAGTAAAGTGAACCAAATATGGTAACTGCTTTACTCTTCTGGTTGTCTTCGAAAATACTGAAATATCAACATTTACTGATTCAAAATCTGTCTGTGGATTTGATCTTTTAAAAGTCACCTTGTAACTGGTCACTAAGTAAAGGTAGGATGGAGGATACTTAATTTCACACTCTCAAAGGCTTAATTTTCTGCCTCTTTCTGCACATTGTTAGTCAGTTTGTTGCTGAGTAGGAGCTAAGAGGAGATATTTGTTTATTTTGGAATGATTTGGCATAGTAACTATTCCTTGTAAATCTAACAACAATAGAATTCCATGTCATGAGCTTCAAAAGCCACAACCAGCAATTGCATTAACCAGAGTTTGAATCATTATTCCCAGGCACATTTCAAATTTGGTTAGCTATAGTAATTATCATTGCCATAATACTCATGAAAATAATATTACAGCAAAGACTCATACGTACTGTATTTGAAAACATAGTCTCATTTGCTACAATAGTAGTAATGTTTCTGTACACAAAGTCATCCAGAAACACATTGTAGAAAGGATTAGGGATGAAAAGTTAATAAATTACTGAGATTCACACTTAGAAAGCAAGGCATTTGGATTATGTAAATGTATTTTACAACAGATATGACAAGATTTCATGACAGCAAAAATTGTTTTTATATAAATGACAAAAATTAATGTTAGTGGGGTTGCCTCCTTCAAGTCTCAACACCTAGAACTGCCTCCCTTTCAGCAAGCTACAGTGTTGCTAGCAATACAGGTCCAAGCTCTACACGTAGAATCAACAGAAAATGAGTTGAGGGTGTATCCTAGGCCTTGGTCTCAAGATCTCTTTTTTTCCATTTCTAAGATTCTGACTAGGATTCAGCTATGTCTGTGAGGGGGCACATGAACCAGAGCAACTCCATGTTAAAGAGGAGCTAGGTAAAATGAGGCTGAGACCTCCTGGGCTGCATTCCCAGATGGTTAAGGCAATCCAACTCACAGGATGAGATAGGAGGTCAGCACAAAATACAGGTCATGAAGACCTTGCTTCCTTTCTGTCTGTCTGTCTCCCTGTGCAAACTGGTTAAATGGTAAAAATCACCGTTTGTCTACTCCATAAAGTTTTAATCAGAAAAAAGGATTTGTGAGGGTAATCTCGAACTGTAGCCAATTCGTGTGCTTTGTGTGTCTTCCTGTATTGTTCCATCATAATGAGGGGTACCTTAGGACAGAACATGGGCTTGGGACACCTGTAAGCCTGCTTTTCAAGACAGGCCAGCAAATTGGTCAGTCACGTACTTGGGAGCTTGAACTTGTAACCATGTGTCAGTGTTTTCTCTCTTCACAACGGAGACCAAGGCTCAGAGTTCAGTTCCTTGCTTAGGAGATAAGTCCTTTATCTTATTCTGTCTGTGTATTCATATGTGTTGTGTGTGTGATATAAAAGAGCTTTGATTAATTGGTTTAAAAATAAGTGTTTAAATCAAACATTTTGTCAGAAAGTAAAAAGTGTAATGTCTTTTAGTTCATGTTACTTAAGTAATCTGTGGGATATAAAGAGTTTTAAAGATTATTGATAAAATAATATCTTCAAAAACGTCAACAATTGGTCTAAATTGGGTCAGATATTAAGTTCACTAAATGCTTTATGGTCATAAACTACTTGTTTGACTTTTGAAAATTGTTCAATTTTACCTACTTTGGAGCATGAGGTTCTAAATAAGTCCAGGGACATGTGGAGTTAGCCAGGCCCCTTAGCTATTCTAGAGGCAACCCTTTTCTGCACTTCTGCCTGGTGTATCCTTGTCCTGGTGAGAGCTTGTACAGGGAAGCTTCGCCTTATAAATCTATCAGATCTCACGAGACTTATTCACTTCATGAGAACAGCACGAGAAAGACCTGTCCATGATTCAAATAGCTCCTACCAGGTCCCTACTGCAACATAAGGGCATTCAAGATTAGATTTGCTTGGGGGCAGAGCCAAACCATATCATTCCACCCATAGCCCCTCCCAAATATCATGTCCTCACATTTCAAAACCAATCATGTCTTCCCAATAGTCCCCCAAAGTAACAACCCATTTCAGCATTAACTCAAAAGTTCACAGTCCAAAGTCATATCCAAGACAAGGCAAGTCCCTTCTGCCTATGAGCCTGTAAAACCAAAAGCAAGTTAGCTACCTCCTAGATGCAATGGGGGTACAGGCATTGGGTAAACACAGCTATTCCAAATAGGAGAAATTGGCCAAAACAAAGAGGCTACAGGCTCCACACAAGTCCAAAATCCAGCAGGGCAGTCAAATCGTAAAGTTCCAAAATGATCTCTTTTGAATTCATAACTCACATACAGGTCATGCTGATGCAGGAGGTGGGTTCCCATGGTCTCGGGCAACTCTGCCCCAGGGGCTTTGCAGGGTACAGGCTTCCTCCCAGCTGCTTTCATAGGCTGGTGATGAGTGTCTGTGGCCTTTCCAGGTGCACAGTGAAAGCCATTGGTGGATCTGCCATTCTGAGGTCTGGAGGATGATGGCCCTCTTCTCACAGCTCCACTAGGTGGTGCCCCAGTAGGGACTCTGTGTGGGCACTGACCCCACATTTCCCTTCCACACTGTCCTAGCAGAGGTTCTTCGTGAGGGCACTGCCCCTGCAGCAAACTTCTGCCTGGACATTCAGGCATTTCCATATATTCTTTGAAATCTAGGTGGGGGTTCCTAAACCCCAGTTCTTGACTTCTGGGCACTCACAGGCTCAACACCAAGGCTTGAGACTTCTACCCAGTCTGAGCTCTATTTTGGCCTTTTTCAGCCATGGCTGGAACAGCTGGGATTCAGGGCACCACATTCCTAAGCTGAACTTAGCAATGGGATCCTGGGCCCGGCCCATGAAACCATCTTTTCCTCCTAGGCCTCTGGACTTGTGATAGGAGGGGCTGCCATGAAGACCTCTGACATGCCCTGGAGACATTTTCCCCATTCATTTTCTTGGAGATTAACATTTGTCTCTTTGTTACTTATGCAAATTTCTGCAGCTGGCTTGGATTTCTCCTCAGAAAATCGGATTTTCTTTTCTATTGCATTGTCGGTCTGCAAATTGTTCAAACTTTTATGCTCTGTTTCCCTTTTGAAACTGAATGTTTTTAACAGCACCCAAGACACCTCTCTAATGCTTTGCTGGTTAGAAATTTCTTCACCAGATACCCTAAACAATCTTTCTCAAGTCCAAAGTTCCACAAGTCTTTAGAGCAGGGGCAAAATATTGCTAATCTTTTTGCTAAAACATAACAAGATTCATCTTTGCTCCAGTTCCCAACAAGTTCCTCATCTCCATCTGAGACCTTCTCAACCTGGGTGTTATTGTCCATATTGCTATCGGCATTTTGGTCAAACCCATTCAACAAGTCTCTAGGAGTTCCAAACTTTCCCACATTTTCCTGTCTTCTTCTGAACGCTCCAAACTGTTCCCACCTCTGCCTGTTACCTAATTCCAAAGTTGCTTCCACATTTTTGGGTATATTTTCAGCAGCACCCCACTCCTGGTACCAATTTACTGTATTAGTCTGTTTTCATGCTGCTTATAAAGGCATACCTGAGACTGGGTAATTTATACAGGAAAAAGGGTTTATTGGACTTACAGTTCCACATGGCTGGGGAAGTCTCACAATCATGGTGAAAGGTAAGGTAGAGCAAGTCATGTCCTGCATTGATAGCAGCAGGCAAAGAGAGAGCTTTTCCAGGGAAACTCTGCCTTATAAAGCCATCAGATCTTGTGAGACTTATTCGCTATCATGAGAACAGCATGAGAAAGACCTGGCCCCATGATTCAATTACCTCCCACCAGGTCCCTCCCACAACATGTGGGAATTCAAGATGAGATTTTTGTGGGAACACAGCCAAACCATATCCCATGGCAATGTCAGGAGGTTACTCTACATGGTCTTAAAAGGGGAGTCATGAATAATCCAGCCCTTGTTTAGCATATCATCAAGAAAACAACCATAAAAATGGGCAACCAGCAGTTCTCAGGGCTTCTCTGCCTAGGGAGTAGCCATTCTTTTAGTCCTTTACTTTCCTAATAAACTTGCTTTCACTTTATGGACTCCCCCTAAATCAGCTTTGAATAAAAATCAGTGTGTTATTTAGAACAGAATGGATTATTTTATTAGAGAGATTTCTCTGAAAGAACTCTTCTTTTTCCTGTAGTCTCTTAATATACAAAAGCAACATTCTCAAGAGTTTTCTGAGTTGTTTTGTACTTACTTGCCACAAAGATTAAGATTATTCTCTTTAAATGAATCTTATGAAACTCTCTTCTTTTGAATGAGTTTTTTCTGGCTGCTTTAATTACCATGAATTTAGTGTCTAAAAAATACAAATGAATGATCTCACAGTTCTGTAGTGTCTCCATGGGCTTAAATCAAGGTCTTGACAAGACTTAATTACTTTTTGTAGAATTTAGTGGGGCATGCATTATCTTGTATTTTACAGTTTCTAGAGGTCTCATACATTATTTGGCTCAAGATCCCATTATTTTATCTTCAAAGTCTGCAGCACGGCCTTTCTGTGACCATTCTTGTGCAGTCACAATTCCTCTGACTTTCACTTCCACTTTTCAGGACTTCTGAGTTTATATTGTACTCAGTTAAATAAGAAAGGATGATCTCTCTAGTTAAAGTCAACTGGTTAACAACCTTAATTTTATCTAAAACCTTAATTTCTCTTCACCGTGTAAGCTAATATATTCATGAATTTGAGGATTAGAACTTGCACTTCTTGCAAATTGATGAAATCCTTATTTGCATTTGTTGTTAAGAACAGCTTTCAAGGTAATTAGAATATGAAGTCAGGTTTTTGTTTTGTTTTGTTTTGTTTCCTGGCAAATCCTAGGAGTGAAAGAAAGAAAAGGGAGGAGATAAAGGGAAAACAGTGGATGATTCTTACACAATGTCACAATTCATGGAAAATTGAAAAGACTGTCTTTGAAAGAGTCATTGACCTTAACTATTCATTATTTTTCTCCCGTCTCTTTTTGGTATAATTAAATATTATTTCTTTTGCTGTATTTGATGGTATTAATTTTGTTAATATTGATTTTCATGTGTATGGTAAGACAAATTTCACCAAATTTATGTTTAATACTTCCAGTACTTCTTTCAATGCTGTATTTCTTATTTGGTTGTGAGTTCCTTGAAATAATGGCTATAACTTATCCATCTCCATGTTTGTCAAGGCTGGCACATTAATGATTATGTTGCACATTACAGATGCTCCTTGAATAGTTGAGTGGATGGAGGTATGAATGATTGCCAATCAATAAAGTTATTGCCATGTCATTTTGTCTACTAACAAGCCTTTAAAGCTTTGGTCAATATTTAACACTGACTACAATTGCATTTTTCTTTTTATTTTACAAGCAACATTTCAAATTGCATTTATTTTAGAATAACCTAGAAAATGTTAAGCCAACCATATTTATTTTGTGTTCCAAGTTTATAATCTAAATGGAAAAGAAGAAACTAAAAAAATATTGCTGACTTTAAGGACAGTTGCCATATGAATTTTTATAAAATTTATTTTATTTTACCTTACTGGTTAATCATCTTTTGTTTCCAATCATTTAGTACATAATTTTAACGTCAAAAGATCACAGTCACATGTAGGAAAGGAGAAGAGTAATAGCTGCTAAATTCTAACGTAAAACTGAGATGCTTATGGGGTCAGGCAGCGACATTATTTATCATAGCATATCCAATTGAATAGGAAGACTCTGCTGAGACCATTCCACCATGTCAATTACATAGTCAAAAGGGGGTATCTCAGACTGGAGAATAATTAAGCCTGGATGAGTTAGGCATTGGATTTCAACAAAGGCTCATTATCAACCCAATAGCTGTTCTTTGAAAACGGATATGTCTCTCAGTTAGTCAGACCTCAAGTTCAGAACTCCAAAAGGGGGTATCTATAGCTGCTTCCATTTTTCTTGGTTAGGAGCAAAAGAGATAGAATTTGAACTGCGAGACTGCCAGACCTTAGAGACTAGAGGCACTTGTATTAAATCCAAACTACCTGCTGCTTGTAAAGGGCAGAGGAGTGTGTCTCACTTGTGTAATTACAACTTTCCCCTGTTGCTTTATTGGGATAGTCTACTCTGGAGCTTATGAGATGGAAAATAACAAGCAAATAACATAACACATCAATTCCTAACATATACTCAAAGACAGAAGCAATGAAACACTACAATAAAACATTTAATTATTTTTTTTCTCCACAACAAGTTTTGCTCAAAGCCATTATTTTATTGTTTTAGAGATAAACTCACAGCTGCCACAAGATCCTGTGATCCTGTTATTTTCCTGGCTGGAAAATTTGTAATGCAAAGGTGGAACTGAAGTGGCAGAAGCTCTCCAAGAGATTACTTAAGCAACAGAAGAGTGAGCGTGCTTGTACACTGTCTTGGGCACACATGCTCTCTTTCTCTCCTTTTTGACTACTTGACACAGAGTTTTTAGCCCTGTGCATCTGGAGTAACCAGGGCCCAAGGGATTATTTACTGTGCCCGGTCAGATCCTACCATGGTTCCAGCCTACATTTCTTGGCACCTTTAGCCACCTCTGTACCCACTACCCATAAGAGAATGGACATTCGTGTGCCAGTATCCAAAGCAGCCATAAGAATTAAACTCCTCCTTTGCTTGAAATTTCCAAATATGGGCTATGATATCCACAGTGAGTCCTTGGACTCACCCCTAATTTTTAAAGTAGTAAAGTCCTCTGTAGAAGAGTAGTGAGAGATCACGTGAACATGGAAAAACTTGTATCTGTGTCAGTGAATGAGACACATTTCCTTTCAGGTTGAAGAACAGCAGCTGAGCTTCCCAAAACCATGTTCCAGCTGTAGAAATTAAATAATCTTTCACTTCTCTTTGGAGGAGAAAGTGAAAACCAGCAGCAACAATTCAGCTCCTTGTATTAATGCTACTTCCCACATAACAAACATCTTCTCAATTCCTCCTTAAAGAAAAAGGAGGAGAACTACATATTACCAATTGGCTAAATGATTTAGTCAGTATGCTTGCTACCAATATCTATTAGCTAACGGGCCCTTGTTTTTTTTTATGACAAGATTCCACCTTCTTTACCTAAATTGATTTTTTTATATTTATATTTATTTTTAAAAATCTGACAGTAAAAACAAAGTTTATGAATCAGAGGTTAAATATATTATTTACTTATAGAATATCTTAACACAGGTTCTGCATGTTTCATTTCTACAGAAGTAACCTGCACATATAGAAGGCATCTGCAGTACAGGATTGGAGCTCCACATTTACAAAATCTCCAAACTTATATGGGGCAATTTGTACATATTTTTCCTTCCCTTCTTGAGAAAGAAGAGAAAGCTTTGTTCTCTAATGTAAACAAATCCCCTCTAGAAAGTGTACAAAAAGATCCCTAAGTTGCTTCAACTCTTTAAAATGTAAATGAATGGGTCAGAAATTGATTACCTGTTGTTATGTAAATGAATGGCTCTAGAGATGATGAATTTGTAAATTTCCCTAGAGTTTTTATCTTTAATTTCCAAGACTTGTTTGTCTCTTCTTCATTTTTTTTTTAACTTGGGTTGCCAGTACATTTTGCCTAGGAAGTCATGATCATGCAAAAATGTAAAAACAGTCACATTTTGTTTTAACACAAATTGATCTCTATACTGATGGTGTTATATTTATGGCAAATAATGATTTTCTCAGTACATAATTATTAAACATGTAGTAATGCTAATATACAGGATAAGGCAGTAAACAAGGGAGGGAAAATATCTTTGCCCTCGAGACATAGGGAAAACAAATAAGCAAAACAAATGGTAACTTAATAATAAAAGCCAAGGGAAAAAATAATCAAAGAAACATTGAAATCATGGGGACTTTGGGATTTTCGAGAGGATGTTCAGAGAAGTTCACATTAATGAGAAGATAGTATCTGAATGAAGAATCTAAAAAGGAGAGTGTGAACCTTGACAATGACAGAGAGAAGACGATTAGGGAGCAGGACCAGTGAAAGCAAAAGCCTTAAGCTGGAATCATGTTTGGCTATTCAAGAAACCACAAGGATAGTAGCATAGCGAGGACAGAGAAAGTAGAAGAGAGAC
Source organism: Theropithecus gelada (assembly GCF_003255815.1). Classification (NCBI taxonomy): domain Eukaryota; kingdom Metazoa; phylum Chordata; class Mammalia; order Primates; family Cercopithecidae; genus Theropithecus; species Theropithecus gelada. The sequence goes on along the minus strand of NC_037670.1, from coordinate 38,635,840 downwards.
TGGCTATCTATGATAGAGAATATTCACAGTCAGGTCACTAAGTAAATTAATTTAATATATAATTGAATGCTAATATATTGCATATGTTACGCAGTAAAATTAGGAAAGGTATCATGGAGGGATTGGAAATTGGATTCCTTCCATTTAAAAAAATACATTTTATATATAGAGTAAGGATTGCATAGGAATTTAGGCAAAATCTCTGTGGCTAAAATCCCTAAGATATTACCAAATGTTACCCTTTTTATCTTTAGCAGAGATAATTAGCAGAGACAATTAACATGACTGCCCAACTAGAATACATGTCTCTCCCTTTTCTATAATTAGGTGTGGACATAGCTACATTATCACAAAAGGCAAGTATGTAGAATTAAGTAAGCTTGAGACAAATGGAATGGCCTGTTCCTCAATATTGTCCACCACGCTGAATCTAAAACACAAAATTGCAAGTGCTCCTGCTTTCTCTTTTCTGCCCTTCCTCCTTTTCACCTTTCCTTTTCAATCCTCTCCCTCTTCCTTCCTCTTTTCTTCTTCCTTTACTCTTTCCTCATTTTCTCCCACATATGATTCATCCACTTCTACATGTCAGGCACTTTACAGTGTGTCTGTGATTCAGCTGTAAGTCAAACCAGAATCTCTCTTACCCCAATGGATCTTATACTCACGTACATGAAGAGATTATTATTTAAAAAGTTTCAGATATGAGTGTTACATTCCAACTTGTGTAACAGGTAATAAAGAAGTATCATAAATTAAAATAATAATGAGGGAAATATGGCTGTGTAATATAGTGCCTAAAAAAGTTCCATCACTTTCTGAAATTTCAAAGCCATATAACATTAGGTAAGTTACACAAACTTTGAAAATTTGAGCTTCTGTTTTAAAAGAATATAAAGGGAATGTTTCATGTAGTTGGCAATTGGGTTTATAAAAAATTTTAGCCAGTCTAAGGATGGTAACGATGATGCATGTGAAGTTTATGTAAAATGCTCTGAAACAACATTCTGTGAAGCATAGTGAGAGCTTAATGAATTTGAGCTATGGATATTTTGAATTACTAATTATTTGACCTTGGCAGAATCATTATGGAAGATGTCCTGAGGATGCAGTGATGTGCTGAGAATTTGAGAGTAGGAGTTTAAAGTAATGTTATATTCACAAAGAAAGAATAAAATATACAAGACCACATGTCTAGAGATCACAGACTTTTAAAAATCATTCGTGCTTTTAAATTCATACTTTGTTTTTAACAAATTCAAATGCCTTCACAGGAAGGGTAAGAACCGTAACTATGTGAAAAACTGAGCCATCACCTAAGTAATAATACTTTTAAAAAATTAATAAGAATAATAAATAATCAAAAGCCTAGAGTCAACTTCCATGTCCTAATTTAAAGGTGAAGCTATAAGGAGACTTCAAAAATTCATGGAAAAATTGACATAAAATATAAAAATAAAAAATATAAACTTTATTTCTCAACAGAAGCTCCATTAAGTTCAAAACACTTTTATAAGTGATTCCAAATATTTAGTCCCTCCATAAAGAAATGAGAATCCTTGGAATTTAACCGTGTCAATGCAGTCTTCTTAAAATATTATTAAATAAATAGATGGCTGTTCTTTACATAATTTTAAAATTTTAGGAAACACAAAAATTGTCAGAAGGAACCAAATCAGGACTGTAAAGTGGATGCCTAATAATTTCTTGTCGAAATTCTCACAGTATTGCCCTTGCTTTAGGAGAAGGATAAGCAGGAATATTGTCATGGTAGTGAAGCTTTGTTGAGTGTTTCTCTGCTAAAGCTTTGGCTAACTTTCTCAAAACACTCTTATAATAAGCAGATATCATTATCCTTGGCCCTCTGGAAACTCAACAAGTAAAATGCCTTGAGCATGCTGAAAACCTGTTGTGATGACCTTTGCTCTTGACCAGTCTGTTTTTGCTTTGACTGGACCACTTCTACTTGTTGGTAGCCATTGTTTTGATTGGACTTTGTCTTCAGGATTGTACTGGTGAAGCTTTGTTTCATCTCTTGTTATATGGTTAAAATAATTGCTTCAAGATCTTGGTCCCACTTGGTTTAAAATGTCCATTGAAAGCTCTTCTCTGGTCTGCAACTGATCTCAGTGTAATTATTTTGGCACCTATCAAGTACAAAATGTTCTCAATTTCAATTTTTCAGTCAGAATTATGTAAGCCGAACAAGTTGAGATATCTATGGTGTTGGCTATTTTTTCTGTTTTTGGTCATCTGTCTGCTTCAGTTAGGACCAAAAAGGGATTAATTTTTTTCCTTGCAAATTGGTGTAGATGTTCTGCCACTGCAAGCTTCATCTTCAACATCATCTCTTCTCTTCTTAAAGTTAGCTATCTGTGGTAAACTGCTGATTTATTGGGGGCATTTTTTTCTATAAAATTTTCTCTCTCTTTTTTTTCTTCCGCAGGATAGAAAATATGGGAAAATTTCCCACTCACTTTATGAGACTTTTATAACTTTGGAATCAACTTTATGGGGACTTTACAATTCAGGAAAATTACAAGCCAATTTTATTAATGAATGCATGTAAAATCCTACATAAAATATGAAGACATCAAATGTACCAATTTATAAAAGGGAAACTGTGATGGACATTACCCAGAAACCTTTTATAAAGTATTAATGATGTCATCATTCTTCCACCTAAGGATTACTATAAATTTGTGTTTGTTCTTTCTTCAATTTTCACAGAATTCATGTTGCTCTGATAGGGCTTTTTTTCAAACCGGTGTCCTCTCCTTGGTGCCTCAAACTAGATCATATTGAGACAAGTTAGGAAAAGTTGCAACCAGCCGGGTGCGGTGGCTCACGCCTGTAATCCCAGCACTTTGGGAGGCTGAGGGGGGCAGATTGTCTGAGCTCAGGAGTTTGAAAACAGCCTGGGTAACATGGTGAAATTCCGTCTCTACTAAAATACAAAAAATTAGCCGGGCATGGTGGCAGGTACCTGTAATCCCAGCTACTTGGGAGGCTGAGGCAGGAGAATTGCTTGAACCCAGGAGGCGGAGCTTGCAGTGAGCCGAGATCATGCCACTGCACTCCATCCAGGGCGACAGAGAGAGACTCCATCTCAAAAAGAAAAAGAAAAAGAAGGCCGGGCGCGGTGGCTCAAGCCTGTAATCCCAGCACTTTGGGAGGCCGAGACGGGTGGATCACGAGGTCAGGAGATCGAGACCATCCTGGCTAATACGGTGAAACTCCGTCTCTACTAAGAAATACAAAAAACTAGCCGGGCGAGGTGGCGGGCGCCTGTAGTCCCAGCTACTCGGGAGGCTGAGGCCGGAGAATGGCGTGAACCCGGGAGGCGGAGCTTGCAGTGAGCTGAGATCCGGCCACTGCACTCCAGCCTGGGCGACAGAGCGAGACTCCGTCTCAAAAAAAAAAAAAACAAAAAACAAAACAGAAAAAGAAAAAGAAAAGAAAAGTTGCAACAAGTTAGTATAAGTTTATTTTGGTACAAAAAATGTTTAAAATTGATACTTTTTAAATAATATCTGTTTTTTATGAACATCTTGAAGAACCCTAGTTTGAGAAGGAAGAAAGAAATATTACATGGAAACATTCACTCAATTCAAAATTAATGACTATTAAGCAAAGGTTCTATGAGAAAGGTACTATTAATTTGTAACGATAAAGAGCCGATAGATCATCTTATATTTTTAAAACTGAGGGGACAACAAGAAAGTTTACCATAGAGCTATTATAGCACATTCATGAAAAAGAGAATCAGAATTTAAAAGGACAATATTGGCAAAGATTACTTATTACACTTCATGTTTGTGACCAAGATTTATCAATAGAAAAGTACTCTTATTTTACCTAAAACTTTTTATGCTCAGAGATCTTGACTAGGTTATATTTGCAATTTTCATAAAGACAGCCAAGTAAAACATTTATGGGGAAACACTGTACTCTGGTTTCAACGTTTCAACTAAAGTCAGAAACACTATACTTCAGTAAAGTACACTTTAATTAAAATTTAAAGAATTATTGAACTCTCCCAATATCTGATCGATTAAAGTTGGCAAAAGTCAGAAAGTATTCGGCATGGAAAAGCTCCCTTTAATGGTCAGATGTAATGAGGCATTTTTTAAGTGTTTTAGAATAACCCCCTGGGAATACCATCACTAGAAATACCAACTGTAGTATTTAATGAGTAAGCAAATGCCACATTTCTGGGTACCTACAAAAAAAATCTCGCTTTCAGAGATGCACAAATTATGCATCTTATTAATGTACAGAAATAGATCTACAAATGGGCAATCCGAAAAAAACTGAAAATCCTCAAAAAGCTAAGTTCTTAGGAGAAATGAGTATATTTCGGGCAATAGTAAATAACTCCTTAAAAGAGGTAAATCCAGTCCTCAAAGCAAAAGGGCGAGTCTGAGAGCAAGAGCCCCAGAGAAAGACGCCGGAAGAAAGTCACAGATAGAGGAAGTGACTGTGGGTTTAGATGAATGGAAAATGAACGTACCAGTTCACAGCTATGTCCTTCCCAATTTGGGAGGTTAAGGGCAGGAAGAACATGAGAAACTCTTTTGAGAAGCTGCATAAGCTGACATTGAGGATCAAGGATTTCAAAAGCTTTGAATATAAAGAGGTGAGAGGTTTTTTTTTTTTTTTTTTTTTTTTTTTACTATTATTCTGGTCTGTTGGTTGAGCTCTGAGGTTAGCATCTTACAACACTTTAAAGTAAAACTAAAACAAACACATTATTTTTTAAATTGGCCATATCCGGAGCCCAGAAAAATATTAAAAATAGTAACGTGTCCTTTCGGACACCTCATAAAAATTTGGGGAAGAGATATATGGAAATAGCTTTTCAACACTTGGCAAATAGAATAGGTTTCAGTTACATCAGATTATAGTTTTTAGTCTGACAGTTTGTGTCTGGATATACGACGGATTAATTTTATTAAGTTTGTTGGAAGAGTTATTGAAACAACAGGTTTCAATTATTTTGTTCTCACTGAAATCTGCTTCACAAAATGGACCACTGAAATGAGAAAAATTGTTTCAGTTTATTTTAATGTGATTTCCTGAGTCGAGGGCATTTTCTACATATATATGCAGAAAGTCAAGTAGTTGCTTATGAATACAGCATTACTTTTCAACTATTCTATTAAAATAACATTATCTTAGATTTCAATAACATGTAATGTGCATGTATTACACACATGAAAAGTCAATTCACATGGTCACTCACACTAAAGTGAATGAATGTATCATTGTTCTCTGCATGTGATGCCCAGGGAATCACATGAAAATGTACAAATTGTCATAAATGGAATTTCCCATCACTGCCTTCTTAGCATAAAAATGATGTGGTGATTATAGTGGTAAACATAATAAAATTGTCAGAGATCTAATGTGACATATCACTAACCATTTAAGGTACAAAATAGCTGTTGATAAGATATTTGGAAATGGATATAGCATGATCATAATACAGTAATTACAAATATTGCTACAAATTACAATTTTTAGAATTTAAGATATTTCATTAACACTAAACAGGCTTCAAATGCCTACTGAACTGATAAATCCCATTACCAACTGATTTGTTTCAATATGATGTGTTCATTGCTTCTATTTGGATCTATTAATAACTCACAGAGCTAAGAAGTATGGGCTTTCCTTGCATCTTTATTGTACTCAAACTCTTTTTTTTTTTTTTTTTTTGAGACGGAGTCTCGCTCTGCCGCCCAGGCTGGAGTGCAGTGGCCGGATCTCTGCTCACTGCAAGCTCCGCCTCCCGGGTTCACGCCATTCTCCTGCCTCAGCCTTCCGAGTAGCTGGGACTACAGGCGCCCGCCACCGCGCCCGGCTAGTTTTTTGTATTTTTTAGTAGAGACGGGGTTTCACCATGTTCGCCAGGATGGTCTCGATCTCCTGACCTCGTGATCCGCCCGTCTCGGCCTCCCAAAGTGCTGGGATTACAGGCTTGAGCCACCGCGCCCGGCCTGTACTCAAACTCTTTATTCCCTGGAAGATAGTCAAGGTAAAACACTATTAATTTAATACCAATTTAAATTTTGCTTTATAACATTTTCAGTGTATATGAGAAGGTAAGTTCTTTATGGACTCTGAGTTAAAATGAAATTTTCAGATTTCTAAGTTTATTATTGTTATTTCAAAAATTACCATTAAAATCATGCCATAGAAACCAAACTTAAGAATCATAATGTTCTAATATAAAAAGAAGGAAAACAAGGGAACAGGTGATTGAGCTGACCATAGAATATCATACAAGTGGAAAGTAAAAGCTCATGGCAGTGTAGAGATAGAACTTGTCAAAGCGGTTGCTGTTCTGTGTGTCATCTTCTTAAATAGATATGAGCTTGGAATTCACTTGTTAGTGATATTCATTTCTAAAACTATCACAGAACACCGAAGTTAGAAGATTAATTTGGTTGTGATCCCAAGTTCATTGAATAGCATTTTATCTTACTGTGTGTATAAGTAATATGATAATGGTGATGGTCAAAATAGAAACCTTGCTTGATGCCATGCATGGTGCTAATAAGATAGCAGCATTATTTTATGTAATTCTAACAATCTTAGGATGTAGTTATAACTATTATATCACGCTTTTATTTATGAATTTAAGTGATATTATTAAGTAAATTTGGTCTGCAATTTTATAGATGGTACAGCTATCATAAATTAAACCAGTAAGCTCCTTGGAGTTGTAGAGTTTATTCAGGTTTAAAAGTGAGCAAAAACACACAAAAATAGTAAATGAGGAAATGGAGAAAATATTGTTTTGGAAAGATTGGGTAAGTCAACAGACGTCATAGGCAGACATTTTTCTAAAGCAGGGATATTTAAACTGATTTCTGAACTTTCGAATCAGTCATCTGCACAAAATGCTTGTGGGGATAATTTCAGGCAAATGGAACACACTGCAGTTATCACGTTGTGAAAAGTAAGTGTATATTTTTGACAAATCAAAGATACAGGGGATAGTAAGAGAAATCTAATGTCTGGATGACCAGAAGAAAAATACAGAATGTAGAATAATTTATAGTTAATGAATAGATAAAGGTTCAGAATGTTTCTATACTAATGAAATAAATGAAAACAATAAAAATATAAGAAATCCACAAAACTCTAAGCAGCATGAAACATGTAAATCTACCACTGTTATTTCTGCAGAAAGCAAAGGCAAATAGGAGATATTTTAAAAGCCAGAAACAAAAAGATAAATAATTCTAACGCTGAAAATGCTGTATACTGAATGGAGTCTTCCATGTAATAAAAAAAATACTACCTATAATAATACCCTTTTGTAATTAAGATAAAATGTATACATTTGAAAGCCAAAAGAGAGAGGGAAGAGAACAGAGAGGATAAGAAGGAGAAGGAGGGAGAGAAAATTAATAACCGGCATAATTATACTGAAGGAAATACTAGAATGTACTGTTCAGGCAGGTGAAAAGTTAAAGATAAATATTCTATGTTTAAATAAATTTTGACTATATAAAACCAAAAGAGCAATATTATTTAAAATTTATAACATAGAACCTAATTAAGGCACAGCAAAGTAATAGGATATTCTTGTGGAGGGGGAAAAGGAGACTAAAAGGGCAGTTCATTGTTTAGAGAAGAATAAAAAGTAGTCAGCAATGTAAGACTCTTATAAGTCTGAGATACTTTAATGTGTTGAAGTTCCTCATGAAACCATTACTATTAAATGGTAATAAAATACCATGTATAACATCGAAACAAATAGAAGCAGAAGAAACAAAAAAAGATACAGAATCAGGAAATGAAAGAGAGAAAAAATATATCATTAGAGAAACAAATAGAAGCACTTATGTTTATATATAATTATGTTTTATACATATAAGCATAAATATGTATGTATATATACACACACATATATATGTAATTACATTAATTGGCCAATGAAAAATACTTTCAAAATGGAAAAAGTTATTTAGAAGAGAAACACTTAATCATAACCACAGGAAATTTGCAAATAAAAACAATGAAAAAGAATATTCCAATCAAACATTAACCTGTATTAATGCCAGATGAACTAATTTTAAGAATAAAATACATTGCTAGAGATGAATGAAATGTTTAATATTGATAATAAAATCAATTCCTAAAAGGTTGTAAGAAATATATAAGAAGTTAATAATACTAATTTAAAATGCAGACTCACTAATTTACAGAAAACCAAGGGGAAATAGACAAATCTACAATTTCAGCAAAATATTTCTTAATAGCTAATAAAATAATAAAATAGCAACAAATTTCAAAATGTCAATGTACGGTTTTTGTTCATAAGTTAATTGATAAATCAGTAATAAAAGATAACTAGATTGTCCTTACAAACTTGGAAATCAAAGACTAAACAATCCATTACCTATAAATTCACCATAGAATTAGAAAATATCTTTAACTGAATTATAGCAAAGTAATACAGGTGATGACTTGAAGAATGCACAAAAGCAGTATAAAGACAACAATACATAGCAGTAATGACCAGTAATATGTACGCAGCATAAATGAGAACATTAATCTATCCCATCTATCTCAGAAAGTTAGGATTTAAAAAATTGACCTGTAGAATGCAGAAAGAAGGAAATGATAACGATGAAAGCAAAGTAAAGAAGCAGGAAAAAGGCCGGGCGTGGTGGCTCAAGCCTGTAATCCCAGCACTTTGGGAGGCCGAGGCGGGCGGATCACGAGGTCAGGAGATCGAGACCATCCTGGCTAACACGGTGAAACCCCGTCTCTACTAAAAAATACAAAAAAACTAGCCGGGCGAGGTGGCGGGCGCCTGTAATCCCAGCTGCTCGGGAGGCTGAGCCAGGAGAATGGCGTGAACCCGGGAGGCGGAGCTTGCAGTGAGCTGAGATCCGGCCACTGCACTCCAGCCTGGGCGACAGAGCGAGACTTCGTCTCAAAAAAAAAAAAAAAAAAAAAAAAAGAAGCAGGAAAAAACAAAGCACACAATGGAAAGAATGAATAAAACCAAAAAAATAGTTATTTGGAATGGTTTTAAAATGTATAAAAATCTGGTGTGATTAAATATAACCACATTTTTACCTCCCATTTTTTTCCTTCAGAAAGAACACATCTAAGGTTTTTCTTTCATGGGATTAAATTAGTGACAAGATTCTCTTCCTCCCTCTGTCTCTTTCTATCTCTCCAATACCTACGTTTTCTAACTCTGTCTTTTTCTATCTCACCAATACCTATGTTTTCTTTTTTTTTTTTTTTTTTTTTTTTTTGAGATGGAGTCTGGCTCTGTCACCCAGGCTGGAGTGCAGTGGCCGGATCTCAGCTCACTGCAAGCTCCGCCTCCCGGGTTCAGGCCATTCTCCTGCCTCAGCCTCCCGAGTAGCTGGGACTACAGGCGCCTGCCACCTCGCCAGGCTAAGTTTTTGTATTTTTAGTAGAGACGGGGTTTCACTGTGTTAGCCAGGATGGTCTCAATCTCCTGACCTCGTGATCCGCCCGTCTCGGCCTCCCAAAGTGCTGGGATTACAGGCTTGAGCCACCGCGCCCGGCCTAATACCTATGTTTTCTAAATGGAACTGGCACTGTTTTGTGCCTGAAACCTTCTCATTTTAAAAATGCACTGGCGATGTATCCTATCTGAGCCACTAATGCCTAGAAGCCAGATAAGAGAATGAAAAAAAGTTATTGATTGATTGGTGGACAGTGAGTAGGGAGGAAGGAGATAAATGCGAATGTTAATTCTAGTTAATAAACATGAATTCTGGAAACAATGACAAATAGAGAATGCTTTGGCCTGGCTTTGTTTCATGCAAGAGTTAGGCCTGGTTTTACCTTTGGATGTACCTTACTCTTGCTGAGCAACTGCAGTTCATAATTATTTCTCCTCCTTACAGAGAAAGGTTTAAATTAGATTTTTCATGAAGTGATTTCTAGGCCTAAAGCTCCATGAAATAAGCTAAACTCATTTTTAAGTGTGTACAGCATGTGCATGTTGAGTGTCCTCAAATTACTAGTTATATTACTATGGTCAATTATACTTGGCAATTGTGCTTAATTGAAGGTGAAAGCACATTAGGTTTTTAATTTAAAAGCCATAGGTAAAACCACTCTAAAAATCCTATTTGGATCTCAGACCTGGTGATGCTTTTCTCTATAGACTGGGATTTTATGGTACATTAACTTGTTCATTCACATAATTAGAACAATAACCGAATGAGCTGTTGTATTGGGTAATACATGATAGCAATTCCATTCATCTCTACTAAGATTTAGATTATGAACATGAAACCACCTTTGAAGAAATGCAGAGAAAATATATATGCATAAAACATATGTGGTGGCTCATGCATGTAATCCCAGAACATCAAGAGGCCAGAATGGGAAGATTGCTTGAGGCCAAGAGTTCGAGATCAGCCTGAGCAATATAGTGAGATACTGTCCCTATCAAAAATAAATAAATAAATAAATAATAAAATTAGCTGGGCATGGTGGCGCACCTGTTATCCTAGCTACTCAAGAAGCTGAGGTGAGAGGCTTGCTTAAGCCCAGGAGTTCCAGGTTACAGTGAGCTATTATGTCACTGCACTGTAGCTTGGATGACAGAGCGAGACCCTATCTACAAAAATAAAAATAAAAAAATGCATAGGAAATAGTTTTTCCTCTTGAACACTTTCAGTAAGATTATGGTTATATAAATCATCAAAACATCAAAGACAGGAACTGTTCGTTTCTGTAGACTCCCCTTTCCTTATTTCCTGCAGCACTCCATACTTCTACAATTTGCCACATCCTGTTTCTAAAATAGTTCTCACATCTGTCTCCTTCTCTCCAACACTGCTGGCTCACTATGGGTCAGTTTCTACCTCCAGTGTCAGGTCCCTCACATTCATCTTTCAAACTGTTGATAATATCATCTTCACCAGGTCATACCCTCGTTCAAAGGACCTCTAGTAACCTTCCGATTTTAGGCTAACTCCCCATGCTTAGTGCCATCTCCAAGACTTGATCCCTTTGTTTACTGTCCTCAGATATATTTCTTACAAGCATTGCGTTTCTTTTTTTTTAACTTTTAAGTTTAGGGGTACATGTGAATGTTTGTTACATAGGTAAACACTTGTCACAGGGGTTTGCTGTACGTATTATTGCATCACCCACGTAGTAAGCCCAGTACCCAATAGGTATCCTTTCTGTTCCTCTCCCTCCTCCCACCCACCACCGTCAAATAGACCCCAGTTTCTGTTGTTTCCTTCTTTGTGTTCTTAAGTTCTTATCATTTAGCTCCAACTTATAAGTGAGGACATGTGGTATTTGGTTTTCTCTTCCTGAATTAGTTTGCTAAGGATAATAGCCTCCAGCTCCATCCACGTTCCCTCAAAAGACATGATCTCATTTTTTTTATGGCTGCATGGTTTTCCCATCATAATAGGTGTTAATATTGCTCAGGTTGTGACCATTATCAACCCTAGTTCTGCATATCAAGGAGAATACATGGAAAGGCAAAGATCTTGCACCAGCATATTTAATTTTATACCTGATGAGATTGTAGGATCCAGGAGAAACTCATATTAATATTTGATATGGGCCAGGCGTAGTGGCTCATGCCTGTAATTCCAGCACTTTTGGAGCCCGAGGCGGGCAGATCACATGAGGTCAGGAGTTCAAGATCAGCCTGGCCAACATAGTGAAACCCCATCTCTACTAAAAATACAAAAATTAGCCGAGCATGGTGGTGCACGCCTGTAATCCAAGCTACTAGGGAAGCTGAGGCAGGAGAATCACATGAACCTGGGAGGTGGAGGTTACAGTGAGCTGAGCTTACACCGTTGTACTCCAGCCTGGGAGAGAGACCAACACTCCATCTCAAAAAACCAACCAACAAACAAAAATACTTGATATTGTTTGGCTGTGTCCCTACCCAAATCTCATCTTGTATTTTAGCTCCCATAATTCCCACAGGTTGTGGGAGGGACCTGGTGGGAAATAATTGAATCATGGCGGCAGTTTCCATGAAACTGTTCTCATGATAGTAAGTCTCGCGAGATCTCATGGTTTTATAAGGAGTTTCCCCATTCATTTGGCTCTCATTCTGTCTTGGCTGCCACCATGTAAGATGCGCCTTTTGCCTTCTGCTGTGATTGTGAGGCCTCCTCAGCCACGTGGAAGTGTGAGTCCATTAAACCTCTTTATCTTTATAAATTACCCAGTCTCAGGTATGCCTATATCAGTGGCAGGAAAATGGACTAATACAATACTTAATATCACTACTGAAAAAAACAATGATGCCTGCTTCTGGTTAACTGTCTCATATATATTTCCATCATCTGAAAATAAGTCAAAATTACTGTAAGTCAAAACTTTCCTTGCATACTCTTTTCATCAAGTGCATTCACTGAGCTCCTTAGGAGGGATGAAGTGCCTCCCAACATCTCAGAAGCAGAATAATGAAACATGTTGCTTATATGATTTTCTCCACATCCATCCCGCACACATACACAAGAGAACAAAAACATCTCAGTGGTTTAACACTATATGTTTTATTTCTCATTCATGGCACACTTCAGCGAAGATTGTATATTTCACATGAGTGGCAATCCCCGAAGTAATAACCTGGTTTTACAGTCTCCTTACCTCTTTGATGCCACTGTTTCCAGCATGTGACCCCCATGGTCACCACAGAAAGAGAAGAAAGAATATAAAACGTCTTTGAAGCCCAGTGGAAACTTCAGACTGAACCTGGGTATTCTATTAGGCTGGTGCAAAAGTAATTGGATTTTCGCTATTACCTTTCATTGCAAAAACCGTAATTACTTTTCCACCAATGTGATATTATAAAGGCTTGGTATATTCATATTCTATGCAAATTTACAATATAAAATCTAAGAAAAAAATCCTCTATCAGTTTGCAAGTTTCCTCTTTCTCTTATAACAGGTTGCCACAAATGTAATAACTTTAAAGAATGTAGATTTATCATCTCTCAGTTCTGTAGGCCAAACATCCAAGCTGGCTCTGCTGGTTTCTTTGGTCTCGGTTTCACAAGGGCAAAATCAAGCTGTTGGCTGACTTGGCTCTTTGTCAGGAGACTCTTGGAAGAACTGGCTCCTATGCTCATGCAAGTTGTTGCTCAAATCCAGTGCCCAGTGGTTGTAAAACTGCTGTCCCTGTTTCCTTAATGGCCAGAGGTCAATCTTAGCCTACAGAGACCTCCCACCTCCTCATACTTCAAAACTCTCTCACCTTCCTTTCTTCCCCTTGTCTTCTGACTTCATCTTCTGACACATCTCTCAGCGCCTAACCAAAGAAAAATTCTCTGTCTTTTTTTTTTTTTTTTTTGAGACGGAGTCTCGCTTTGTCGCCCAGGCTGGAGTGCAGTGGCCGGATCTCAGCTCACTGCAAGCTCCGCCTCCCGGGTTTACGCCATTCTCCTGCCTCAGCCTCCCGAGTAGCTGGGACTACAGGCGCCCGCCACTTCGCCCGGCTAGTTTTTTGTATTTTTAGTAGAGACGGGGTTTCACCGTGTTAGCCAGGATGGTCTCGATCTCCTGACCTCGTGATCCGCCGGTCTCGGCCTCCCAAAGTGCTGGGATTACAGGCTTGAGCCACCGCGCCCGGCCTGAATTCTCTGTCTTTTATGGCTTCTGTGATTATGTTGAACACGTCTGAATAATTCAGAATAATGTCATTATTTTAAGGGGAGCTGATTAATCACTTTAGTTACATCTGCAAAGTCCCCTGACAGCAGTACTGAGATTTGTGTTTGGATTAATTACCTGCAAATGGGAATCTTCAGAACTCTGCTTACCACAATCAGTAACACTAACTTGAACTACAACCATACAATGTATTTATTTATAGTCACCCTAATCTTTCATAACAAAAACATACAAATATTCTATGGTTAGGCACAATGGCTCATGCCTGTAACTCCAGCACTTTGGGAGGCCGACGCTGGAGGATTGCTTGAGCCTAGAAGTTCGTGATCAGCCTGGACAACAATACGAGACCCCACCCCTTAAAAAAATTAAAAAATACATACAGATGTTTTAAAACAAATGCAGAAGCTTAAAGTCATTAATGTAAATACATAGATTTAAGAAATAAATTTAAACTTTAAAGTGATAGTCCTTGTTGAGATACATATTATTATGAAACTTGTGGATGAGTAAATAATCATAATATATGAGCAATTAGCAGGAGGCAGAATAAATCCTCTGTAGTAATATATAACAGAATTGGGGATATAATGGAAAGTCCCCTTTAATACTTACACTTTAAAGTATCAGCATCTAAAAGATAAATAGACAGACAAAGATAAGACAAAAAGGAAGAGACCAGTAAAAATATCCAAGAATGGATCACTTAGAATCCAAGCAGAAAGGATGTTACAGTAAATAGCACATTTGAAAAAAAAAAAAAAAAAGTTCAATTAACTGTTGTATTGTTACTACCCTTTTCCCTTGGGTAAGGGTAGTATTATTAAGGTATTTATTTACATACCCTATGATCATATTTTAAGAACCAAGTTTAAAGTCCAAAATAGACAGGACTTTATTTAAAAGACTCACTTTTGGAATTGGTTAAATTCCTTCATATGCAATGTTAAAAGGTAACAGAAGAAAATGGTCCAAATAATTGAAATAAAACAATTTGTATGCATCCACTAGAAAAAAAGCAAAACAAAGCAACAACAACAACAACAACAAACTGTTTAAAGTTTCAATCAGCTATAATTATGTTTTACATTCATCAAATTAATGGGATAGTTGTTCAACCTATATATTTAAAAGTCTACATTTGCAGATAATGAATTATTGACTTTTTGGATATATGTAATTAATTCTATGAGTAGTAAATGCTGGGATTGAGCGAGGTGTCCAAGAGGCTTATTAGGGGTTAATACCTGTGAAATACAAAATGAGGACAAATTGGAGTTGGAGAAAGAAATTCTTCAACCGCAATGCATATATGATACATGAAAGGAAAGAAAGAAGAGAAGAAAAGGCAAAGAGAGACTCAGACCACAGTGCAGAGGTACAACACGGAGTTCCAGAGCAAAGACTGCCTATTAGAGGAGTCCCATGTTGAAAAGTAATGGACAGACCCAATACCAGCTCAATCATTGGCTGGGGCTTCCTTGAAGGAGTGTGGCCTCAGTTTGAAAGATGTGTCTGATCCAGAAGTCTGTAAGAACTGAAGACTGCCAGCTAGCTACACTCCTTACATGTTCTTTTGTGAATTAGTATTTTCATTTGTGAACAGTTATCTGAACTGTACAAATTACTCTCACCATCCATAATTTGCACACCATAAAACTTCTTTTTCATATATATGTGAGGTCCAAGATTCCTGTGGTCCTTTCTCTCTGAGGCTGGTAGGAAACAAAAGTAAGATAGAGGTTAGTGGAATTAACTACAGCTCTTAGCAATGAGGATAACTTCAAGATTGATACTGATCATTTTCCTACAAAACCACACCTGCTACTCATAGTATTTGACTTGTGGTGTGGTAAAAATTCTCATTCCACAGACATCAGAGCCCTGTTAACTATGCATTTCTTAGAAAGGTTACTGCACATATCCATTCACATTCACAATTATGACACAGAGAGAGAGAGAGTAAAAAGAGTAATGCAACAGGACCATCTGAGTCCAAAAGACGTTCCTGCCTGGGCCCATAATGTTAATAGCAACTCTATTTCTTACTGCCTGTCGTGGTTAATTATAGTGCCAAGATGGTGATTCTTTAGTTTTGGTCCTCTGATCTCTGGCCAGGGAAAGTCCAAACAGAATACATATTTTATATTTGCCCACATATTTACTGCTTTTGATTCTCTCTTTATTTTAACTTTTAAGTTCAGGGGCACATGTGCAGGATGTGCAGGTTTATTACATGGGTAAACATGTGTCATGGGGGTTTGTTGTACAGATTATTTCATCACCCTGGTATTAAGCCTAGTGTCCATTAGTTGTTTTTCCTCATCCTCTCCCTTCTCCCATCCTTTGCCCTCCCATAGTTCCCAGTATGCATTGTTCCCCCCATATGCCCATGTGTTCTCATCATTCAGCTCCCACTTATAAGTAAGAACATGTGGTATTTGACTTTTTTGTTCCTGTCTTAGTTTGCTAAGGATAATGTCCTCCAGCTCCATCCACATCCCTGCAAAGGAGATGATCTAATGCTTTTTTAAATGGCTCCACAGTGTTCAATGGTGTCTACTTACCACATTCTCTTTGTTCAGTCTATCATTGATGGGCATTTAGGTTGATTCCATGTCTTTGCTCTTGTGAATATTGCTGCAGTGAGTAAACATGTGCATGTGTCTTTATAATAGAACAATTTATAATCCTTTTGAGTATATACACAGTAATGGGATTACTGGGTTGAATGGTACTTCTGTCTGTAGGTTTTAGAAGAATTGCCATATTGTCTTCCACAATGGTTAAACTAATTTACACTCCCACCAATAGTGTAAAAGCATTTCTTTTTCTCCACAATCTCGCTAGCATCTGTTATTTTTTGACTTTTTAATAACAGCCATTCTGACTGGTGTGAGATGTTATCTCATTGTGGTTTTTATTTGCATTTTTCTAATGATCAGTGATGCTGAGCTTTTGTACATATGATTGTTGGCCACATGTATGTCTTCTTTTGAGAAGTATCTGTTTATGCCCTTTGTCCAATTTTAATGGGGTTTTTTGTTTTCATAAATTTGTTTAAGTTCCTTATAGATGCTGAATATTAGACCTTTGTCAGATGCATATTTTACAAAATTTTTCTCCCATTCTGTAGTTTGTCTCTTTACTCTGTTAATAGTTTATTTTGCTGTGCAGAAGCTCCTTAGTTTAATTAGATCCCATTTGTCAATTTTTGCTTTTGTTGCAGTTACTTTTGGATTCTCATCATTTTTTCCCCATGGATTTAGATTTGAACCTGACGACAATTTGCTTCTCCTTGATTGTCTTAACGTAAGATTGTATTGTAATATAGGTCTGCTGCTGATGAATTATTCTAGCTTTTAAATGTCTGGAAATGTCTGTAGTTCACCTTTAGTTTTGAAAACTATTTATGCATAGTATAGAATTTTAGGGTGACAGTTTGAATTTTTGTTGTGAGGCTAGAAATATGTGTTCTAGCTTCTTTTAAAGAGATGGCAAGCTTGCAGATGTTTTCAAGCCACCAGGGTGGATTGCATTATAGTAGAAAGTTTGTCTGTGTGTGTGTGTGTGTGTGTGTGTGTGTGTGTGTGTGTGTGTGTGTTTGGAAGAGATTCACTAGAGTTTAGCTTAAGTAAAATCATAAGAAAGTAATGGAACTTACCTTTGTCATTAAAGGGATCAATAGTTCACTGAGCACGAGAGAGATTAAGGCCTGATTTAATTTTTTTTCTAATTTTGAAAATGAGACACTTCACCAGGCGCGGTGGCTCACACCTGTAATTCCAGCACTTTGGGAGGCCAAGGCAGGTGGATCATCTGAGGTCGGGAGTTCGAGACCAGCCTGATCTATGTGGAGAAATCCCATCTCTATTAAAAATACAAAATTAGCTGGGTGTGGTGGCAGGTGCCTGTAGTCCCAGCTACTCGGGAGGCTGAGTCAGGAGAATCGCTAGAACCCAGGAGGTGAAAGTTGTGATAAACTGAGATTGCACCAGTGCACTCCAGCCTGAGCAACAAGAGCAAGACTCCATCTCAAAAAAAAAAAAAAAAAAAAAAGAGAAAAAAAAAAAAAAAGAAAAGAAAGAAAATGAGAGGCCTCAACTTAATATAGTGTAAGCGTATATTTACACCAGAGGAGAGTACTCAGATCACCCAAGTGTGAGTGAGTGCTCCTTCTATTTTGTGTTCTAGATGATTCACTGACTTTAGTTTTGGGTCCTGTAATCAATTTAAGATGTAAATCTCTCACTAGATGCCAAATGTGCCATATTTCTGATGATATTGCTTAAGAAAAGATGTGAATAGTATAACTCAGGAGCAGACAATTTGCAGAAGTAATCAGCCCCTTCATAATCACCACAGGATGTCATCAACTCTCCAATTTAACATCAACTCTGAAGAGGGGAGGAGAAGAAAAATCTCCTTAGAGTATCTGAGTTTAACTAAAGATACTGTCAGTTTGTTTTATGCTGCTGTAACTGAATACCTGAGACTGGGTAATTTATAAAGAATAGAAATATGTTTCTTACAGTTGTGGAGACTGGAAAACCCCAGGTCGAAGGGCCACATCTGATGATGGCCTTCTTGCAGTGGAGACTCCCCGCAGAGTCTTGAGGTAGGGCAGGATATCACATGGCGAGAGGGCTCAGGACAGAAAAACTGGCTTTTATAACAGATCCACTGTTGTGCTAACTAACCCACTCCCCTGATAACTTATTATTCTTTCAATCCATCAATATATAAATGGACTAATCCATTCCTGAGGGTAGAGCACTCATAACCTGACCACCTCCCAAAGGTACCACCTCCTGCACTGGGGAACAAGTTTCCAAAACACAAACTTGTGGTAGATACTAAGCTGATGCAAAAGTAGTTGTGGTTTCTGTCATCACTTTCAATGGCAAAAACACAATTACTTTTGCAACAACATAATGCATTCAAACTATATCAGATGCTTAAGATTACATTTTCTTTTTCCAGGTGGAAATGAAGCTCAAAATAATCACTAGATTTATAGAAAAACAAATTTCTAATCTGAGCATTCATGAGATTTTCTACTGAAAATCTTATTTTAGAAATATTAACATAAATATTTTTTATTTAGAGAATAAATATTTGAAAGGAATGATGTTTCTTACAAGTAAAAATGAACATTCTAGAATAGTTATGAGTTGTTTTAACAGCATTTGTAAAAAATAGTGTTTTATATTTCTGAACCAGGACTTATAATGCCAGACAAGAGGATTTCTAACAAAGGGTATCCGAATTTCACATGAATTTTGTGAAGGGTGCGTTGTGAAAGAAAGGGATCCTGACAAGACCAGGAAGACTTCAAATGAAGATTTGACTACAGAGGAAATAAAAACTAAAATGAAGAAGGACATTGGGTGTAAAGAAATAAAAAGAATGAAAGGATTTTTGCATTTAGATAATCTTCAAGGATCTTCCTATAAGAGAGCTAATCATTTCATCTGACTTTCATAAAGCCACTTGGCTTTTGTTTTAATACGTAACGAATGTTTCAATAAATTGTATAGATCAGTGTTTAGCACGTGTTTTTAATTTTTATCCTACCAAGATATCTTTTAAGATTTTTTTCCCTGAGTTAACTCTGCTAATGAGATTTAATGCCACAAATGTACTGTATGTTCATTTTATCTACTTTGTATTTTTATAATAAAAATTTTAAGATTTTTTTTTTTACCACCTCCAAAAATCTACTGAGGCCATATTATCCCCCATTGAGAATGAATACCAGTAATCAATAATTTTATTTTTATGGTTGTTACTTTGTGCATTTTTTATTTTTAGTGTATTTTGAAGATAATCATTTTGAGAAAATAATTAAATGTAGATCAAGTCATGTTAGTTTTGTTAAAGATTACAAAAATATGCTCTAATGATTGCAGCTCAGCTGAAAATTAAGAAAGTGCTTTTGTTTGCAGAGCTACTTGGAACTTAATGATGGATGAAATGCACACAAAGTATTACTATAAAGTAATAAAATGTTCTTAGATTTAAGACTCCTTCAAGGATAAATTTCACCTCTGGCCTTACTCAGAACTCATTTTGCTAAAAATGACCACAGGTGGTCTCTGATCCTGGTATCCCTATTCACTCAATTAACCACCTGTGTAATCTTGTTCATGTCACTTAACCTTAGGGTGACTGTAAAGATTTTTATCTAAATATGAACACTCTTGAAAATGCAAGTGGGTCATTTCTACTATTTTTGGTAATATCAGCTTATTGTGGAACTGAGCACATAAATAAGTTTGTGCACCGCCATCAGAAAACTAAATTGCACGAATTACTCTCTCATAGGCTCTCTAGTCTATTAACTGTAATTTGTGTCCACATATATTCTAATCCAAAACAGAGAACCAACTGGCCAAAGGGCACCCACGTTGACCCAGCTTAACAAGTATTGTTTTCATTTTAAATGAATAAAATAACTTCTGATTTTATATCAGTTTCTACAATGCTTGATTGCTAAATGTTCATTTCCAAGTAGTGTCTGATTCAATTCCTGTTGTTGTTGTTGTTGTTGTTGTTCGTTTTTTGAGATGGAGTTTCGCTCTTGTTGTCCAAACTGGAGTGCAATGGCACGATCTTGGCTCACCGCAACCTCTGCCTCCCGGGTTCAAGTAATTCTCCTGCCTCAGCCTCTCGAGTAGCTGAGATTACAGGCATGTGCCACCACACCTGGCTAATTTTGTATTTTTAGTAGAGACAGGATTTCTCCATGTTGGTCAGGCTGGTCTCGACCTCAGATGATCCACCTGCCTTGGCCTCCCAAAGTGCTGGGATTATAGGCGTGAGCCACTGCACCTGGCCTCCTGTGTGTTTCTAAATTATGTGACTGGGGAACAGAATTTGAACCATGTTTAACTTACCAAATCAGTTCTCCAGTCTCAAGATTAATGGCGTCCTTCTATGAAACTTCCATTGAAAACATTCAAGTTTGCCTCGCAATTCTTTCTAAGTGTTACGCCTTTCTGTTCTGTTATTCTATTATTAATGATATAAGCCTACGTATGGTATCAGTGTGTAGCTCATTACTATGAATCAAGGCTAACCTCCTAAACATTAGGCATGAATTATCTTTTCAACATTCCTATTTCTCTAGAGTCCTGCAAAAACTGTGGGAGAAGTGAATGTATCAACCACAGATAAAAATTTAAGGTGAAGTAAAACATTTGTACTTAAATAAAAACCCTAGTAAAGAAATTGAATGACCGTATTTGTAAACCTCAGAAATTATTTTTAAAATCATTAGAATCACACTCTCTGAATCTTATAGTTAACCAAGTCTTCATGACATAACCAAGAAGTTGAGAAATACACTTTAAAATATCACTAGGAAAGATTGCTGGCTTCCCCATTGGGCTTTCTGTGCTGTTCAGAAATAAGTAAACTAAATCTTATTTGAACACACCTAGAGAAAATAAGACTCTATTTGAAAGTAGAAATATGGTACACAAAACAAATAGTTCAAACACCGAGTTTCAGGATGTACACACGTGAAGCTGACTTTCAAAGACCTCTTGGATTCAGAGGCCCTCTTTTTGTCTTATTTATCACATTGTTTAATTCTTACTCATTATGTACGTACTGTCCTAGAAAGTGAAGAAAATGACAGCTTCCAATATCTATAAATGATGATGATTATGATTGCAGAGAAATTGAAGGACATCATTATTTCCAGTAAAAAAAATTCTATGGAAGATTTTTATTAGCCTAAATCACTTGAATCTCTACTACAAGACAAGTAAATGAACTGTGGCTAAAGAACAGGGATTGCAAAAGCATTGCCAAGCCAACGTAAAGAGCTCGATATGCTGATTGGTGCAAATTAAATTCAGTGCCTATACCTGGAGCAAAAGATGTTAATGGTCAAAAGTCTGTACAAACATAGTTGCTACCATTCACGTCATTTTGGAATAAGGTGAAATGCTCATCCAAGAAAATAGAGATCCTGAGCAAAGAATAACATAATTGTCCATTTTACCTCTTTTTTTTTTTTTTTTTTTTTTTTTGAGATGGAGTCTTACTCTGTCACCCAGGCTAGAGTGAGGCAGCACAATCTCGGCTCACTGCAACCTCCCCCTCCCTGGTTCAACTGATTCTCCTGCCTCAGCTTCTCCAGTAGCTGGGATTACAGGTGCCCATCATCGCACCTGGCTAACTTTTGTATTTTCAGTAGAGATGGGGTTTCACCATCTTGGGGAGGCTGGTGTGGAACTCCTAATCTCGTGATCCACCCACCTCAGCCTCCCAAAGTGCTGGGATTACTGGTGTGAGCCACAGCACCAGGCCAATTTTACCTCTTAACAGTTAAAATTGTACCAGGACCAGGTATATATTATTTACATTGAGCAGAATTTGTTTATATTTATAATTTAATTGATTTTAATTATCTCTGGAGTTATGCAAGTCAGGTTTTTATAATATTCAAAATATTCCAAAAATAGATATCTAAACATTTGATTCAGTTAACGTTATAATCTAGCAAGTTCTTTCAAATATATATTTATATGTCATTCTGATTGGCAATATATGTATATATTTATATGTCATTCTGATTTGCAATATATGTATATAAATATGTATATATGATATAAATATGTATATATGATATAAATAATTGAACAAGAAAATAAAGAATGAAATGGACTAAATTTTGCATAACAGATGACATTATGGTTCTATTATTTTTTAGCTAACATTTTATCTTTAGTAAAGATGTAAAATGTCATTTCCAAGATCTTATTAAGTGAACACACCTCTCACATCAGAAGGAATTTTTTTGCCTTTCATTTGTGGTGCTTATTATTTATTTTAAATTCTATTCTAGCAACTGTTAGGAAATTCGTCTCATTTTCTTCGTAAATTCAAAATATGATGCTTGGGAACTCATAGTTCAGAAGTGGTTTAGGTCAGTTATCGAAGTTTACATTCTTCCAGTGATAATATTTAAGTATGATCTACTAGATACATAGCTAATACTTAGGAAACAGCGGATACTTAGATAATATTAGATACCTACCTAATAGATATTATCTACTAGGTAAAATACAAAGGAAATTTTCAACAATCAACACAATTTTATCTATTTTTAACACAATAAACACTGTGAACTGTGTCTGGTATTTAAGATAAAGAGTTGTATATATTTTCCTGATTAACCAATAACCATATTTAATAAAACCATTTATAGTTGTTGAAACTTTGCTGCATCTTAGTAATCACCTTTTTTCATTATTATTAAATTTTTTTATGCCCAAGTCATTATCCAGCCAGTTGAGCTTTAAGATAAGGAAATCCCCTTGTTTTATTTTCTGGGAGCATGATCCCCTCTCCATTTTTGACCAGCTTTCCCACATTCCAGATACTGTGCTCACATATATTATTTTAAAACCTGAGGATGTAATGTAACTTGGCTACAGAAAACAATATACTAAGATAGTTAAATAATCTCTATTACATTATTCCCTGAATAGATTTTTGAATTATTTTTTTGCAGTGAAACTTGTTATAGATTAAATTGTGTCCTCCCAAAAGATCTTGAAGTGCGTATTCCCTGTACCTGTACATATAACCTTTTATGGAAACAGGATCTTTGCAGCTAATCAAGATAACCAACCCAATGTCACTGGTGTCCTTCTGAAACAGACAAACTTGGACACAGAGACAGACACGAAAGGGGGAAGAATGTGAAGACATACAGAGAAAAACAATAACAAGCCAAACAATGCCAGAAACTACCAGAATGTGGAAAAGGCCTGGACCAGATTCTCCCTCACCATCCTCAGAAGGTACTAATCCTACCTACGCCTTGATTTCAGACTTCCAGCCTTCAGAACAATAAAACAATGCATTTTTCTATTGTTTATGCTACCCAGTATGTGCTACTTAGTTATGATAGTCCCAGGAATCTAATACAATCCTCCTTTGAGATTCCAGATTTTTTTCACCTCTATATAGATTTAATGTAATTGAATGTGTTTATCACAGTGTATATTTCTCTGGATATGACACCATCTTGTAAAATATAAATAACTTATACAACATAAATGACATCGTGCTAAGCGTTTTGTTCTCTGTTTTGCCCATTTTATTATTTTTCATTGAGTTTTTTATTGCTCATGGCTATTTCAGAATGACTAGACATTTTGGAAGTTATATTTTTCTTATTAAAACATTGTAATATATGCAGAAATGCTTATTAAAATTTGGAGGTTACTAGCCTTTTTCCTTTAGAGTCCAGCGAATTTAGTTAGTTCTTTACCTTCATATTATCTTCCATTTAATTAAAAGATTTCATACTATCATTAATTTTATAAATTTTAGTTCATTTTTAAAATTCAGAGAACGCTCAATTTACATTCAATATTATAGCAATATTCTGGGAAGCAATATTCTGGAAAGTAGAAAACACATCTCTTATTTCTATTACTATGAAGGCAAGTAATTTATAGTTGACCACATATTAAAACTCCCATACGTACTTCATGGGATGGAAAAATTATAAAATAGAGAAATGACAAAAAGGTAATTATTATATAAAATTTTAATCAAATGTAATAGCAAATAGTAGGAACTAACCAGTCATTTTGTTTTAAAAACCTAAGTGATGCCAATATCTACAAGTCTTTAGTAATTTTTCTCCTTTTTGTCACAAAACTTCTGATGCCTTTTGAATGCTGCAAAACTATTCAGGTGAATTTCTTTCCCATTTGTATTAACAGTATTGCTTCTTTTTAAAGAAATGATTCCATTATATTCTTCGAGTACTTTTTTCAACTTATATTCAACTTATTCTCTAATGATTAAAAAATACTGCAGTATATTTATACTTTCTAAATCAATTGAGCATTTAAGCAATCTTTAGAATTTAAATATTAATACAGCTTGCTATTCCATTGATTCTTGCTAAGTGCTACTGTACCTCCTAGTAAGTCAATCAAATGTATTTATGAATTATAATATACTAATACCAGAATTGTGGCTACTTAACAGAAATCCCATCACTAGCTCAGGCTAGCTTACTTATCATGCTATGTTTAGTCATAATTTTTACTTATTTCTCAACAATTTCACTAAAGAATAATTTATGTACAGTCAATTTTATCCATTGAAACTGTACAACTCAGTGTCCTTGTGGTAATTTTATAAACCTCTGCAATCACCTTAATGATCAAAATCCAGTGCATTTCTGTCACTCTTCCCTCTTCCATGAATTTTGCACACCATTTTGCAATGCATCTCTTCCAAAATCCTTGGACTCAGGCAACGGCTGACCTGCTTCTTGTCACTATAGGTTAATTGCATTCTCCGTGTACTATTTTGTGTCTGGTTTCCTTTATTCCATGTAATTTAAGGATTCATCCATGCTGTGATGGGTATCAGTAGTTTGTTTCTTTTCATTGATGGGAAATATTCCATTGAAAGGACATAATGTATTTTATTCATCTGTTTATGTGTTCATGAACATTTTGGCTTTTTCCCATATTTTGCTATTGTAAATTTTGCTGCTATTAATACTCATGTATATGTCTTTGTGTGGACATATGTTTTCATTTATTTTGGGTAAGTATCTAGGAGTAGAAAGGCTGCATCATGTGGTAGCAGTATATTTAAATTACTTAAGAATCTGACAAACCTTTAGCAAAGTGGTTGTTCAATTTCATATCGCTACTAATGTATGAACATTTCAGTTGCTCACAAAATATATGATCATTCTAGAGTGATCTTTTCGGTAGAATCTTGTTTTTGGTTTTAATTTAAATACTTATTATTTTAATTTTTGCTGAGCATTGTTTTCGGTGCTTAATGGACAACTTTGCATTTGTTTTATCTAGAGCCTGTTGAAATTGCCTATTTTAGTCAGTTGTTTTCCATTTTATGATTGAATTGTAAAAGTCCTTTATATATTCTGCTTCTGAGTTATTTCTTAGATATCTGTGTTGAAAATATTTTCCCATTATGTATCTTGCGTTTGTATTTTCTTAAATTTGTCTAGCAGTTTTATTGTTTTAGCTTTTTCATTGACGATTATGATACATTTTGAGTTAATGTTGTATAGGATGTGAAAGGAAGGTCAATGTTCTTTATATTTCACATAGATAGATCCTATGAAGATACAGAGTTATCCAAAAAGTATGTTCAGAAATATTTTCTTTTCCCTTTAACTGGCACCTTTGTTGAAAAACAATTGGCCATTTTGTGTGAGTCCATTTCTATATTCTCTATTGTGTTCTGGATATTATGATGTCTTGATTACTGGAACACTATTGCAAGTAGTAAATCCTCCAATATCTTTCTTCATTTAAAAATTTGCTCTAGGTAGCTGTATTATCACTCACATCCAAAACAACCTATTTTTTTTTTCAGTATTGCTTTGAATCTGTTATCAATTAATCACTTTTGTGGAAATTGCCATTTTAATTATCTTAAGTATTTCAATCCATGAACATGGTTTATTTCATCATTTCTTTGGGACTTCTTCAATTCCTATCAACAATACTGTGCAGTTTTCAGTTAAAGATCTTTTATGTCCTTTATTCAATATAAACCAAAATATTATATGTTGCCACAATTGTAAATACAATTTTTAAAAATGATTCCATGACATATAATGGAATGTTATTTGCATCCACCTATGTAATTCACTGAAACCTACAGTGTGCAGCCTGCATGGTACAGAAAGGAGTACAGGCTTTGTAGTCTGACAGATTTAACTCAATTCTGAAAAGTATTATGTGTACATTTTATTCAACTCTAAAATTATTATTATGATAATATGTGATTCAGTTAATTGTGAGGATTAAAGCAGATTTCATAGTATACAAAGAACACCACTATATTTTATATCTCTAAATGCAATTACAGAAAATCTTTCCTTTATAACTTTCAGAGTATATAAATGCACTTTCTTTTTCTATTTCATTAAACAACTCTCAACCCTGCCAATACACTTTCTCTTTTCACACCCTATATATGCTTTCTTATCACTGTTAGAAAAAAATCAGATAACTATCCAAAAAGCTGGAGAAATACTCCCTTTGGTCTTTGATTCATATATAATACATTTTTTTCCAACTTCATTTCTACTGCAGATATTCTAAGCAAGTATTTTTAAATAATTTTAAAAATTTGATTTTAATGCCAGTAGATTATGAAACCAAGAAGTATAAAAGA
This sequence comes from Theropithecus gelada, assembly GCF_003255815.1. Lineage (NCBI taxonomy): Eukaryota > Metazoa > Chordata > Mammalia > Primates > Cercopithecidae > Theropithecus > Theropithecus gelada. The sequence continues at coordinate 38,608,969 of NC_037670.1, read as the reverse complement.
CAAATCATAATACATATGATGGAAACTAAACCCTAGCCCTTTACATCAATTGTTGATAGGAAAAATAAAACATTCTTACTGATTTTATAAATGGTGTTCTTTGAAGCAACAATGAATTGAACCATTAAAAAGGAAACACTCCATTAAACTGAAAAACAAACAGTATATGTGAAAACCAATATCTAAGGAAAACATGTTTTCTAACCTCTGCTTTTATGCCTCCTTTTTTGCCTTTGATGGATGATGAAAAGCTGAATTGTAAATATAAACAACACAGAGATCACAATGCTAGCATATCAATCTATTTTGCATACCGGAAGAGGATACAAATAAAATAAATAAAATATATGAGATGCTGCCCAAATGGAAAATTGGAGGACTGAGACAAGCATTGTTATGCAACTAACTCCTTTTCTAGTGGCAAATGAGACATTTGTTTTATAATCATTCCATTCACTTAGCAAGTGGATGCTAAAATATGATCTGAGGCTGATCACAATATTTTATCATTAGTTTCTAAGTCTTTACTGGATTCTTCTTCAGCTTCTTCAAATCCTGGGCCGTGTGTGTGTGTGTGTGTGTGTGTGTGTGTGTGTGTCTGTGTGTGTCTGTGTGCATGCATTGGCTCCATGATAAATGGCGTTGGGCTTATTCAGGGCCCCCACCCTACTCAGGTCAGAGGCAATGAGATGAGAATTAAAGGAGTGTTCACCTACATCTGTGGGCTGCAGCTCACACTTGTGGGTACCAGCTTGTTCTTGCTCTGGCCATCCATATGTGTTGTCTTCCTGTCCCAAATGCTTGTCCTATGATATTTGAGCTTTACCATCAATCAGGCAGGAAGACAACATCCTTACAAAGACTGCTTAACTGGCTCTCACAATTGCCTGGGGTTAAATCCCCCTACAAATCCCTTACTAAACTCTGCCTGAGACACCATACTTAGCTAATCGTATCCAAGAAAATAAGCAATCATAAATAAATGTATAACTTTTTTTCTATGTCATTATCGAATAGACCTTAAAACCTTTTATAATAATTAAATGATGATTCTTATGGGTATAAATCTATTAAGACGTAAAAGAAAGCAGAAATTGTTCTTCAGTAATGTAGACATTTGACAAAAATTGTATAAGGCCTGATACACATATGAATGGTAACTTTATCCAAAAAGTTAATAGTTCCATTTAACAGATTAACTAGAGCTTATTGACAAAGTCTTAAGAATCAAACTTTGAGTGGTCATAGAAAATATATATCTTTTCTTTTCGCTTTTCAAATAAAGTGTTATCCATTTCTGTCCTTCTTTTTCCCTGGAGAAAAAAAAAATTGTTTTGATTTTATATTGAAAATGAAAGAGGCACGCTGGAAAACAATTATTTTTGACATGCTTTACTCTCAAAAAGAATTCAGACTTTGGTAGCACTGAATCTTATCAGAACTGTTCCCTGTAGAAGGCTAAACTATGAAATTGAGCCATGGTTTTGAAACTCTAGGTTTGAGGAAATATGATATAAGGAAGCCTCTAAATATTCCTTTGCTAAGACGTACTTTTACTCTGTGTCCTAGTTTCACTAACTGAACCAAAAATAAAAACCCAGTAGAATAAACTGTTTCAGGTAAGAAGCTCTTCAACCACCTTTCAATACAGCTAAAGAAACTAACTAAGGTTATTAACTTATACCACTAATAAGTCAGTCCTAAAAACTTAGAAACTTGGCTCAACTTGGAAATTGTAGGAAAAGAAACAGATGAAAACCACAGAAGAGTTATCTTCCTTTCTCTTCATTTCTCTCTTCAGCCTCTACACACTTATCCCACACTGTTCTGAACTGCAGGATAAAATTCTTTTTCCAAACTATAATAAAAAGCAGGCTAAAATAACCCTCTAAAATGGAAGATTACTACTGAGAAAAGCATTGATCACAGGAGGAATGTATTTAATATGAGGAGGAAAAGGCATTAAATTTAGCCGGTTACATTAGTAAATTTAAGAGACAGTTCAGTTAAACCATGCCTTGAAAGTAAAACATACAAAAAGGAAATCAATGATGTGCAGTGGATTTTATTCTTTTAATGGCAATAATAAAGATCATCAGGGGACGCTTACTATTCAGAACAAATAAAGTTAAGTGTTTCAATCAAAATTGTAGTGTACATACCAGATTTCCCAGTTGTCTTGAAATCAGAACCCTCAAGGTAAGCTTTTAGCATTGCAGTGACAACATGCATGTGAATTAGATAAGCACTACTCAGGATCAAAAACTCAAGTTCTTTGTAGCAAGTTAAAAATCATTCAAATAAATTGAAGGATATGCTATGTTTAAGAATGAAAAGGGTCAGTAATGGCAAAATACCAATTATCCAGAAATAAATCTGTAATCCAAGCATTTCAAACAATGGTACCCGATAAACTGGTTTAGAATATCTTCAAAAGCTTATGACTGAGGTAACATGGTAATTATTTTAAAAAGGAGACAATATTTTGCAAACTGACATTGGAGCAGGACTAATATATAGGCATCAATGGAGCAAAATAGATACTTCCGTATAAACCAAAGTCTCTGACACGTTGCTAAAGAACATAAATCACATTCAACATTAATTGATAAAAATGTATTCTTCAAGAACTGGTATTGCCCAAATTCCATTTCCATATAAAAAAATTAAATTATTACTCACTTTATAAGAATAAATTATAAATGAAATACTAATAAAAAAAGAGAGGAAAATTACAGGCATATTTTTAAAACACAGTACATGCCTAAAATATTAGAAAACATTCTAAAAAGTTCAATCAGTAAAGGATGGATGCATTTATATCATAATGTAAAATAAACCATATAAAAATTTGTAGCAGAAATTAACAACTTATGAAAAATACTTCCATCATCTAAAATAATCACTGTTTTAATGTCCAGAACATAAAGTCAATTATAAATCAAAAAGAAGTTGATAAACAAATTAGTAGAAATTACAAATTTTATAATTAAAATATCTGACACTGACTTAGCATTAACAACAAGGCAAGATGTTGCGTTTTAAATTATATCTTATTATCGATTGTTATTATATCTTGTATCAGCTGAGCTATTCCTCACACTGAACTATGAGGTAAGTACTGTTATTATCCCCATTGTTTGGGACACCTCTGGTACCACATACAATTGTTCTGCTCCATGCTTGTTTACGTCAGCCCCTGCTAAAGCACCCACTTTTGTGTCAGAGACTTTTTCAAGTCTCACTAACACTGTTGCAACCCAATAGTGCCATACCTGAGGCCGTGGTTTGTACTTTTTTCCCATCAGTTCTCCCTGATGTTTAGGTATGCTACGGCTGCAGGAACGCTCTAGTCACAACTGTGCAACCTCTACATGTGAGCACCTTACTGATGTGCATACAGTGGAGGGACAGCACTGGGTAAATGCTTTTCTTGTTCCAGGAACTACAGGTAGACAAGTAGCAAAATCACTAAGAAAAGGGGACGTGTGGAATAAAATGAAAGTCAGCATGAGAAACCAGGATGTGCAGGGTTTTTGTAAGACTATAAAAAATGTAGATCTTTAGACTAAGAGCAATGGGAAGCACAAAGATAATCTGAAGTTCCTTGGTGATATTATCAGGTTTGTGTTTTACTAGAGGTAATATTATTTGGATGGAGAACACACGAGGAAGATTTAGGGAAGGAAGCATGAAACACTGATTGAGGGAGAAAAGATATTAAACTAAATAATATAATAGAGTAGAAGAATAGTAGTGTATTGGATGAGAGTAAAATCAGTTGAAATGGAGGAAACTGACAGATTCAGATGAAGATACTACTCAAAAAAATACAAGTATACCTAGATATAGATAAATAGATGATTGATAGATTCATAATAGAACTATAAATTAATGTTATTAATAAAACCCTCATTTTGTTTTTCTATAAATTATTTGAATAAAATAGTCTTTAATGATATTAATTATATAAAACCATAACGTTTATAATGTCTACTTGAATGGCAAACTGTGATTTCTAGTGAAAAATTACCAAAATTTAAGGGCAAAACACTGTCTTATTTCCAAACAATACAATTTCTCATGTCTGAGGCAAAAACAAGCGAAATTATGGGAGACATTAACAATGTTCTGTTCCGAATATACTTTAAAAATATATCTTCCATGACTAAACTGCTTCTCAGTAACCAGAATGTTTTTATGACAAATGAAAATCATTGGCATGCTTTAGGGCAGTGTCTAACCAAGCTTGCTAAAATGGTATATTTTAAAAAGCATTGCTCAATAAAATCTTTCCCAGTGTACAATTCTGTTGTGGGATGTCACTGTGAAACTTTTTTTCAGTTGTGTGATAATATCTTGCTTCAAGACATTTTTTGGAATAACTGAGAAATTCTGTTTAACAAGTAAGTCCTACTAAATAGTTTTTAGGCAAAAATTATGCATCAAAATACTTTTAAAATATTTTATTAATACAATTGCTATGTCAACAATTTAGAAAGAAATTTCTCCCCATTCATTGGGGTAAGATGGCCACCTCCCCCTATGAAATGTTAAAAGACAGGAAAGCTGGAAAGGATTATTTTTAAAAATGACACACATGATCACCATGGCCATTTTCATGTCAGATTCAGTGGTACTGAAACATGTTCACCTTCCTGGGAGGGAAAACATATACCGTGAAATTTTACTAAGAATTTCTACTCTGCTGCCTTTATTTCGAACACACAGGCATTAATTGGACAGGCTGTTTACATTCAGAATGTAGCTATAGTAAATGTAAGCTTGAGGCTTAGAGAATCAATCCTAGTACATCATGTCCATAAAGAGAAAAAAAATACTGCGTGGATGGGTACAATCTAGGCACACATACACACGCACGCACAAACACACACACGCTTCCTGCTAAGTTTGAAACATTCACATCCAAAAAGAAATGTATCTTTCATTGCAGTTTGAAAATGAAATAAAATAGGCCGGGCACGGTGGCTCACGCCTGTAATCCCAGCACTTTGGGAGGCCTAGGTGGGCGGATCACGAGGTATCGAGACCATCCTGGCGAACACGGTGAAACTCTCTCTACTAAAAGCACACACACACAAAAAAATCAGCCGGGCGTGGTGGCGGCGCCTGTAGTCTCAGCTACTCGGGAGGCTGAGGCAGGAGAATGGCGTGAACCCGGGAGGCGGAGCTTGCAGTGAGCCGAGATCGTGCCACTGCACTCCAGCCTGGGCGACAGAGCGAGACACCGTCTCAAAAAAAAAAAAAAAAAAAAAGAAAGAAAATGAAATAAAATAGAAAATAACAATAAGTAAACTTACCCATTTTGCCACCTACCTCACACCCACATCAACTATTATTGACATGTAAACAAGGTGCCTGAGCTTAGAGAAACTGAGGACAGCTTCCTGCTCCAAGGTGGCCATATTTCAATGCCCGTTGGAGACACCAGCAGCCACTGTGCCTGCTGTCGGATCAACAGTCTCCTCGCAGGTCACTCCCTTCTCCTCCATCTATGACAAGTTGGTTCATTTATTTCTCGGTATAACAAAGATAATGTATAAATATGCAAATAATCTAACTGCTTTTATAACAGCTCACATCTCCAATACAAAGCAAGGAGCATGTATGAGACTGGTATTTTCTTCTTTCTCTGGAACACCACTTTCTTCTGGTCTAAACCTGAATGCCTGGGAACAAAAGATCTGATAGAGCATGATATATTCATTCCAATAGTGCAGTTACCTTTAGTTTATTTATTTATTTTTAATTTTTAGTTTTTATAGATACATAAAAGTTGCAATATTTATTAGACGCATGTGATATTTTGGTACAAGAATGCAATGTGTAATGAGTAAATCAGGATAATTGATATATCCATCCCCTTAAACATTTATCATTTCTTTGTATTAGGAATATTTACACTCTTTTAATTATTTTGAACAATAAATTATTGTTTATAATAGTCACCCTATTGTGCTACCTAACACTATATCTTATTCTTTCTAAATGTATTTTTGTACTCATTGACTAATCCTTGTTTACCCCTTCATCCCCACTACCCTTCCAGCCTCTGATAACTGTCATTCTGCTTTCTAACTCCAAGAGATCAACATTTTCTGCTCCCACATATGAGTGAGAATATCCAACATTTGTCTTTTTCGAACCTGGCTTACTTCATTTCACTCAAGTTCTATCCATGTTTCTGCCAATACAAGATTTCATTCTTTCTTATGGCTGAATAATATTCCATTGTGTGTATGTATCATATTTTTATATCCATCTATTTGCTGATGGACACTTAAGGTTGGTGCTGTATCTTGACTGTTGTGAATAGTACTGCAGTGAATATGGGAGTGCAGAGAGCTGTTTGATATTTTGATATCCTTTAGTTTGGCTACGTATACCCAGCAATGGGATTGCCGGATCATATGGTAGTTCTATGTTTAGATTTTGAGAAACTACCATACTATTCTCTATAATGGCTGTATTAATTTGCATTCCCACGAACAATGTATGAAGGTGTCTCTTCATTAAAATTTTCATCAGTATTCATTGGAGCCTTTTAGATAAAACCCATTTTAACTGGGGTGAGATAAAATCTCATTGTAGTTTTGATTTGCATTTCTCGGATGACAATTATGTTGAGCATTTTTTCATATACTTGTTGGTCATTTGTATGGATTCTTTTGAAAAGTGTCTGTTCATATCTTTGGACCATTTTTAAATTAGATTGTTTGGTTTTTTTGTTATTGAGTTATTTGAGCTTCTTATATATTTTGATTACTAATTGTTGGATGGGTAGTTTGCAAATATTTTCTCCCATTCATGTGGATTGTCTCAAGTGTTTTAAGCTTGATATGATAATATTTTTATGAATGAGTACACATCTGTGCTTAACTTAGAAGTAACACAGATGCCTGGATTTTTTACAAAATACTTCCTTTACCTTTAGAAGCTAAAATAAATAATAGCTAATTTGTTTCTGACATAGGACAGTTAGTGATTCTTTACTGAGTAAAAGTTTTCATAAACAATGTATGTAGTTTTACAATTAGAATGACTAGGTCAGAATTAATAGGTGATATTTCTGGAATTATGAAGATCCAAAGATATGTCTTAAAGGGTTGAAATTTTTTTCTTTTTTCTTTTCTTTAAATCTTGAACTAAGGGGCATCAAATCTTTAACACATACATAAGACTCAGCGTTATTTGGAAAATACAAAGGCTAATTCTTATCTTAAAACTCACTTTTTATTTTGGGTATATTTAGTAACCCCATTTACATAAAATGAGATTCAAATTGTTCAAAATTTCTGAGTCTTGTTATCCTAATTCCTCAAATGATCCTGTCCCCATGTGTAGTATATCAATGCCCATTCATAAATAAAATATATTTTTAGTTCTTAAAATTTGTAAATAAAATCCCTAAGTGGATACACACACACACACACACACACACACACACACACACACACACACCCCATCTGTTTATTGATGTTCCTTCCCTGTTTGAGCCAAGTAATATATTATTGTTTCTAATATACAACACTTTATTTGGTTCATGTTTCAATAGAAACCAAATGGTCAGTGTGTTTTTGATCCTTGTTTCTATTGTGGAATGAATTTGGTGGTTTGGGAGTAGGTGAAAATTGTTACATAATGAGTAAGTCTGAGTATGATCTTTCAGAAAAAGCATGAACTTAAAAAAGGATGAGTTCACGTCCTTTGCAAGGACATGGATGAAGCTGGAAACCATCATTCTCAGCAAACTAACACAGGAACAGAAAACCAAACACTACATGTTCTCACTCGTAAGTGAGAGTTGAACAATGAGAACACACAGTCACAGGGAGGGGAACATCACACACTGGGGCCTGTTGCGGGGTGAGGGGCAGGGGAGGGAAAATAATAGGACAAATACCTAATGCATGCGGGGCTTATAACCTAGACCACGGGTTGATAGGTGCAGCAAACCACCAGGGTACATGTATACCTATGTAACAAACCTGCACGTTCAGCACATGTATCCCAGAACTCCAAGTAAAATAAAAAAGATTAAAATAAAAACAAGAGAAAGCACGAGCTTCATGATTCAAATAAAGATTAAGTATAAATAATACAATATCATGTTAAAAACAGCAAAATGGTAATATTGAAAATAAAAAGTACAGACTCATATGAATATATTAAAATTTAATTGTGAATAAAGGTGATATCACTGATAATTGTAGATGACATTGGTTGTTTTCAAAATGATGCTGGAAAAATGCACACATTACATGAGGGTAAAATAAATGACCCTCTAACACTAAATAGAAAGGTGGTCTCTAAATGGTTACGAACCTCGATGACAAAGTAAAACTACTTATTTAGCAAAGGAAAATGGAGACTCTGTGAACTAAGTAAAAGGACTTCATGAAAATTGAGTTCAAAAGTATAATTCAAAGAGCAAAAATAATGATTATATTGGAAGTCATATTCAATAAAGAATGCCATAAATAAAAGTTACTGACAGCTGACAACAGAAAAGAAGGTATTCGTCATGTCTAAAATTGTTTCTGAGAATCATATCTAGGACATAAACTTCACAAATCAACAAGGCAAAAACACAACATGCAATTTTCTAAAAATATAAAGAGGAAATTTAAAAGGTGAGGAATATTAGTTCTTTTTTACCGCTATGAAAATGACCACAAACCTAGTGATTTAAAACAATAAAAACGTATTCTTTTATAGTTGTGGAGTTCAGAAGTTTAAAATTACCATCCTGGCTAACACGGTGAAACCCCGTCTCTACTAAAAAATACAAAAAACTAGCCGGGCATGGTGGCGGAGCCTGTAGTCCCAGCTACTCGGGAGGCTGAGGCAGGAGAACGACGTGAACCCGGGAGGCGGAGCTTGCAGTGAGCTGAGATCCGACCACTGCACTCCAGCCTGGGCGACAGAGCGAGACTCTGTCTCAAAAAAAACAAAACAAAACAAAACAAAAAAAACCATTACTCTCCACTGGCTAAAGTGAAGGTATGAGCAGGCCTGCTTCCTTCTGAGGCTCTGAAGGGAAAATCCATTTCCTTGTCTTTTTCAGCCTCTACAGGCCTCCTGCATTTTCTGGCTTGTGGTCCTTTCTCGTATCCCTCCAATCTCTTGCTTCTGCAATCACATCTGCTGCTTCTGATTCTGATCTTCCTGTGTCCCTCTTATGAAGACCCTTGTGATTACACCAAGCACAACCAGATGAGCCTGGATCATCTCCCTACCTCAAAGTCCTTAATTTAACTACATCATTAGAGTTCCCTGTACCACCTAAGGTAACACAGACCTGGTTCCAGAGATAAGGCATGGACGTCTTTAGGGAGAAAGAAGCTTTGTTTAGCCTACTACGGAAGGGGAGCCCAAACAAGAAACACTGGGATAGATGTCCAGAAGTTACTAGCAATAGAAAAATTCCAACAACAACAATGAGATGCTTAGATATTCAAATAAAGTCAAGCATTGGTGGAAATTTGAGGCAAAAAGGATGTCCAGGCCTTGCTGGTAGAAGGGTAGAGTGGCATAGCCATACCAAAGAACCATTCAACATGTCAAAGTCAAATTGCGTATAGAAATGTGCAAGGAACTCAGCCATGTTACAGCCAGTAAAAAAAAGTTTCACATGAGTCTATAAACTTGTGTGAACTAAAATGTTCATAATAATACTGTATTTGACGGCGATATTTGAGGTCAGATATAATATTTGGAGGCATCACTGGCAGGGAATAAGATATTTTGGAGGAAAACTATGTATGGAGTATGATGCAACAGTTAGATGCAATTGATTAGATATTCACAGAGTTACTTGATGGACTTCAGTACCATAGTATATAGGGAACCAAAATATATACATGGACATGCCACATACACCCCTCCCATAAATGTGACAATGTATGTACATGCATATATAATTATGTATATGTTAATATATGTACATACAATATTCCGTATTTTAGAAAACACATTTACATAAAAATAACATGCAAAAAGGACATTTAATTGTATCTATGATGTTGAGAGAAACAAGTATGTGGTATGAAGATGAAAGAGAATAAACAAATGAAGGACTGCATTGTACAGATTGTTGATAGTAACATGCCATCAACTGGGTAGCAGTGTTAATTCAACCCTGTGCATCTGAGATGGAAAATATTCATGAACATATAGGCCAGACAGGAAATATCTCTGAAATATTCTGACAAGCTAACTTATTTTATTACATTATTTCAAATTTATTGAATGCATTTTCTTGTTGTTTTGGGTTTTTTTCCTCTCACCATTTAGTAGTTACTTTCATGTTGCAAGAGGATATTCAAAACACTGATTAAGCTATATGGTTTAGACACCAGCCAATCAGAAGAGATGCACAGTGTAAATTGACATACTAAGGTAAACCTATTTAATAAGAGCATCACAGGTACATTATATTATAATAACCACTGCAAACAGATTAAAATATTGGGTGAATATCCTGCCAGTCTCTTAAATTCAACTGTACAAAATATTTAAATTTGAAATGTGCATCTTCCCAGAAGGTAGATGTCATATGGTTACAATTATTATAACCATGACATAGGGAATATTTCAATATGCTTGGATGGAAAATAAGAATGACATAATATTGACTTTAAAATGTACGACAGGGTTTTTCCCACTGTTCTACATGAAAGCATTGAACTTAGTAATATTTATTTAACTTCATAATTGAATAAAATGATATGAGAAGTCCAGGATCCAGTTGTACTTCACTGTTTTAACATACTTTCCCTCAATTGGTGTCTTACTGAAGAAATTGAAAGATGTCTTTTATGCAACTTTAAACTGAAAAATGTAAGTGAAATCTTGCAATTTAAAATACTCTATTTTAATTATTTGAGCCATGGAAAAAACAAGTGAAGTTTTTCAACATCATTTAATAGCAGGTAAGCTTTCCTGTGTATGGGAAACAGATTTGTTGGGTGTTTTTGGGCAGGAAGTGCTGGAATTCATGTGTAAAGATCCCATATAGGCAAATGGAGGCAAACGTGAAAGGAGACAAAAGGATTTGTTGAACATAGATGAAGTTACATAGCTTCCAAAAGGGAGCCAGTGATTATCCAATAAAAGGGGCAAAAGAGGTGGACAGTGGGAAAAGCCTATGATCAGTTGCCAAATTTCCAGAGGAGGAGCACGAGGAGCACAAATTGGTGATTTTCCTTTGAGGTCTGAGTAGAAAATGAAATAACAAAGTCAAGTGTTTTTCAAAGGGATTCAGTTACATGGGCTAGAAAGCATTGGGGAAAAGAAGTTCCCCATGACTGTGTCACTTACTGGAGTACAACAATTACCCTCCACATGAGGTGAAGTGGTGGCTAAAATATTTAACTACTGGGTTTTTGGATGGGGGAAAGCTGATTTGTATTATTTGTCAATTTCCATGGAAATATTACCAAAATGACCAGTATCAAGCTATCAATGTGATGTTAATGGCTTGCAACATTTCTGAAATCTAACAATTGGCCCTTATATACAAGTAGAAGCTAGTTCTAATACATCATTGCATACGATTGTTGTGAACTTTAAATTATTAAACTGTGTAAAGCCCTTAGCAAAGTGTTTAGCACACAAAAATAATACATATTAGCACTCCCTGAATTTCTTTTTCAGTGCAAGAAAGGATGCTTTATTCTATTAGTATCAGATATTCATGTGAATATAAGTAATAATATTCATAACTATATAGACAATATGACATGAATAAAGTTAATCTTGAAGGGCAAGAGAACATCATAACATTCCTGTAGTTGTACATCACAGACCTATTAGATGTTGTGAGGAAAAGGCATATGTAAAGAATTACTGAGCAGGCCTGTGTTGTCCAAATTCAGCACATTCCAAAGAAAATTGGTTCTTTTATCAGGTTCTTGGAGATCATCTCCAAACTCTTGGCATATCCTACCTGAGAAGAATGTCTTTGTTTCTCTGTGACCTTGTGCCAGGCCAGATAGTCTAGGATAACATTGGGAATTGTGGTGAGGGCCTTGGATCATGCAGTATTCATTGACCTAAAGAGAGAATGGAGACTGAGTAACTAATGTCAGCCATGAGAGTGTGCCTTTTCTATATGACCAATCCCCAATAAAAATGCGGAACACCAAGAGCCCAGTGAACTTCTCTGGTTGGCAATACCTTTTGTGTATTGTCACTCATTGTTGCTGGCAGAATTAAGTGGTGTCTCTAAGACTCCACTGAGAGAAGACAATTGCAAACTTGAACCCGGTTTCTCCTGTGCTCTGTTCCTTGCACATTTTACCTTTGCTGATTTTAATCTGTATCCTTTACGATGTAATAAACTCTTACTTGGAATATAACAAAAAAAAGCCCAGGTAGTGAGGTAGTTGAAGTTCAAATTTCACAGCTTCTTATTTCACTTTTCCCAACTTTTCTCCACAGTTTTCATTATCTGGCTCTTTCTGTTCTATATTATGTTCCAGTCCTTATATTATGTCTTATTGTTTTTTGTTTTTTGTTTTTTAAATTTGTGACCTACTAATCTTCGCTAAGAAGTTAGCTAGTGGCAATGTACTGGCATGCTTTCTCAGTCATGCCTGTATTTTAAAGACACTTATTAAGGTTTTAAAAAGTTCTTTGTACTAAGTTAATGATTACTAAAAACGAAATTCTATCCACTGAGATGGACAATGAACACAATGCTAGAAATGAATTATTCTATATCAGTGGAGGATGTGCCATTATCTAGAGAAATTCTTGGGTGACAAAACTGGTGTGGGAATACTACTAGCCCCTGAGGACGGAGGCTAGAGATTTTACCCAGCATTCCACAATGCACAGGACAGACCACCACAGCAGGGGGTAGGTTACCAAATATGTCAATGCCAAGTTAAGAGAACAGCTGCTCTAGAGTTAGCTTTAATCATTCAGCCTGAAACCAAAGAAGAAATTCCACATTATTTCAGAGAACTGAACAACACTAAAAAATATCTTAGGAAAAAGTCAGTCTGTGAGGTTTATAATTTTTAATGAATAAGCACAAAACTATAACCCAGGGAACTAAAGACATTGAAACTACATAAAGCTTAATCTCAATTGTAATTAGTGAATAGGGTTTGAAGCATTCATTTTTTTAATATATTTTGAGATATTTTTTATTTAACGTTGAAATTGCAATTGAAGAAAAATTTCCTGCTTACTAGGTGGTAATTTCCTGCAGTTCATTATTGATATTCAATTTAATTGATAAAACATCATATTTGCTTTTGTACCTATAAATTTATAGTATTAATAAGCTGATGCTTTGTATGAAAAGAAATATTTCAGTTATGAAAATATTTATACCACTTTAAGTCTGTCTCTTCAATATGTTTCAGTTAATTTAACTCTAAGTTTTCAATTACAAATAAAGTATTTATTTTAACCTCTACATTTTAAAATGAAAATAGCATTGACTGTCGTATTTAGAGAGCTGTTGAGCTTTTGAGACTAAGAGTCTCAGAAACTAAAGTCAGCACAGCAGTGAAATTTCAGACAATTTTTTTAGTCATCAAACATATTGTTGATTATATAAACGGTTATCCTTTGCCCCCAATCCATGCACATAAAATTCTGATTGATGCCAATGGGAACCACGTGCAGCTTTTAAGGGCACTGAAGTTTGAAACTTTATGGTGTGTTTGGAATATTTTTGAAGTCTGGATTCTGAGGAGAAATGCACTGTTTGAAAAGTAGTTCTTCAGGGCTTATTCTTATCCACTGAGAGCAAGTTCACATTGCCTATTTTATATGCAGCGTTAGGCTGGAATTGCAAAACGCAATATGGGTAGTGAGAAGATGATTTATAATGGATTGTTTCAGTTGACTACAATTCCTAGATTCACAGCCTTTAGGGCCCCCATGGCAAATTGCCCACCTCTTTTTGTGAGCATTAATATTCATGAGTTTCTTTTACTCAGCGGCAATAGTGGTATGTATTTATTTTATTCACAGTATTGCTATAAATTAAGTGCATAACTTTCTTTGGTATTGTCTACAAAATTCATCAACAGAACAGATAAGATCACCATTATTATGTCAACAAAGTCATCAGTGAATTTCACTTTTAAGTTATGATCAAGCAAGCATTTATAAGACCCCTTTATATTTTTTGGTGCTTATCTTGATAAGTATATTTAAGTACTCTACGAAAAAACTCCTTGGATGTATTCCTAAAGCAAGAGATCAGGCCTTAACAGAGTAAATACAAAAAAATCATCTCATACAATTTTCCAAAATTTTACCGAGATTTTATAATATTTAATTATCAGTGCCTGTAACCAATCTCTGTGAGAAAATCAGTTCTTTGGGAAACGCCTTTTGGGAAGGCAGGTTTATTACTTTTTTGGTTGGTATTCATTATAGCAACAATTGAAGTTAATTCTTACTGAGATTCCACCATGTATCCAGCTTACGTAGGTGAAAGCTCAACCTTAAAGTCTTTATAGATTGTTAAATTTATATACCCAGAATCAAACCTATTTGAACTCAATATTAAATTAAATAAAATATTAGTTGAATATTGTTAGTGTTGTCAAATTTAGTCAGGTGAAAATATTAACAAAATTTAAAATGTCCCAGTCCTTTTATTTTCACTTGTGTTTCATAATTCTACAACTCAATTAAACTGAACAGTAAGTAGACACAAATAAATATTTTGCTATACTATTTGATTATACATACCATTTACATTCATTTATTTACTATGTTCAATTAAATAGCAAAGTATCTGGGGCAGTATGACTGGTTCCTCTATTCTTGATATGGAAATTGCTATTCATAAACCTCATATTTTTAACCAACTGCTTGAAGTTTAGATTAAGCAGATTGATTTATCCACACTTGCTTTAATCTATGCTTCTAAATAAATATAAGCTATTAAATAAAGATTTATGTCAAAGGAGCCTTACACATTTAAACGTATTGGGATAAAAACACAAAAGAAAACATGCATTAATGTTAGTGATGATCTTATGCGGTGGTTTAATTATACTTTGTAAGATATTACCTTGCTTGTTATCTAACAGTTACAGAAGGGAGTCTCATGACCTTTTAAGTTTTTCAGAATCATCCAGCAAACAGCAATTTCACAAGCGTTTTTATCTGTGACACTGCACAGTAAGACAAAATGGAAAATTCAGAAGTTACATACTATGATAAATCTCCAAAGAAGTTCCTTTATCACATTCATTGACATTTTCACAGAGCAGAGATACATTTATTAGAGAACTTTGCCCAATAAAACTAAATTAGATTAATGGAAGGGAAAAAGGATCCTAATTCTGTATATTATGTGACTCTATTTCTATTCAACTTCTTTTTGATGGAAGAGTTTCTTTTTTCAAATGTCATGCTAAAAGTGGAAACAGTTGGACTTTTTACATCTAGATATGTGCACAAGAGTGTTTTCTCACCCGTTTAAAATGAAATTTAATGTTTACTTGTATTAAAATTAATTGTAATGATATGATATCTAATTTAAGACTATCTTAGGCAAAATGACCACATTTATTTTTGTTACAACATATAAAAATGAAGTTCTTCCTAGGTATACGGTATCTTGGTTGATAGGATATTTTTAAACACAAGACGCAAAATAATATTATTCAACATAGATGTCTTTCCTTTATACGAAGAAGATCATTGATATTCATAGAATTGCCAAAGTCTCTTGATATTGTGAAAGAAGAATGAGGTTCGGTTATACAACTTGTCTAGTGACCCACAGATGGGAATGACAGAGGTAGTAATGGGTTGATTAGGGGAAACAATTTTTCTCACTAGTATTGAGATGCATTTATGAGGAAATAACTTGTTTACCCTTTATCCAGTGTATTTTAACATAATAGGAGGCAACTGGACAAGATCATGTCTCAGTAACTTTTCTGATCCACTGTGTGTGTTTGAAACCAGTCTTTATATTAAAAAGCTTTTCCAGGCTTTATTTTTAAAGTTTAGGACACTTCTGTGGGAACAGATAAATGAAATATAGAAGAATTGGACAACATTATTTCTTTATAAATACTCTATAAATATTATACATAAATATAGACTCCATGTTAGGCTATGTCTTAAAAGAATAATCTGAACCAGGCATACTGCTTTGCTGTCAAATATAGCTATTAAAATATTTGCCTTAAAAGCCTAGTGAGTATATTCAGTCATTTAAAAAAAATCTAAACTTTTAAGGAAAATATTCCAATATTCAACAGTAAAGCAGTGAGCCTTGGAGTCTTCTATTTGAAAATATAATATAAAGATATTTTGAGTCAACTGCTCTAAAAAAAACTCCTGTGTTCCACAGATTTGTTCCTCCTTTCCTCCTCCCAAAGCCTTGGCAGAATCACTTTTTTTTAATTCCCTGGAGAATCACTTGTGATTATATTTTTATATTTACACACACTATTCACCAAAATGAGCATTATTTTCTCAAATGCATTTTCTCTGATCCATCAGCCAAAAATTGAACTTTAGGAGAAATGTCATTAGAAGAATATTTGTTCTAGAATTGAAATTATGTGAGAGGAATTTAACAAGCAGAAAAGAATATTAAGCTAATTGGGCATCAGATGGGATATGGTTTTTTGCCAATGCTTCCTCAGACCTGTGACATTCCAAAGGCAATAATGATGATAAAAGAAGAATTTCTGAAAAAAAAACTAGAAAAAGTAACTTCACTGGGCCCAGATTTTTAAAAAAGTAATTCATTTTTTAAATTACTTTACTAGTTTTGGATTCCTCCGCAACCCTTAAGAATTTGTAATTTCTGATTTTGCTAATCTATTTTTAGTTACGTGTTTTGTGAATAATGTTTTCTCTTTTTTCTGCACTGAATGTAAATCCCCTGAAAGCTGAGATTAGCTTTGTTTTGAATTCTGGTGTACCAGGCATATTCTACCTTGCTCAGTTAAGGTAGCAGTCTCCTCTCTGCATACATGTAATTATAACCATACTTCTCAGAGCCTTTATTATCAAATTTCTACATGTGCATAAAACACTGGAAATCTAGTCAATTTATTAAAGGTTAATTTTAGTAATTTTACAAAGGAAACTTTTAAAACATCACAGTAATGAATTGACAATAGTCTGGAAGTATTTATAAAGAAATAATATTTTGATTGCGGACACCAGGAAATAAATTAGTGTCTCAAAGATTATTACAGTTTTTGGCTTATTTTTATATAAATTGGCAGTTACATTTTCTAGATTTGGACTCAGAAAGGAATGATAAATGTGAGAATTGTGGGGTGTTTTAGAAAATAATCTTTAGCACAAAAGACCACACCAGCAGTAGTGGGTGCCCAGGGGATTCCTAGAAAATCTTGATGTTTGTCCTGTGAAAATACTTTCCTATTCTTAAAACAGTGTAAAACATAGAAACTCTAACACTTGAACAGAGCCACACTTAAGACATAGTTTATATAAACAAAAATGAATGGCAGAAAATGGTGATGATGATGTGGAGCAACAGGAATTCTCATTCATTGCCAGTTTAAACGCAAGCTGGTAGTCACTTTGGAAGACAGTCTAGCAGTTACACAACTAAGCATATTCTTACCACGGTATCCTGCATTCCTGCTACACAGTGTTTAACTAACTGAACTGCAAACTTACATTCACACAAATATATACAACACCCTTATTTATCATTTCAAAAATGTGGCAGCAACCAAGATGTCTCTCAATAGGTCAATGAATAAATAATCTTTGGTACATACAAACAGTGAATTACTCAGAATTAAAAATAAATAATGTTATGAAGCCATGAAAAAACATAAAGGAAAATTAAGTGCATCTTGCTAAGTGAACGAAAACAATCTGAAGAGGCTACATACTGTTTGATTTCAACTACATGACATTCTGGAGGTGGAAAACTATGGAGACAGTAAAAAGATCAGGGGTTGCCCGGCTTTGGGAGGAGGAAAGAAGGAATAAGGGGAACACAGGAGATTTTTTTAGGGCAGTAAAACTATGCTGTATGATATTGTAACAGTGAATATCTTTCATTATATATTTGTTAAAATTCATAGAATGTACAAGATAAAGAATGAATTCTATCCTTAATAATGTATCAAACTTGGCTCATCAGTTGGAACAAATGTACCACACTTAAGCAAGGTTTTGTACTAGGAAAAGCTGGGATCAGTGTGAGGGAATTATGGAAGCTCTGTACTCTACACATGATTTTTCTGTAAACCTAAAACTGCTTAATAAAAATAAAGTTAATTCATTTTTATAAATGAGAAGTAAGTACAAATAAATGCATGAGATATTAAAACACGCTATTCATATCTTGTTTTTTGTTTTTTTGTTTTGTTTTTTTTGTTTTGTTTTGTTTTTTTTGAGATGGAGTCTCGCTCTGTCGCCAGGCTGGAGTGTAATGGCACGATCTTGGCTCACTGCAACCTCCGCCTCCTGGGTTGAAGCGATTCTCCTGCCTCAGCCTCCCAAGTAGCTGGGACCACAGGTGCGTGCCAGCACACCCAGCTGATTTTTGTATTTTTAGTAGAGACGTGGTTTCATCATGTTGGCCAGGATGGTCTCTATCTCCTGACCTTGTGATCTGCCCACCTTAGCCTCCCAAAGTGCTGGGATTACAGGCATGAGACACCGCACCCAGCCCACATCTTGTTCTAAACAGTATAGTATTTCTACTTGCATGATTCGATTAAAAATGAGTCCTAATTATTTTCTTTTCAAAGGTGTGAATCTGGGATCAGTTTATGTCAATAAACTTTGAGCTGGAATAGATAAAACGTTTTTTTTTTTTTTGGTATGACCCACTGATATAAGAAGACAAGAAGCATGGAATTCTCTTCAATCTTTAAAAATGATTAAAAAAAAAAAGAAGACACGACAAGAAACAACCATGCAATTTTATAAACATCTCCAATTATTAACCATTATTACATAATTATAAGCATTGAAAGTATGGTCTTAAAATTGTTACTAAGAAGGAAAGTAAAATCTTGTTCAACAGTGAGGATTCTTCCCTAGCATTTTGCCAAGATTCCCATTAAAACATAGTTATAATATTTCAATCATCTTTTGATCATATACTACAATATTCTGGATATATTTCAAAATAGTGTAATCGTAAAGATTCTCTCTTTTTTTTAAGGAAAACTCTTTCATGGGGAAAAAAAGCATCCACTAGCTCTCATGTTAACTGTGCAAAATTCCTTCATCATTTAAGCCACCTCTGCTCGTCCTTTCTGGCTCTGAGGGGCCAAAATACAAAAAAATACAAAAAATTATTAGTTTTCTTTATGTAATTATACTTACTACAAAGTTTAATAAAGTATATCTAATTCATGATGACATAGAGTTGTATATATAAGTAACATATTTAAAGGCTCTTTAAAAGTACGTTTTTCTGTTCTTGGTGCAATTGGTACACATAATTACGAATGGAGTTTGTGTAATTAGTTTTATGCTTATGAATATAATTCATTTAATATACAGCTAAATTTCAGATTATTGTGTAATATGCTCTATTTATGAGTACTAAAGTAGATGATTCCATTTTTTCTGTTTGATTGATGACTGCTTTCTGTTTTTCTTTTTTTTTTTTTTTTGAGACGGAGTCTCGCTCTGTCACCCAGGCTGGAGTGCAGTGGTGGGATCTCAGCTCACTGCAAGCTCCGCCTCCCGGGTTCACGCCATTCTCCTGCCTCAGGCTCTCGAGTAGCTGGGACTACAGGCGCCGCCACCACGCCTGGCTAATTTTTTTTGTATTTTAGTAGAGACGGGGTTTCACCGTGTTAGCCAGGATGGTCTCGATCTCCTGACCTCGTGATCCACCCGTCT
The DNA here is from genome assembly GCF_003255815.1 of Theropithecus gelada. Taxonomy (NCBI): domain Eukaryota; kingdom Metazoa; phylum Chordata; class Mammalia; order Primates; family Cercopithecidae; genus Theropithecus; species Theropithecus gelada. Next base: position 38,589,097 of record NC_037670.1, on the reverse strand, counting down.
CGGCCTCCCAAAGTGCTGGGATTACAGGCGTGAGCCACCGCGCCCGGCCTCTGTTTTTCTGCTCCACATCTAATGAAGACAATAAGAAAGCCCAACTCCCTGGCATGGCACCCACAGGTAGATTGAAAGCGGGTAAACTCACATACAAACGATGCCTTTGCAAAATATCGTTCTAACCCCACCCTCGAACCGCACACACCCATGCAAAAGAGCTGCCATCATCACTTCAGCCTCCTTTGTTTTGTTCTAGCTTGAGTAGGAGCCCTCCTGTGTGGAGAATTCCTTTGATGATTACACTGTGATTATTAAACTTTCTTTCACATTCATTTGTGCCAGTTCATCATTCACCCTGACCTCCCTAAGTTTCTGGATGGGTACTGCTCAATAGTGATTATATTTGTGATTTGTGTGATACTGATTATTGAGTAAGAACAAAATAGAAAGCTTTGTCCTCCCTTAAGATAAATTTTTTATTCCTGAAAACAGGTTAACCTACACTCTTGCCTTTATTCATTGTTTGTTCTTTCTTCTTTACTTGTTTCCTAGTTTTCTTCTTTCTTTTCTTCCATCCTTCCACAAATGGATAATAATACTAAATATATACAATTTACTATGCTAGGTGTTTGCATGTGAAGTGAAGGGAGCACAGACATAATTCAAACAGCATATAAAATAGCATATTTCTCTTAGGGAACACAAATAGTGGAGAACAAATACTGGAGGGGGTGGTTTATAACAAAGAGATATTGGACTAAAACCGATATTTTAATAAATGCTGTATCAAAAGTGTAAAGTTGCTATGGTAGCCCCTAACAGTGAAAATAGATTATTAATGGTATGGCAGTCATGGAACATGCTTCTTGCACCTCCCATCAAGAGAGCACACTCTGCTGAATGCAGTGGGCAGCTCAATTGCTTGAGTTCAGGAGTTTGACACTGCAGTGAGCTGTGATTGCACCACTGCCCTCCAGCCAGGGTAACACACGAAAACCTCGTTTCTTAAAAAAACAAACAAACAAACAAAAACAAAAAAACTCCTGCACATTCTGAAGTCCTTCAGCTGCTGCTTTTGGGGACCTACTGCACCATTGATGTCAAGAACTTGCTCTTAGGACCAGCGCGGTGGCTCACACATGGAATCCCAGCACTTTGGGAGGTTGAGGAGGGCAGATCACTTGAGGTCAGGAGTTTAAGATCAGTCTGGCCAACATGGTTAAACCCTGTTTCTACTAAAAGAATACAAAAAAAAAAATTACCTGAGAATGGTGGCATGCACCTGTAATCCCAGCTACTGGGAAGGTTGAGGCAGAATCTCTTGAACCCAGGAGTTGGAAGTTGCAGTGGGCTGAGATCGTGCCACTGCACTCCAGCCTTGGCGACAGAGTAAGACTCTGTCTCAAAAAAAAAAAAAAAAAAAAGAACACGTTCTTAGTGGAAATGCCATTAACCAATGCCTCAGCATAGCAAGACTGAAAGAATTAAAATATTTTTGTCAAAAGTGGAGTTCTTCTAATGGGTATTTTCTTCTCTTAACCTCTTTGGAGACCTGGCAAAACCTCTCAGAGCTGCCCTGCTCTTCTTACTCCAATCTTCCTTCCTTTTCTCTCTCCCTTCACAGGTGTCAGACTTACATCAGAGCCTGAGACTTGATATGCCTATTTTTGTACTCTCTCCTCTTTCAAATTTCATAGGCATTGCTCCCTCCAAATCACCACTCTTCTAATTTTATCCTGGAGTGTGCATCCCACAGGACATAAGCTGACACAACTGGAAATTGAAGTTGCTTGAAAAAGCTGGTGGTAAGATTAGGTAAAATAATTGCGTTGCCACCTTCTGAATGTCAATCAACATTGCATCCTAAGTAGCATGTTGGGTTGGGTGCAGACAGTTTTTGAAACTAGGTGGTGACCCAACTTGCAAATATTTCACCAGTGGTGACCTAGGAAAACAGTCTGATATAAGAGAAAGCTCTTCCCAGTGAGATGATTTAGACACTTGAAAGGACCAGGGCAATTAATGGGGTATGCATGTTAGGATAATGATATTAACTTGTAAAGGCTAAGGTATATTGAGATACCACAAAGAAATGATTTAAAAAAACTGATGCCGTTGCATAAAAAATATTTAACAGTGAAAGTTGGCCTCTTATACAGCTTATATGGAGTGTAAGAAAGTATACAGCTGAGAAGCAAGCACAGGACTTAGTAGAGTCACAGAGCTCCAAATATGTTGAAATGATTAGCCAAATTAGATCTGTCATGCTGTAATCAGGTCCTAATTGAGAAAATCTGAAACTCTAAAATATGGCATGCTATATCTATGCCAGCTTGCAACATTAACTCACCCTTTAAAAAAAATTGTTGGCTGGGCATCGTGGCTCATGTCTGAAATCCCAGCACTTTGGGAGGCTCAGGCGGGCGGATCACTTGAGGTCAGGAGTTCAAGACCAGTCTGGTCAACATGGTGAAACCTTGTCTCTATTAAAATTTCAAAAAAGTAGCCAGGTGTGTTGGTGGGTGCCTGTAATCCCACCTACTCAGGATGCTGAGGCCAAAGAATCGCTTGAACCTGAAAGACAGAGGTTGCAGTGAGCCAAGATCACGCCAATGCACTTCAGCCTGGGTGACAGAGCAAGACTCTGTCTCAAAAAAAAAAGTTTATATTTAATATGTGCAACATGTTTTTGGCCCACCCTTCTTAAGTAAGAGTTCACATTCCTACCATGTTGTATTAGTCTGTTTTCATACTGCTATAAACATACTACCTAAGATTGGGTAATTTATAAACAAAAGAGGTTATTTTTCTCAAAGTTCTGCAAGGGGAGGCCTCAGGAAACATACAATCATGGTAGAAGGCAAAGGGGAGGCAGACACTGTCTTCATACAGTGTCAAAAGAGAGACAGAGACAGAGAACGCAGGGGAAACTGCCACTTTTAAACCATCAGATCTTGTGAGAACTTGTTCACTATCATGAGAAGAGCATGGGAAACCACTCCCATGATCCAATCACCTCCCATGAGGTTCCTCTGTAGACATGTGGGGATTACAATTCCAAATGAGATTTGGGTGGGGACACAGAGCCAAACCGTATCACATGTGAAAAGACCCTTTACAATTCACTTCCTCATGAGGCAATAGATGTTTCCTATAGGAACGTGGCCTACCTCGTGCCCTAGCTGTTAACCAATAATTACCATGAATTTCCAGTATAAGCCATTTGGCAATATGCTGGGCCTAAAAGAAAAATATGACTAAAGTATATTTTGAGACTTCTTCATCAAGGAACCTAGAATGTAAAGTGGATAAGTAATAAATCACTAACTAGAGGCACTTTATGAAACACAGGATTTAACATTTGGTTTAGAACCTTAGGGTGTAGGGCAAATTCACTGCATAGTTAAGTAGAAGCCTAGAAAATGTAATAGTCTGTGCTGCATGAAGTTTAAATATATGTTTCTATGCCAGATGGTAGAGGAAGGAATTTTTAAAAAGCTCAGAAAAGTAGCTGTGATAAAGTGAAGGTTGTGTGAGGCCATGAAACCTACCAGATGATTGTCATATAGGAGAGGTCCCAGAAGACACACTATTCACTAAGACCATCAGAAATATGCTGTTAATTAGGGCACCAACATCACAAAAGATGAGCTATCTTTTGCATATCAGGATTGATGGTAGAAGAGGTAGTCACAGGGTTTAGTTTGTTAATAGTGATCGAGAACATGAGATCCTGGATCAACAGAGACCAGATGGTGGCACATAACCACAGAATTCATAAGAATTGGCAAAGTCAGAAAGTCAGACACTGGGAGTTGTAGTGACAGTGGAAGCTGCCTTCTTTAGAAGTAAAAAATAAGGTTTTGATTAATATCTACAGTCAGAAGAGGGTAAGAGGGGGATGAGAGTCATCCCAATAAAAATCGTGGTTCTTTGCTCTATTCCTGGACCAGCTACAATTTGAGTACCCAAAGTCTCATTGTGGACCCCCTTTTACAGTCTGGAATTACAGGGACCATATAATAAATGAGGTCCAGTAGGTGCGCTGCAGAGATTGATGTTCTTAGCAGTTAGGGTAGCCAATAGTAAGAGCTATGGTAGCAGGAAGGACTGGGAATATATTAGCATCTTAATGGGGATGACAGGGCCTGTAAGTACAAATACTGGAACTTCAAGGACAATGAGTACTGTGTTAGAGGCATATGGAGGCAGCATACATAACAAAGTGGACAACATATTGTCCACATGCTGACTGTATTTGGTTTGTTTGTTTGTTTGTTTTGAGACGGAGTATCGCTCTCAGCCAGACTGGAGTGCAGTGGCACGATCTTGGCTCACTGCAGCCTCTGCCTCTTGGGTTCAAGCAATTCTCCTGTCTCAGCCTCTGACTGTGTTTCTTTTTGGACACCCCAGGTCATACCAATATAAACAGAGTCATAACAGTGCAGAGATGGGGTTAAGCATGCTTCCAAGAACAGAGACTTTTATACTTACCGAGACCAATTTATTTACTAATGTTCACAATCCTTGCATATTTAACAGGGATCAATGTCATTTATCACCATTTCTCAAAGATTATCTGGTCTCTTGAAGGCAAATCTACAATATTGAAACACTTGAAAGAGAAATTGTGTTTTGTGAGTTACGCGACTACCGTTTGCATCCAAGGTCCCCTCTGTAATCAAGAGAAGAATGCAGAAACTACATGTCCAAGAATCTCTTTCCAGGTTAGAGTTTACCAATGGGATTTTCATGTAAATGTTGAAAGGGAGAGAAAAATAAATTCCAATATTCTCAGGCAAGCACTGGGACTTGAGGTAGAAACTCACGGCAGCCAGATGAGGTGGCTGCATAGACTTCTTTGTAAACTCCCATTTCATGGTTGTATTGTCAAGAGTTCTGCATCTCAAACCTTTTTACAGAGGATACACAGCACAATTAAAAATTTTAAGCGATAGTATACTGAACACATTTTCCAATAAAACATATTTTATTTTAACTTGAATTTCTCCAAATACAAAATTTATAGAGAATGGATATATTCTATTGATTATTATAATTTAACCTTTAAATAAATTATTTGTTAACATCTTGCATCTTGATACAAACATTATTCTTCATACAATCACTTTATGTTTGTATTTTATTAAGGCCCTGTTGTTATAGGCTCTAAACAGCTTATATATAATTTGGACAAGGCAATGTGATGAAGAAATAATATAATTGTATGATCACCTCTGTCTAGTAGCTGTTATCCAACATCTGCATACTTAGATTTCTAGAGAGGTAGGTAAACTACTGTGTTAGAAAATACTAGAAGTGCATGATTGTATTTTTCATGTCCAAAGTCTAACACATTAAATAGAGAAAAGGATTCTTAAAATTATTTACTTGGAAAGTTTTAAACAAAAGTGAATTTTCTTGGTTAAATATCCTATTTAATTGCATTTCTAAAAATGACCTAAATGTGCATTGTTTGATATATGTGGTGAAATATTTTTTAAAGTACTTAATTATAATGTTTTATTTGATGAGACTCACTATTTGTTATTTTTTTAAATGGAAATGAGGCAAACATACTTAGTAAAATGCAGAAATAATATTGGAAAATATTTTAAATGATTGCTAAGTATTTTAGTGAATACCTAATTGCATTACTTTGCTGAGGCTGCCATAACAAAATAACACACATTAAATGGCTTGAACAACATAAACTATTTACACACAATTCTGGAGGCCAGAAGTTTAAGATCATGGTGTCAGCAGGTTCGACTCCTCCTGAGGCTTCTCCACTTGGCTTGCAATTGTGTGCTTTCTCATTGTATCCTCACACTGTCCCCCTCTGTCTGTGCTCTACAATCTAATCTCCTCTTCTTACAAGGATACCAGTCATATTAAATTAAAACTGTACCCTAATAACCCTAATTTAATTTAATTAGCTCTTTAAATATTTTATCTCCAAATACAGTTGCATTCTGAAGTACTACAGGTTAGGACTTCAACATATTAATTTTGGGGGGAGGGGTACAATTCAACTCATAGCACTTGTGTTGTGCATCTCATAGAAATATAACTTTCTATGGGTCTTTCGCAACAATGAATGTTAGATGAATGCTATGGTTTGAATGTGTTCCTTCCAAAATTCAGGTGTTACCAGTGTGATGATTTGTTTTGTTTTGTTTTGTTGAGACAGTCTTGCTGTGTTACTCAGGTTGGAGTATACTGGTGCCATCTTGGCTCACCGCAACCTCTACCTCCCAGGTTCAAGCAATTCTCCTGCCTCAGCCTCCCGAGTAGCTGAGACTACAGGCACATGCCACAAAACCCAGCTAATTTTTGTAGTTTTTAGTAGAGATGGGGTTTCACCATATTGGACAGGCTGGTCTTGAACTCATGACCTCAAGTAATCTGCCTGCCTTGGCTTCCCAAAGTGCTGAGATTATAGACATAAGCCACCATGCCTGGTTCAATACAATGATATTAAGAGGTGGTGCTTTAAAGAGGTGATTAGGTCTTGAGGGCTTCTTCCCTCATTAGTTGGACTAAGGTCCTTATACAAGAGGCTTCACACACCATTTGGTTCTAGCTGTGCTCTTGCCTCTTGCCATGCAAGGTCACAGCATTTCTCCCTCCGGAACATTTAGCAACAAGGAACCATCTTGGAAGCAGAGAGCAACCATTTTCTAGACAACCGAACCTGCTAGAGCCTGGATCTTGAACTTCTCAGCCTTCAAAACTATGAGAAATAATTTTCTGATTATTATTAGCTACCCAGTGTCAAGTATTTTGTTATAGAAGCACAAAATGGACCGAGACAATGAATTTCTGAGACTGCTGACACCATCAAAGGAGCAACATGTTTATTGTGTAATCTCTTGAGACTTATTCAGTTAGAAAGAAGGAGGAATAAATTCTACTGCCCACAAAGATTCTTTCAACTTTGAATTTTGATGAATCTAAGCACAACATTTAACTGTGAGTACATGCTATTAAACTGAAGAACAAAATAAAATTATATGTATTTATAGATGTTTGTGGAGAAAGATGAAAAAATATTGACAATACTCGACCTGTACAATGCAGAGTTGGTGAAATTCAGAAAGTATGATTGCAGGAAAATAAAGCTAGTTGGCTTCCAGTTGGTAAAAGTTCACACTATGAAGAATTAACTATCCCACACTTCCTGTCCGCATAGGCCTATGCCTTCACAAGAGCAAGTTCCCACACCAGGGTCAAGAAGGAAACCGTAAGTCAAGACAAATTGCACAGTGAAGGCAGAGGATGAGGCGTCTCAGGCTGCATCTTCTGAGGCACCAGGATTCAAAGGTAAACAAAGCATACAGCACATCATTTGATGTGGTAAGTTTCACGGACATAGAAGTAAGGGGGACGGAAAGTCGAGGGGTGTGTGTGTGTGTGTGTGTGTGTGTGTGTGTGTGTGTGAGGGGACTTCATATGAGATTCTGATCATTAAATAAACTTGAAACAAACTTGGAAAGGTGAAGTAAAACAGCAGCCATTTTCCTGACACTCAAGGATTGCTTCTGCAGGTGCAGAAAACAATGACAACTTCAGATATTCTATGATGTACAGATGCCATTTATCAAATTCTTTGGTTTCAAGTAATAATGGTGTTGGTGCAGCCAGAGTTGCAAAAGAGGACTGTTGATTCCAACATAGTCTCAAAGATGGTTGAATTATGTGCTTCTACTAATATGTCTGTTGTTCTGTAGCCCATATTTGGAAACCCAGTCTAAAAAATATCTTTTAATCCCTATCTATGATGTTGAAATCTTTTAATCCTTTTTTTGTTTGTTTGTTTTTTGAGACAGACTCTCACTCTGTCGCCCAGGCTGGAGTGCAGTGGATTTGCTAATTTTGATTTTAAATGGCATAATGGTAATATTAATATCAGCCTAAGTGTAAATCAGCTATTCGTTTATGCTTTGTGATCTGCATGTAAAACACAATACTCACACATTCCACAAGCCTTCTGGATTAGAAGATACATTTTCCAAGTACAAACATACAAATCTTGTAAATATGTATTGTTGGATGAAAAATACTATTATTAGTAGTATTTTTTGTGTGTGTGTGTGTGACGGAGTCTGGCTCTGTCGCCCAGGCTGGAGTGCAGTGGCGCGATCTTGGCTCACTACAAGCTCCGCCTCCCGGGTTCCCGCCATTCTCCTGCCTCAGCCTCCCGAGTAGCTGGGACTACAGGCGCCGCCACCAAGCCCGGCTGATTTTTTCGTATTTTTAGTAGAGACAGGGTTTCACCGTGTTAGCCTGGATGGTCTCGACCTCCTGACCTCGTGATCCGCCCACCTCTGCCTCCCAAGGTGCTGGGATTACAAGCGTGAGCCACTGCGCCACGCCTCATTTAATTATTTACTTCTACGTATGTCTGGAGGCAGTACTATACATTGGAAGTTTGAGAAAATAGGATATTTAAATATTTATTTAAGATTATTGAAGAGTGATTAATCCAGGGAAAGATTATAGGATTCCATGGAGGTATAGGGCCTACTGGAGGTCATTGGTAATGAAATCAAAATGATTCATTCATAATGACTGTTTTTCACCGGTCCTCAGTATCTCATGCCCGCATGATGAGAAGATGTGAACAAGTAAATAATTGGATTTAACCTGTGCTTTTCCTACTTGCATAAAATGAGGATATTAATGGGATTTGTGGGTATGTGAAAGGTGAAGATTATGATGATAGGCTACAGAATTTAAGTTTAGTAAAATGGAAAGTGAGAGCATTTGGTGGTTAGAGAGTAAAAAGGTAGTAGAAACTATGGTTTGGACAAGGCAATTAAATAGGACATTGTGAAGGAGAGCAAATAAAAGGAAACATTATTAAGGCAGAAAGTTGATACCACAGAATTCTGAGATAATAATAAATTATTATCTGGAAATAAAATTTGTCTATTTATATTTGTACTTGCTTATTTTACCATCTCATTTTTTGGTTAAAGTTACAAGAAGTAAAGTTATGTGCCAGTTTTCTGTAACCAGTGACAATAGTAAAAACAAGAATTAATTGAGCACATACTATTTTGAAGACTATTCTATGTGATTTTATTGATTAAATAATTGACATTTAAAACAACTCTATGGAAAAGGAGATATCATTAAGCCTATTATATAGATGAAAAAGAAGAGCAGAGAAGCAAAGTGTCACAGGGCTGGTAAATTGCAGAGCTGAGACTAGAACCAAGTAGTTTGACTTTAGAGCCTGTGTGCTTACCTGGACTTTCCCACTTTCTTGACTAGAATCTAGATCTGATTTCTAGCTATCTTTCTTTTTTCCCACATAGCCATTTTATCGGACTGAAGGATTACAGATATATGTGCACAACTGGACTGAATACTTGATTGTATACTTAATTCATAGTGATGCCAGCCTCTAAAATGGCTTATATGATGAAATGAAGAAGTATTTCTGCTATAAAGACTTTTGAGTAATGTATTTGTGACCATATTTGTTCATGTTTATAACAACGTCAGACTAAAATGGAGAGTTCTCATCAGCTATAAAATAACCACTGTGCAAACATTCAGCACAGTCATAAAAATATCAAAAACAGAAAAAAAAATCCAGGTAATGTAAGGTTATAACCATTTCAGAATATTTATTAAATTTAAGTTCATTGTAAATAATTCTGAATCTCATACCTCATTATCACAGACTCTAGATAATAAATGTAAAAAGTACATTAAAAATTCTGTAAACTATAAAAAATAAAAAGGATTTGATACAGACTTGAGCTTTGTTTTATTTATAATCTTGACTGTTGCTATATTGACCCTTAATTTCAACAGTCACTGAAAATCACAAGGTAAAATTACTTCCCAGTTTTTTTCTAAGTTTCTTAATTAGAATTTGCTTTCCCAGAACACTCAAAACAGCTTTATGTGCAATGCAAAGTAATTAGGGGAATTCTTATTACTCTTGCATCTAGGAGATGGAAGCATCAAAAATTAATTGAATAATAAATATCGCAATAGGGAAACAACATTATTTGAATATCACCATCCTTCTGGCTTGAATCCCAGAACGAAGAAAACTGATGGATTTTCAGAAAGATAGGAAACAATGCACAGGTTTTGTTTTTGATAACTTTTTATTCAATTCTGTACATGAAGCAAATATTTTACTTCTAAAATATGAGTGATCATTTTGCAATTATCTGAAATTCTACAGGAAACTCCAGGAATGCAAAAGTGGTCATATGTGTGTTTGTGTTTGTGTGTGTGTACATATATTCATTTTCTCAAATGTACTATTTAAGAACCTTATTAATACTGAAGACTGCAAAACAATTCATAAAAATATTTCAGCACTGGTTCCAATTCAGGCAGAATAAGTGGTACACATATCTGATGCATGTTTTATTTTATTATTTAAAATATCCACCAATAAAAAGGAAGATGAAAAGGTTTACACATTTAATTTCCATATAACACCTCATTTTAAAGAAATAAATGGGATATCACCTGGAGATTATGTTTACAAAATATTTCAAATGGAAAAGCAAGTGTAAAACCTAAAATGACATTGTGAAGCCAATATTGATCAACAGGTGGAGCATATTATCAGGAAACAGGAAATCATTACATTGAATGATTTCTCCATTTTGGCACTTCATGGGCATGAGAGGCCATTGGAATTCTACCTTATGGGTCTCTTCCCCACTGCTAACTATGTAAACCTGTGTTCTTGCACCTCTGAGATGTGATCTGATGTCATTCCTACAATCCTCCACTCATTAGTCCATGTTCACGCTGCTTTAAATACCCGGGACTGGGTAATTTATAAAAGAAAGAGGTTTAATTAAGTCACAGTTCGGCATGGCTGAGAAAGCCTCAGGAAACTTACAATTATGGTGGAACAGGAAGCAGACACTTTCTTCACAAGTTGGCAGGAAAAAGAAGAGCAAAGGAGGAACTTTCAAACACATAAAAACCCATCAGATCTCTTGAGAACTCATTATCATAAGAAAAGCATGGGGGAAGCTGCCCCCATAATCCATTACCTCCCTCCCACAACACCTGGGGATTGCAGGTCCCTCCCTTGACACATGGGGATTAAATTCAAGATGAGATTTGGGTGGGAAAACAGAGCCAAACCATATCATTCTGCCCCTTGCCCTTCACAATCCCATGTCTTTTCACATTTCAAAACCAATCATCCTTTCCCAACAGTCCCCCAAAGTCTTAACTCATTCCAGCATTAACTCAAAAGTCTGCAGTCTGAAGTCTCACCTGAGACAAGGCAAGTGCCTTCCACCTGTGAGTCCGTAAAATCAAAACCAAGTTAGTTACTTTTATACCACGGAGATTCAGGCATTGCACAAATGCTCCCATTTGGGAGAAATTGGCCAAAACAAAGGGGCTACAGACCCCCATGTAAGTCCAAAATCCAGTGGGACAGTCATTAAATCTTAAAGCTCCAAAATGATCTCCTTTGACTCCATATCTCACATCCATGGAACAAGAGTGGGTAACTTATTAAGGAAAGAGGTTTAATTGACTCACAGTTCAGCATGGCTGGGGAGACCTCAGGAAACTTACAATTATGATGGAAGGGGAAGCAGGCAACTTCTTCACAAGTGGGCAGGAAAGAGAAGACTGAAGGAGAAACTTCAAACAGTTATAAATTCATTAGATCTCTTGATAACTCACTCACTATCATGAGAACAGCATGGAGAAAACCATCCCCATGATCCAATCACCTCCCTCCCTTGACACTTGGAGATTACAGGTCTCTCCCTCGACATGTGGGAAATACAATTCCAGATTAAACTCGGGTGGGGACCCAGAATCAAACCATATCACTCTACCATCCCAATTACTCTTCTATTTGCTGACAAGAAATATTTTTCTTCTTCAAAAAAGACATTTTCACCTGTTTTCCTTATTGCTATGTGATGTTCATTCACTCCCACTTACCCAGTGCAGTTTCCCTAGGCCCAGAGATTTCTGGTTAACACCTATTCTTGGCATCTTAGTTGGTTATCAATTTTTTTCCAGAATATATTTTTTGACCACTACCCCACTCCTCCCGTTTTGATTAAACATGTTAAATATAACCATGAAACCAGCACTTTTTTGGCAATCTATAGTTATCATAATCTTAGAATTCTTCAGATTTTATTGAACTTGGTTTTGTGCATTTAACCCTCAAACGTGTACGCTTGGTGGAATTTTGGTTTGGGCTTCTTTATATATCTGGTACTTAGCATTAAGCATGGCATAAGTTCTCAAGAAACATTGACATTAATTGGTTATTTGTTAAATTTTCATTTTTTCCCAAAAAGGTTCTTACTTCACAGGTTATTCATATACAGTAAAGTATCTTACATATAAAACCATGGATAAATAATTTTTAGAATATATAGTATTATTTCTACTTCTTTAAAAAAGTAGTAACACATGTTTACCCCTATAATTTCTCAGATGTTAAAAAGATGGCACATAATTGCAAGGCAAAAAAAGTTTAAAAAATTAATCATATTATTAACTAAATGTACTTTCAATTTGTATATGTTCCATATTATTAACCAAATGTACTTTCAATTTGTATATGTTCCATGTGGGTATTTTAAATTTATAAGCATAATGTATACATTTAAAACAACATAGAAAACTTAGAATAAATCAGTATTTTCTACAAATTAAAAAAACTATACAAATAAGCTGAAAATATAGATTTTAGCAAATCTGAGTTCTTTGGGATCTGCAGGACAACAGCAGCTTGTTTGTGATTAAAAAGCACCAATGAAAATTAAACTCGAATCACATGAATAAGCAGACCCCCACTCAAGATTCAGGTACTGCAAAGTGCCTGCATTTCGAGACAACACAGGGTTTTAGTTACAGCAATTAGTCAAGATGTTAACAAGGTATATTACTGTGTATTTTTTGATGGTCAAAGTACAAAATACAGCAGTAGAAAGAAAATACAGACAAACATCCAAGACGATTGAGACATTGAGACATATCTTCCAGGGTTAACTGTCAATCACATAGGATGTAATTTGTCTCCAGATCATGAACTGCCAAAAATGTATAATATCTTGGCTTGGGGAAGACTCATTCATATTCATACTCTTTTCTTTTTTCTTTATTTTTAGGCAGAGTTTTGCCCTTGTTGCCCAGGCTGGAGTGCAATGGCATGATCTGGGCTCACTGCAACCACTGCCTCCCAGGTTCAAGCCATTCTCCTGCCTTAGCCTCCCGAGTAGCTGGGATTACAGGCATGTGCTACCACGCCTGGCTAATTTTTGTATTTTTAGTACAGGTGGGGTTTCTCCATGTTGGTCAGGCTGGTCTTGAACTCTCAACCTTAGGTGATCCACCCGCTGCAACCTCCCAAACTGCTGGGACTACAGGCGTGAGCCACCGGGTCCGGCACAACTCATTCATACTCAAGGGGGTGTTTTTTATTTTTTGTATTTTATACCCCTCTGGATGCATGGCCATATTCAATAGCAGAAATAGGTCAAAACAGTCACCACATGCAAACATGCATTCTGGGTATATTCTGTACAGAATGGATTGGAAAGGTTGCATTCCTTCTGAGAGAGGTAGGGAAGAACCATTTCCTTGACTTTTCCAGGTTCTAGAGGCCACCAGCATGTCTGAGCATGTGTCTCCACATCCCTCCAACCTCTACTACTTCTCATTACATCTCTTTCTCTGACTCTCATCCTCTGACTCCATCCTATATGGACCTTGTGATCACATTGGGCCCATTCAGATAATGCAGGGTAACCTCTCCATCTAAAGATCCTCAACTAATCACATCCGCAAAGTTCCATATGCAATATAAAGTAATATCAGTAGAAGATATTAACAGATAGATGTTGTTTTGGGGGAGATCCCACAGCCAATTTTTAATTTGGGCATTGGGCGCCGGCAGAGGAACCAAATGTCAATTATGTTCTGCCTCTTTAAATTCTCATAGATGGTGATATAACAATTGTCCTGTACATCGAATTATTGTTCTTTTACTGATAAGAGGCTTCAACTGTCTGTTTGAATATCTGCAGTAATATGTTTAATTTTTCATCTTGAATCAGTGTTCATGATCTTTCCCCAATTGGATCTCCTCTGACATGCTGTCCAACTGTTTGCTGAGTTTGTGTAATCTCAGTTTCTTGTAATTTTTAATCTGTATTATCTGTTCAAAGTTCTTGACACTTTTTAAATATCATCCCTTCTAATTAGCCAATACAATCAACGTTTATTTCCTCAGTATAACTCTTTTTTAGATTCACTTATCCTTTTTCTAGGAATCCTATTTTTATGTCATTATATTTAAGTCTCTTGTTCACAGCAACATTTAAAGGTATGATCATGATGTCATCTTTAGTGACCAAGCTTTTCTTAGGATCTCATAAATTTAATCCGTTTCCTGCCACTGCAATTTTAGGCAGAGAAAAAACATAGAAGAAGTGAAAATGTATGTAAATTCCTATGTCATGTCCCGTTATCTCTTTCCTTTATTCCTTACCTTATCTCAACCATTGATTCGATGGTGACCTCTTCACTTCTACATACATTTGTTCAATCATGTGACTCATCTCTTCAGTCTTTTCTGAAACCTCAGTTTTTCAAACAGGTGTTTCAATTGTTCATTATTTTAAAAAATCAGTCCGCTATCTTGTGACTTGTAAGGAAAATGATAACTTCATCGTACATGTTTCTTAATCTTAAGCAGGTTTATGGTGCAACTGCAGAAAAATGATCTCTTCATCATTTGACAAAGCAGTGGATCCAAATTGAAATAATATTTTTAGCCAAAGACCCCCAGTATCTTTATGGCATCTTGTTCAGGTACCAGATATCAGATATGCAAGTCCAAATCCAGAATCAATATAATTTAAGTCAGTATCCCTTAATTATTCAGTTAGAATCCTGGAAGGTGGGTAAATGTGATAGATTTGTCACTTATGGGCCAGCCTGATCCTCTTGATAATATGAAACATAACTGTTTTTAGGCTTATATTTCTGTTGACAAAAGGCCAAGGGTTATTCAAAGTTCAATTTTTGAAAAAGAAAGTGAAGTATTCTTTTATTCTGCTAATTGTTGCACTGCTCAAATGACTTCATTACCTCTCATTATGTCTCCCTAAGAGGCCACTTCCAATGAAAGAATAAGGTCATCAGTTTGTGTATTCTGTTATCCTGCTGAAGTAAGAAGTACGTTTTTTTCTTCTCTAACTGCATGGTAATTTTTCATAATAAGCACTCGACACTGTGATTCCTTTTAGTTTCCAGTCATTTAAGCCCTGTTTTTTGACCACATAGCCACTTTATTGGCTACTGTCCAAAACTGATATAAACCCATACACTATTATTAATACCACTCCCTAGTTTCTCTGCTAGCATGGGCAAAACCATTTTCTTCCCAATGAGTGGATTTATCTTTACCCTTTATGAAGTAAGTGCAATTATCCACCAGTTGTAATACAGCTGCTTCCAGATTGAAGGCCAGCTCTCCACCCTTGAACAGTAAACGCTGCTGTTGTTTCTTTGCTTGTTTTTATTTTTTATTTTTTGAGATGGAGTCTCACTTTGTCCCCCAGGCTGGAGTGCAGTGGCACAATCTTGGCTCACTGCAACCTTCACCTCCTGGGTTCAAACGATTCTCCTGCCTCAGCCTCCCAGTAGCTGGGATTACAGGTGGGCGCCATGACGCCCAGCTAATATTTTGTATTTTATGGTAGAGATGGGGTTTCACCATGTTGGCCAGGCTTGTCTCAAACTTCTGACCTCAGGTGATCTGCCCGCCTCAGCCTCCCACAGTGCTGGGATTACAGGTGTGAGCCACCACGCCCAGCTACCCTGCTGCGTGTTTAGCAAACTCCAGTAACTGACCATATATAGGAACTCATTTGGCAGTGAAGTCAGGGCAACTCCTCAGGAAGAACCAACATAACAGGACTCAAAGACATGGAAGAAAGTCTTCATGTAGGCAATATATGCCTCCAGGGGTCCTCTCACACCGGTGCTTGAGCATATGATGTGGAAACATGTTTGCACATTTCCCTCCCTACTGGAATGTTGTTCTGACACAGTCTGTTTCATGATGGGTATATGATATCAAATAATAATTTATGCGTTCTTATAATGAATTTTTAAAACAATAATAATAAAAGCGGTTTTAAATAAAGAAGCGGTTTTAAAGAAGAACAGTTGCCTTTCAAAGAAGTGTATTTAGAAGCAGGCTCAAGTCACTTTCTAGTAAAATCTTAACAGTCATGGGTGGCAGTTAAGAACTTAATCCAAAATTCCTAGTAATGTGAGTATAGTGGCTGACATTTCAAATACCGTTGAACCTGTTTTGCATTCTCAGAGGAATTTACTGGGTTATGACTCTTTGAAGCTCCGAGAGATGGTTTTTGCTCAGAGTCCCATGAAAATTAATATTCAGAAAAATAAATTGGTGAAAACAAAACAAACAAAAAAAATAGTTTGAATAATAGGTTAGTATGTTCCTCAATATAGTATGAAATTTCTCTAGAAACCAAAAATCCAATTAGTCTTGTGAACTTTTTTGGATTTTGAACTTGCAGAGAATAATTTGTATTTGTTTGTGTTTGTGTGTTTGTGTGTGTGTGTGTAAGAGCTCTCGTATCTATGGCCCAAGGTAATTCCTCATGACTTCACTATTTTGCTGTCCCAGTATTTTAACCAGCTATGTATTAGTTAACCCCCAGTTGTCAAATGGCGAGTCCAGGAAGAAATCAATATTATATCATAAACATAATGAAAGACAATATTTTAAATAAAAATCTAAACCCTTCTCAGGTTGTGGCGATAAGAAATATAATTTTAATATTCTGGGGGGTGAAAATAAACATGTATTGAAATCAACCCCACAGGGATACAGATAATATTTCACTTTCTCCTGAAAAGAAAGCATTAATCAAATAAGTTACAGAATAAAATTACCCTTTAACTTGTTGGTTAGTGGTAGGATAACCTATTATCTGTATTTTTAAAAAATAAAATAACAATAATACCAAAAGACCTTGATCACAACCTCACTTTGTACAAAAATTAACTTGCAAATCAATCATAGAAAAAATATTTTAAAAGTACAAAAATATTTGTAAACCTAGGGGAGGTAATGTTTCTTGGCCAGAACATGAAAACATTACACATGAAATAGTAATAGAACAATTGGGTTATATCAAAGTTAAAAATATATATTCGTTACAATTTTTTTTTGTAGACAAAGAAATGGCACTAATACATAAATTAACCCAAAAATATAGAAACATATTCATAACTAAAAAACATTAAATAGAATACAAAAAAAACCACTCCTACAACTCAATAATGAGAAGATATTAAAATTAAATAATAGACAAAAAGACTGGAACAGGAGATTCACAACAAAAGTTAGGTAAATGGAAAACCAGTGGATAAAACAATACCCAATATCATTAGTCATTAAGGGAATGTAAATGAAGAACAACAAGATACCACTATTATTCAGTGCACTAGCATGGCTTAAATTTGAAAGAACAACAATACCAAATGTTGCTGAGGACATCAAGCAACTGGAATCCATTATACTGAAAAGACCATATAATGGTATATCCATTTTACAATCTGTATGATAGTTTCTTATCAAGCTAAACACACTTTCACTCATTCTTTCTTTTTTTTTTTTTTTTTTTTTTTTTTTGAGACAGAGTCTCACTCACTAGCCCAGGCTGGAGTGCAGTGGCATGATCTCCCGCTTACTGCAAGCTCTGCCTCCCAGGCTCACACCATTCTCCTGCCTCAGCTTCCTGAGTAGCTGGGACTACAGGCGCCCGCCACCACGCCCAGCTAATTTTATATGTTTAGTAGAGATGGGATTTCACCATGTTAGCCAGGATGGTCTCGATCTCCTGACCTCGTTATCCACCCGTCTCGGCCTCCGGAAGTGCTGGGATTACAGGCTTGAGCCACAGCCCCTGACCACACATTCATTCTTTCACCAAGAAATGTAACTTATAGTTATTTACCGAAGATAAATGAGAGCATATAAGCACAGAAAGAATTTATACTAATGTTCATGGAGCTCTGATTTTTAAAATTTCTAATACTGTAAACAACCCAAGTAATAGTATAGTCATGCAATGAAATATTACTCAACAACAACAAAAATAATTGTTGCTAATATTCATTGCTAATAATGCAATAATATGGAAGAATCTCAGTTTATGTTGAATGAAAAAAGTCAAACAGAAAATATTGTACAATTTCACTTACAAGAAGTTCTAGAACAGGCACAATTATGATAGTGAAGGTCAGATCAACATTCGCTTTGAATAAGACATGAAAGAGATTTCCTAAAAGGAAAAACAAGATCTTCCTAAGGTGATGATAATGGTCTGTATCTTTGTTGAAATGGTGAGTACAGAAACAAATACATTTGTCACTGAGCTGTACACTAAAAATAATTGAGCTGTACACTAATCTATGCATTTTATTACATGTATAGGATATATCATAATATATTCTACAAACATCCTAGTGAGACATCAACAGGAAGCTGTATACAAATATGCTTCCACCAACCAGAATAATGTAGCATAGTAGATGAAATTAATTACAGTCTTAAATTATAAATAGATAATAGAGATCATTCAGCACAATCCTATACCAAAATTAGAAGCAATTGCTGCTGCTTGAAAGGTCATAGGGTCATCAATCCTTTAATTTAGCATTCACCATTATGGGAACTCATTTTATCACCGTATGATAATAGCTTTCATCATTGCAAAAGTGCTGATATCATCAAGAAACTTCTATGACATCTTTCCTTTAGTCCTAGTTTTGATCTTTGAACTGTATGATGTGGGATGCATTCCTCCTCATGAGGCAATCTTTTAAATAAAAAAATATATTTAACTTATTATGGTTTGCAATTTCCCACACTGAAAGATAATTAATTCCACTACACAACACATTAATTTTTGCATGTGTAATCCTTTTGGTTATCCTTCAATCTGTCAATATCCCTCACTGAAAACTGATCTTAAAAATAAACAGACTAGGTAAGGTGTGATCTGAGGAGTAGAGCTCTATTGTTTCTGAACACTACACTTCTAATCATAGTGTTGAACACTACGCTTCTAATCATAGTGTGTCTGCTGACTTGTAAATTTGAGTCCACTAAATCCCTGCCTACCCCAGTATTGTTACAGTTCATAAGTTTTGACCTAAATATTAGAATTACTCTTATTCTCTTACATTCTATTACATTTCTAAAACCGTTTTTTTCTACATTATGATTCCAATGTCAAATGAGCTAAACTGAGACAAATATATCTAATATGTCTAAATTCAGATATTAAGAAAAAGCATGTTGAATCAGACAGAACTATTTTATCCAGGAGACTTACATAAGACGATAGTTCTGCAGTTGTCCATAAGAAACTTTCTCGATCTATTTTCACTCAGTAAAAATAACATGCGTGATTTATTCTCCTCAAACATTCACTTTTGTTTTTCATAGAACACATTTCAAGCAAATTCTGATTTTTAAGATTTCCGTTGCTGTTACCCCATTTTTTAAACTTGCTAGACATTTTTAGCACTCTTAAAGCAGTTGTGTAATAAATTGTTATAGCTCTTTACCTTTAGGAAACATTTGATCGAAAACTGGCAAACGAGTTAATTATAAAACTCTGGGATGCAACAAAAAATTACACCACGATTCTAGGTAGTTTCCCTGTAATAGATGCCCTCTAAATGCAATTTTATTGATTGCTTCCATTTTATATTTAAAAATAAATTCTAGTAATAATTATAAAAAAATTAAATTTCTGCTTGGTAAATTTAATGAATACATCAGATGCTAAATTACTTTGCCTATGAACACATGACCTCTCATAATTAATTAAATTGCTCAAACTCATTCTTTTTATATTAACCCCAGAGAAGCCTGCAGAGGATTTATTCTATATTTGGAAAAGGGTTTAAGAGTATTGCTTGTTTTATTACAAAAGTGACCTAACATTAGTGTGGTATTTAAAAACTTGATATAAATAAAGTCAGAACTAGAGCATATTGACAGATCTTTTGCCTGACTTACTTTCTAGATCATTTGAATTAATTAGGGTAAAACATAAGATCTAGATACATTTATTTACATTCAACTTAATTTTGAATGAATAGAAAGATAATCAATACTGGAATTTTTATTTATACTCAGACTGTAAAATGGATTGTCTCATTTTTAGGTTACTAAATGTCACTGTGTTGTGAATACGTGGAATTATAACCATCAGAAATGTTTCTTTCCTCATTCTTCAAACAGATGACTAGAATTCCAGTTTTACACTAGATCATTATTTTAAATGAGGCTCACTTGGGCTAACTGTCATGCAATCAGAAGAGTCACACCATGGTGAATTTAATTAAAGACATAATTATGCTTTTTCACTTAATCAGAATAGCAACCTTAATCTTTACCTACAGAAAAGACTCATTTGCCAATTTTATGTGACATACTTTGTACAGTTAGTGACTTAAAATATTATTTTAGCACATACTGTCATTAATAATGTTTATTGATAAGAAGAATTCAAAAGGCACTAGAGCAATTTAGTGCACATTTTTTTTAAAAGCAAGTGTAGACTCTTCCTACGGTAAGTTTACTTAAAAATTATACTACTGCGTAATGTTTGGTGGTTGCAAAATATGTCAGTTACTCCAATGCAGCAATCACCTTTTGGAAGACAGCATCTGGTCATGAGCAGCATTTGCTCATGAGTTAACAAGTAGAATAAATATGATGCATATGTAATTGTGAGTTTACCATTATACCTGATTAAGGTGACAAATTCAACATAAAATATCTCACTACTAAATCATATAATGTTGTAAACCTATGTGAAGTATTATCTCGATCTTTATTATTCTAAATATTCCTGATATTCTGATTAACACAATTGGGAGCCTCTTGCTTGAATCCCTCAGGTTAGAATGCTTACATTCTCTTTACACACAAAAGCTGGCCTCTCCTTAATTTTTTCTTCTATTGTTAACTTCATTTTAGAATAGCCATAATTACCAGTAACTGCGTTCCGGAATTTTCTGGAATGGTATCTTTTTTGTTGTTGTTGTTGTTTGTTTGTTTTTGGAGACAGAGTCTCGCTCTGTCGCCCAGGCTGGAGTGCAGTGGCGCAATCTTGGCTCACTGCAAGCTCTGCCTCCCGGGTTCACACCATTCTCCTGCCTCAGCCTCCCGAGTAGCTGGGACTACAGGCGCCCACCACCACGCCTGGCTAATTTTTTGTATTTTTAGTGGAGACGGGGTTTCACCGTGTTAGCCAGGGTGGTCTCGATCTCCTGACCTCGTGATCCGCCTGCCTCAGCCTCCCAAAGTGTTGGGATTACAGGTGTGAGACACCGCGCCCGGCCAGAATGGTATCTTAACAAAACATTCATATCTGTGTCACAGGAATCTTGGGTATTGCTTCACCAGTCAGAAACCTCTGTGGTCAGTGGCACCATTGCTTGAGTTTTGCTCGTCTGTTGGGCTTGTTCTGCCCACTCAGCATGGCACTCTGTGCTTGGCTTGTGCTACTGGCCTGGATCCCATGCCTGCCAAAGGCAAGCCAAGTGCAAAGTGGCAAGGGGTGTGTAAGCAAGCATGGGGTCTGGTCACTACACACAGCCAGGCATGCTGGGTGTGGCAGGGTGGGTAGCATCAGGCTCTGGCATGGGCACTGGCTAACTGTGAAGTTGCAGCTGGAGAAGGTGTCCCACAAGCAGCTTCCATGGCTGGCACTGTTGAATGTGGTGAAGCTTGGAGAAGCCAGGGACCACAAAGTCTTAAAGAGGGTACAGCCCTGGCTTGGGGAGCTCCCAGGTCTAGGCTCCCCAATGGGCTACAGCTCCTCTCTCCTTCTCTCTTCTCTCCTTCTTTTCTCCCGTCTTGTCTCTTCTCTCCTTCTTGTCTCCTACAACCTTGTGGTGAGCAAAGAGGGGTTGTATTTTAGCCCTGTTTTTGTTACAGTTCTTTTACTCCCAGCATTTGGTGGGTCCTGAGTTCTTGTCCTGGATCCAGGAAGAAGAAGGTATGTGGACAAGTGGATGGTGAGCAAGGCAAAGAATTTTATTAAGCTACAGAATAGTTCAGAGGAGACTCACAGTGAGTAGCTCCTCTCTGCAGACAGGTTGTCCCAACAAATGTTTGGCTCTCAGGAAAGAGGAGACCATGGAGCAGATAGCTGTTCTCAGCTCTCAGCAAACAGGAGACCATGGAGTGGGTAGCTGCTATCTGCAGTCAAGTCATTCCATGGTCTGCTCAGCTCTCAGCAGAGAGGAGACCCTGGAGTGGGTAGCTCCTCCCCACAGTTTGCCATCCCATCAACTCTCTGAGTCTGGTTGAGTTCTGGGCTTTTATGGGCCTCAGAGGGGAGGAAGTGAGTGCCCATTGGTCCATGGGTGGCAACGGGGTGGTCTGCAAAAAGGACCACAAGTTTCTGCTCCAGAGTGCAGAGCCTGTCACCTGGCTCGCAGGCTTCAGGCTCTCCCTGGCTTGAAGGTAGAGCTCCACTGGGGATCCTCTACCTTCTGCCCAGAAGCCTGTCAGCCTCTTGCCACAGTTCATGGCACCCAGGCTATTTGTGTCATGGGGTGCCTGCAGGCCATTGCCAAGCTTCCCTTACCCCCATTTTGGCCTCCCTCCATTGCTCATTGACATCCAAAGTCTAGAGGAGTTGAGGTGGCATGGGGCTGCAATGTCAACACTGCCTCAAGTGTTTCCACACCCAGCCAGGTTGCCACAATATCTGGACTCGGCCTCAATCTTGCTCCAAGATTGGAGTGGAAGCTGGGAGTGGGCAGAGGCCAGGCAAGTGGAAGAAGACACCTCCAGGACTTTTGGGGAAGTGGGGGGCCTTCTTGGGCCTTTGAAACTGCAGAGATGCCAGGTTCACAGCCTCGGCTTGGGCGGCTGCAACTCTACCTGGGAGAGCTGGGCTCCTGCCTGCTCCTGGCCTGCACTGGCTCTATGGAGCACAAGGAATTACAACCACACCTCCCCAACTGCAGTCAACATCATGGTGGTGGGTGCTGTACACAGGCCAACCACTGACATCATTTGGAAGAAATAATGTGTTTCATAATTTTAATATTTTTTGTTTGAAAGATTTACAAAAGCTTGTTTCCCATTGCTCCAAATGTAAATCATTAATTTTAGTTCACAATTGATTAGTTTATTATTTGTCAACATGGAAATAGAAACTTCTGTGGCACAAGTAAGAGATATTTGGTCAGGAAATTCTAAGGCCACAGAGTTGTTGCTCTAGAAAATAATCAAGCAAGCAAACAAAAAAGAAGTAACAATGAATTGAGGTGAGAGAACTCTGGTTATCAATGATCTGTGGCCAATGAGAAGCTAGAATATATGCATTCTATCATTATGCTACTAACGATGATATTTATGATAAAATATTTTGAAATGCACTCATATTCCCTAATAGCCCTAATAGATGTGTTGGGAAGCAGTTAATAGATTTTCAATAATTTTAGTCTATATTATTAACATACATTCACTTTTTTGTTTCAAATTTGTTACCTCTACATTCTTCTTTTCCCTCCATTTGAGAAGAACCTGATTAACTTGAGGCAACTGAAAAAAAATTTAATAGGGTTAGATAGAATATAGTTCACTTTTGTTTTATTGAAAAGCCATATAATATTATTTTTTAAAATCTGAAACTGTAATTTCCCAAACCCGAAAATTGCTTCATTTCCTGCTCATATACATATGTATACTTAAACTATTTCAATGATATTAATGAAGGTATATTAATGACTTCTTTTTTATTCATTCCACTTAAAATATGTCATGATTTTGCCAAGGATGTTTTTACATTCATAGTTTAAATTTACAATACATTTCATTTTTTACCATAGCTATGTAACACTTTTAAAATATTTTAGATGATGCTGCAAAACAACTTTAGTAAGTAAAATACTAATCTTATTTCTTAAAATTATTTTATATAAATTTAAATAAGAGATTATGAAAACTTTTAGTACAAAAGAACTCCTTGCCCTTAAGAGCATTCTAATATTTAACTTTGTGAATTCTAAGTTAATGGATAATAAAATATGTTTGAATAACAATGTCAAAGAACAACTACTTTTAAATATAATAACTTTGATATACTTAAATATTAATATTAATCATAATTTTAAAATTTATGTTTCTTATGTGACATGAATAATCTCACATTAATTAACTGTTACCTATACATGTTGTATGCCTGGCCAAAGCTTTCATTGGACTTCAAGATATGGTATGATATGTTGTTAATAATTACATATTTTTATTTTTAGCACAAAACGTATTGTGTCCTGCCTAATATGTTATTAAGTAGAAATCCATTAGAGTGCTGTGTCCACCATTTGCTCATTCTGAGGCTTCTGAGAATCACTTACTTATTCAAACTCTCAGTTTTCTTATCTCTAAAACTGAAATAATTTATGTAATTGAATATGACAGTTCTAGAAACATTATATAAGGAAAATCTTGGTGAAATGTGCACTAGCTGTAGTAAGTAGTGTCTGATTCTACTGGTGGCTTCTAAATTCCTATACTCTTTGAAGACCCAGAGGTTCCAGACAGCATGAGGAATTCTCATTTCATGAAAATATCACTCACACATTATTGAATACATAAAAATTAAGATTCCTGTAAAATTATGATATGTAAAAATTATAAAGTGAAAAAAGTGAATCTTGGAATTCAGAAAATGCATGTTCAAATAGCAACAGTCCATAACTATACTGCCAAATCGTTATTATGTACTGGAAGAAGAATGAGTTTTTAAGGAAAGTTAGTAGCCTACTTCATGCTCTTGTCATGTGCCAATTATGCCTTTGACTCACAATATTCATGAGCTTTAGTTTCTACTTATATAAAAATAGAGAAATTATGCAAACTTTATAATGTTTCAATGAGGAGGAATTAAAAGATAATGTGAATATGCTTTGCAAATCAGCATAGCACACAAATGGTGGCTCAAATTATTCAAATTGTAAACCTTCAACCTGCTACAGTCTCAAGGCATATATATATTATATATAATACATTTAAATATAGTTATATAATACATTAATATATTTACATAATATATTTATAGATTGTATATAATACATTTATATATTATATAAATAATACATTTATATACACATACACACAAACACACCCACATATGTATTAAAGCAAGGTTTTACAAAGCAATACTAAATACAGTAATATCAGATGTTTTCAATCCCATTCAGTTTTCTTCTAATATACATTAATTAAAAATTAAGCCACATTGCAAGCTATGTGGTTGATTTACTTACCCACAGATAGGTCATACTCTGAAACCTAAGGACTTACTCTTTGAGGACTAACTTATTTGTAGAGGATTTTAAAGGAGGAGATGCTAACAGAAGAAAATATAATTTCAGCAAAGATAGTGTTTATTATTTTAAAAACTTATATTTTATAAAGTTGGGCCATTCACAAATATTTTTCTTTGCCTCTCCTTTAAAAAAAAAAAGTTAAAATGTTAGTAATGCTCTTCTCAATCTACTCTCAAAGTAGACATTGTTATTAATCTTGGTTGGGCCAAGCAAAGGTTAATAAAAGTAACATTACACTTCTAGAGAGAATTAAGAAACAGCACACATTACCACCTTCTGCCTTTACTGTCGTGATAAATTGCTGTGTTCCAGACTGAGCAAGGTCCGCCATATTTAATTCCAGAATGAGAGGACTCCTCACGGTTCCAGCCGCCTCCCAATGAACCAGTTGAATCAGTGAGAAATAAAACTTTTTTGTTACTATAGCATAGTACGAAATAAAACATTTCTTTGTTCTGTACTACAGTCCAGTTGATTTGACACTCAAAAGTGAGTGGTGAACTAACATAAGATAAAAATATTTGGTATTGGCTTGGTAGTTTGCTGAATAGCAGCAATGATGCTGTTTCAGAGTTTGGAAGAACCATGGTAAGTGCCAGTGAAATATTAGGGGACATTTTGACCTGCAGTAACTTGGAAGAGAGTGTAACCAACTTACATAGCCTTACTGGAAGGAGATAGAAAAGAAAAAGATAGCTCTATTTGGCAAAGTACAATAATAAGTACATGAACTTAGGAAAGAACTGACTGTTCTTTGAACAACAGTGAAAAGAAATAAAGGGAATCGAGGAATTCAAGGACTTTCAGGATTGTAAAGGAAATCCGCTTCTCAACCCTAAAGGTTATGTAGAAACTGAGGTCTTTGAGCAATAAAGAGTAATTATTATATTTTGAAACAATAGTCAAAAGAAAATATTCTGCCTCCCAAACCTATTGTTAAAGACTTTTGAGTGGAATGAGGTATCTCCCAAAAAAGATCCAAATAAACACAAGAGACCTGATAAACAGTTGACATAACCACTCACTGTCTAGGCTCAAGATTCTTGAAATTTCACTGAGAAAGACACATTGAGAAACAGACAGAAATGTAGGCAAAAAATAATAATAATGAAAATATTCCCCTGAAAAAATTAAAAGAATAGACATGAAGCAGAATCAACCTTTCAAATGAGATATTAGTCTGGTGTTATGACCCTCTCCCGCATGACAGCTTATCAGTGTCTCCTGATGCAGAAAATTACCAGACACGAGGATCAAAAAAGTGATAGATTTTATTAATCACTATAAAAGTTTTGAGTAATAAGAAATGTTATTGCACAAGTATCTTAAAAACAGTTTATAATATCAGTAAGCTTTTGATGATAAGGTTCCAATGAATATTATTAAGGCATATTAACATATAAAACAACCAGTTCTTGAATTACAATATTAATTATTAACACAAGGCTGTTTAAAATATGTGAGTGGAACAACTTACGTATGATCATGTAAAATTTTATAAATGAAAATTTTAATATTTATCTTTTTCACCTACAATGTTGTCACAATAGTGACATTTCAGAAATAAGAAGTGTTCAAATTTTAAGTAATAAAATATGAAATAGAATTAATATTGAGTACTGAAAGTCGATTCTCTGTAAATCAGTCTTCTCTGTAAATCAATCAATATCTGTAGCTACCTAGTAGAGGAATTTTTATTTAGGCATACAGGTTGATTTAAAATATACCTGCTGGGTTGATAAGTAAATCTACTCCATATTATAAATGGTACCACATAACATAAACTGAGTATGATAGCTTTATATTAGTAAGGCATTGGCATAAACCAGATTTACAAAAAGAATGCCATCATTAATGGACAAATAATTAGACATCTGTAAAATATATCATTAGTGTCAAAAGTTTACTAATATCCATACAATTAACATTTATTTTACTCAATATATTTCACTTTAGTTATTAAGAGTGTATTCTAAAATATGTTTAATTAAATTTATTAAAATTATGCTTTTAAAATTAATTCAAACTTTGAATTAAGATGTAATGTATGTTTTCAGAAAGCCTGATCAAGTTTTGAGGTATTATGACACTATGTAAAATTATTTTTGATTTGCAAAATAATGTGATAATAAATAGCTGTTGCAGTATCATTTTAAAACTCTTTATCTCTTTTAGTTAACTTTAGCCTGGCGTTAGTTCTAGCATCACAATGGGCCATTAATTATTCTCAGTAACAATAAATCTATGAGTAATAAAATGGAACACATATTATTTTTTCCTGAATAATTAAATAAGATTTTTAGTTGACAGTACAAATTGCAATAGCTTCCTATATCCTATTAAGATAATAGTTCAATAAATATCTAAAATGAAATAATTTAATATTGGATACCTTTGAAAACTTGGATGTCAGTGAAAACAATAATCTTACATGATATATTAGTATCTTGTAAGGGGACATGTTATCTGAAGTAAATTAGATGATTTAATCTGAAGCAAATGACATATAGAAAGTCTTATTACTTCTTAAGAAAAAATGATCTACACAGAGGAAATAAAAGCTACAAGGTTGATTCTGCTAAACATTGCACAATTAGACCATACTTGTCATGTTAGCCTGTGATATAAACATAAAACTCTTACAAAATTTTCTTGCTATGTATGCTAAATAAATTTTCAAATTATTCTGGTTGCATGATGTTAGTAAT
Source organism: Theropithecus gelada (assembly GCF_003255815.1). Taxonomy (NCBI): domain Eukaryota; kingdom Metazoa; phylum Chordata; class Mammalia; order Primates; family Cercopithecidae; genus Theropithecus; species Theropithecus gelada. The sequence goes on along the minus strand of NC_037670.1, from coordinate 38,560,943 downwards.
CTCTAAAAAAATGATTCTGAGAAACCAAAAGCAAAAGAACATAATTTGAGATACAAATAATTGTTCTAACAAAGATAACTTACAGAAACACATTTAAGACTACTTTCACTAATGACAGCTTGGGAAACTAATTAATTTCAGTCCAGAAAAAAAATATATAAAATAAAAACGATTATTTATAAAAAATAAAATAACATTTAAAAATAACAACTCCAACAAATTTGAAGACTTCCAAAGTGATTCATTAAAAAACAACTACTTTTTGAGATAAGAATGGTAAGTATATAAACTTTTTGACTGAGAATATGGAAGAGGAACTTAAAACTAACTAGGAAATATTTTAAATGAGATAACTGTAGAAGCACTAAGATAATAAGCATTCTACATATTCTGGGATGACTGAACTACTTTAACTATATAAACATGGAGAAGCCAGAATCCACATGAAAATTTAAAGCCTGGGAGACTTGAAAACTTGCTGTGCCTATGAGAGCATTCTTTAATCCTCATGCATCTCAAATGGCAAGAAGCCTAATTGGCTTGAAGAGTCTAAGCACAGCCTTTGGAAATCATTTTCTGGCCTTTAAACCACACGAGTGCAGGATATATCTCTATGGAGACATTGACCATCAATTGTACGCAGCAGGGGATGCCAGTTTGAAAATTTGAGTCTGGGCATTTTAACTGCATTGAAAAATTAAAATCCAATTACCTTCAAAGAACAAACCAAAATGTATAGTCACTAAAATGTATTTTTAAAACATCCAGTCTTCAATAAAAGAATTAGTAACTATGCAAAACAATAAGAAAATGTGATTCTTGTTCTGAAAAAAGCATTCAGCATAAAATGACTTCAGTTAGACTGAGATTATCAGACTTAGCAAACAAATACTTCATAGATTTCCTAAATATATTAATTAATAGAATTAAAGTAATATATGCTTAAAATAAGTGAACTGGTAGAAAATCTCACTGAAACCAAATAAAATTAAAGACAATTTGAAGTTAAAAATATGATAATGCCATATTTATTAGATAGATCTAATTCAAATTTAGGATGCAGATGAAGGAATATGGATATGAGAAGTATAAGACCACTAGATGCACAATAGGGTCTTAATAAATGTAGGTATTGCAAGCATGAATGAACAAACAAAGGTCTAAGGAATTTTATGGAAGTAGTTATAGACTGAGTAAGCACACTATTTTACTTAGATTCTCTGCTTATCATATGTATACTCATGGAGTTGAGAGTGTAACTAATGGTACTCAAGCCACCACTAAGCCCTAGTTACTTCATCAGTTGCATAGAGAAGCCCTAATGTCTAATGTCTAATCCATTTCTCTCCTCAAGGCAACTACTATCATCAATTTCATAGTTACGTTTCAAAATAATTCAATGTATATGCCTTCATCTAAGGTTATTTTCTTTAGCTTTATTGTGGTATAATTTACATACAAGGAAATCCACTCATGTTATTTATCCAGTTGGATGAGTTTTGGTAAAGCTATAAGAAATGTAACCACTACCACTATATAGCTTTAGAAAACTTTCTGTCTCGCCCAGATGTTCTCTCATGTTGTTTTGCTTTCAATTTGTCCTCTGATCCTTGACCACTGGCAATGACCAGATTCCTGACACTACAGGTATGCCTCTTAAATAATTTCCTATAAATGGAATTATACAGTATGTCATTTTTGAGACTTGTTTCTTTTACTTATCATTAGTTTACTTTTAGATGTTTCCAGGTTGCTGTATCAGTATCTTGCTTATTTTTTATTTGCTGGGTAGTATTTCATTGCATGCATACACCACAGTTTGTTTACTCATTCATCATTTGGACATTTTAGCTTATTCCTTTTGGGACTCTCATGAATAAAGTTTCTATGAGTATTAATTTACAAGTGTGTGTGGACATACAGTTTTATTTCTCTTGAGTGTACACATAGAGTAGAAATACTTAGTCATTTGGTAATTGAAGATTTAAATTAAAATCAAAACAAAACAAAAAAATGACTGTACCATTTTGCAAGGGGAAGAAGTAATATTTGCATTTTGCCAAGTGGAATATGGAAGCTTAAAAATAAAGATATCCAACTTTCTAAGGTAGGTTATGATACTTTATTGGATTAGTTAAACTGGGCAACTGGCGCTGGTGAGGTCTGGGCATGACTAAGTTATCACTGAAGTTTTGCATCATTCTGCTATTTGTAGTATGTCGATGGTGGCCTCAGTTAAATGACGCATGAGTCAAATTTAACAAAGTTATCTCATTACACATCAGTCAGATTAGCTGATAAAATGATGTATTCATGAGAAAACTTTCCAGAAGCCAAAACAGTAGGGAAATAAGGGAAAAAATTTGGAGGGGTGTGGAAATTTTCCATGGGTCTCTCACACTACTGCATGTCTTCTGAGCAAGGGACATTGACAACTTTATTCCAGATTGTCTTTTTAAGAATATTTTGTATATCAAACAGTTTTGAAAGATATAAGTAAAATTTTCTTTACTTGTGTCTTTCAGGAGGGCAGATTTGTTTCCTGACCAGGACAATGAAGAGGATACTCCTGTTCAGGGAAAAAATTGAGCCAGTTTTCCAGTAACACAGTTATAAGGCTATGGGCTTCCCAAGCTAAGGTTGCTCAACTGTGACATAAATTCATTGTGTTTTCAGTATCATCCTGTGCTACTTCACGTCAGCCTCGTGGTCCTCAGGGAAAGGGGAATAGTTGCAAATATGTGTGCTACCTACTGTGCTGTGAGAAAAAAATGCCTTTGTCTCTAAAGAAGGAATCTGTGTCTTTTGCCAGCATCTACAAAACTGTGACACAAGCTTACACATAAAGTAAATTTTCAGACCCTTCATTAATCTTGACATATTGATATCTGTAAACATAATTTCCACTGTAGAGAGACAGATGCTAATATGTAATCAATACTGGTGTTGCAAGTAAGAGATGCATTTACGAAAAAGAATAATGCAATATAAGGAGGACAGAGAAATGGTGGTGGGTGCTGTTTTATCTAAGGTGTTCCAACACTGAAATAGACTTAAAGGAAGTGAGAACATGAGCTATGAGAATGATACAAACAGATGGCTGCTTTTTTTGTATAAACCCTCAAATTACTTCAATTGTAAATATTTTATAGTTTGCATTTTTAAATCATTTCCATGTATTAGCATTCTCAAAGAAAAATCCTAAAATTAAACTTAGTGAAATAAAATAAAACAGGAAATGTGATAGAAGTGAAAATGAACGAACATAAAACTCCTGCAAAGACTCCCTGATCCTTGGAGCTCACAAACTTTAGCTCTCGGTGTACTTTCCTCTTTAGTCCATACATCCAACAATGGCTGAGCACCTTCCGTATCCTTGAGTTATCTTAATACTTTTATGAGAGTCTGGGGTCTGTCTGTTGTGGGAAGTCAGGGACCCTGAACAGAGTGACCAGCTGGAGCTGCGACAGAGGAACATAAATTGTGAAGATTTCATGGACATTTATCACTTCATTAATAATACTCTTATAATTTGTTATGCCTGTTTTACTAATCTCTTAATCCTGTTATCTTTGTAAGCTGAGGATGTACATCACCTCAGGTCCACTGTGATGATTGCATTAACTGTACAAATTGATTGTAAAACATGTGTGTTTGAACAATATGAAATCAGTGCACCCTGAAAAAGAACAGAATAACAGCAATTTTAGGGAACAAGCGAAGACAACAATAAGGTCTGACTGCCTGCAGGGTTGGGCAAAAAGAGCCATATTTTTCTTCTTGCAGAGAGCCTATAAATGGACGTGCAAATAGGAGAGATATCACTAAATTCTTTTCCTAGCAAGGTATATTAATATTAAGACCCTAGGAAAAGAATTGTGTTATATCCTGAAGGTTATTCTAGTTTCTGCATGATGACTTATTCTGTATGATACAAGGATGCAGGGTTTTTGTTAATGTTTTATGGTCTTTTTACTGCTCTTCCTGTATGGTTTAATAAAGTCATAATTACTGAAGTAAAGCTGAGCATTTTAGAATCTTGTCTGACAATGGAAACAACCTAGCAAACATTGCCTAGCAAGGATAAGGTTGTATGAGCTTGGAAAAACAGGGAAATTTCAGATTATATTTCAAAAGTAAACGTGTATCTATGAGCATGTAGTAAGCCATACTGAAACAAATACTTTTTATTCAAAATCCCAAGCTTGTAATTCATTAAACATTGCCTAATTCTACAAAGACACAGATAGTCATATATTGGAAATAAAGAAACAAAAATGGTGGTATATAACTTATTAATCAAATATAAAATCTGAGGAAGTAACCAAACTCTATGTATATGAGTTTGTATATATACATCTATTCCGGAAGCAGGGTGCTTTCATGACTTTAGCACAGCGCTGGGTGTAAGAGGACAAGGTAACAGTGAGAGAGGAAAGTAACGTATTCTTTAATAATTTTTAGCGATGCTAATTTTGGTGATAGAGAATGAATGAAGATTCTTTTTTGAGATGGAATCTCGCTCTGCCACCCAGGCTGGAGTGCAATGGTGTGATCTTGGCTCACTTTAACCTCTGCCTCCTGGGTTCAAGCAATTCTCCTGCCTCAGCCTCCTGAGTAGCTGGGATTACAGGTGCCCGCCACTACGCTCAGCAAATTTTTGTATTTTTAGTAGAGATGGTGTTTCACCATGTCGGCCAGGATGGTCTCGAACTCCTGGACTCAGGTGATCTGCCCGCCTTGCCCTCCCAACGTGCTGGGATTATAGGCATGAGCCATTGTGCCTGGCCAAATGAAGAGACTTATGACTAGGGATGGTACGGTTTGGCTCTCTGTGTTCTCACGGAAATCTCATCTTGAATGGTAATCCCCATGTGTTGAGGGAGGGAGGTGATTGGATGCTGGGGCAATTTCCCCCATGCTGTTCTCATGATAGTGCGTGAGTTCTCACAAGATCTGATGGTTTTATAAGGGGCTTTTTTCCCCTTCACTCTTCAAACACACTCTTGCACCTCCTGCTAGGTAAGACGTGCCTGTTTCCCTTTCTGCCATGACTGTAAGTTTCCTGAGGCCTCCCAGCCATGCGGAACTGAGTCAATTAAACCCCTTTTCTTTACAGTTATCCAGTCTCAGATAGTATCTTTATAGCAGTATGAGAATAGACTAATATAGTAAATTAGTACTGCAGAGAGTGGGGTACTGCTATAAAGATACCAAAAAATGTGGAAGTGACTTTGGAACTGGGTAACAAGCAGAGATTAAACCATTTGAAAGGCACAGAGGACATAGGGAGAATGTGGGAAAATTTGGAACTTCCTGGAGATGTGTTGAATGATTTTGACCAACATTCTGATATTAATATGGACAATGAAATCCAGGCTGAGGTGATCTCAGATGGAGAAGGCGAACTTGTTGGTAAAGGTTACTTTTGCTGTGCTTTAACAAAGAGACTCTTGTTATTTTGCCCCTGCCCCAGAAATCTGTGGAACATTGAACTTGAGAGAGATGATTTGAAATTGGAACTTATGTTTAAAAGGGAAGCAAACCACAAAAGTCTGGAAAATTTGCAGCCTGGTGATGTGATAGGATAAGAGCTCCAAGTTTCCCTGCAGTGGAATGTCCCAAGGAGTTCCAGGATTAAAGCATCTACAAAGTGTTTTTGTCTCTTAACCAAGCTATACCTTTTACCCTAGTGTTTGACAATACTAAAGAGATACTTTTGTTTTACATATATAGGTTATTTTGTCTTCATTTTTAACTGATTTAGAATTCCTGTAAGGTGAAAGAATGCTGCTTATGTGCCTCAGATTTCTAGTAATTATCTACTCTTCCACTGGCCCTGAAAGTAGAAAGTACATACTTGTATGTATATCACATATAAGTTGAGTGTGCTTACTGATCAAATAGCTCCCACATCAGTGTGATTCTAAATGTTAAAACCTTTTTAAATCAACTCATGGCCCTACAGCTTTCCATATGTGTTGTTATTAAGCTTTACCACTCTTTTGATGCAATTATTTGTATACATACTTGTCACCCAGTTGTCTTCCCCTTTAAGACAGATAACTAATAAAAATACTGGTTCTCTCACTCATATTTTCATTAGTAAAGTAATGGACACATAACCATGACATAAAACAACAACAACAACAAACACTTGATGAATCAATATCAATTACCAGGATACATAAAGAAAGTAGAAATTGAGTTATGTTTAAGAAGATATTTTATCTATAGGGATAAACGTGGTCATAGGCACAATCAAGTGCATATGGGAGCATGACCATAAATCTGATGTGATATGAATGGTCCAGGCATAGCTACAAAAATACTCCTGAAAGAGACTGGCCTTTGGGTGAAATATGAAGAGCATGCAGAGCTAAACAGTAAAACTCGAGGAGTGGGGTCAATTTGGCATTCTAAATATTAAGATTCTAATTTTGTGGGCATCCTTTACCCTAATGAAATCTCCCACCCAAACTTTCTTTTTCATTCATTATTGTGGTCGTTGAGAGTTTGAATATAAGGTTCAGACTTATTGTTTGCATATAGATGTCTTTTTATAGGTTTTTATTCTATCTAGTATAATTTTATCTCAAGTGGAATATTATAAAACACATGACTGTTTATAACCTAAAACCTTGGTCTTTTCTAACTGATAGAGGCACAAGGACCTACAGAGCCCATTTTACCTTCACTCAGAGGCCCTTACAGATCTATTAAGAATTCTAAGGCACAATATGAAAAAAAGAACCCCCTGGTGTATTTCAGGGAATGTCAAAAAAAATCTCTTATATTCAACCGACAGCCTGTTTTATGTTTTATTTATTGCTAACAAGTCTCTTTCCATATGTCTAGAAGTTGAATATTTTTTAAAGTTCCACATCAACACTTCATCTTTATCTAAGATTAGTATATGATGTATATGATGCATTTTGCTGATGCATTAAATTGTTTTCAATTCTAGAAAAGTGGAAGTATACGGTTATTTTCACTAGCTTTTTCAATGGTACTATTTGGTTTTTGTTTAAAATTTTCTCAGTTGGCTCGATGACAGCAGAAATGCCAAGATTTTGAACAAAAATAACTAGTTTGACAGTTTCATATTCAACTTATGAAGCAATTGATGATTTGACCACGAAAAAAATAATGTTTTTTGGCCGGGCACGGTGGCCCACACCTGTAATCCCAGCACTTTGAGAGGTCAAGCAGGGCAGATCATGAGGTCAGGAGATCGAGACCATCCAGGCTAACACGGTGAAACCCCGTCTCTACTAAAAAATACAAAAATTAGATGGGCATGGTGGCGGCGCCTGTAGTCCCAGCCACTCGGGAGGCTGAGGCAGGAGAATGGCGTGAACCCGGGAGGCGGAGCTTGCAGTGAGCCGAGATCGAGCCGCTGCACTCCAGCCCAGATGACAGAGCAAGACTCTGTCGCAAAATAATAATAATAATAATAATAATAATAATAATAATAATAATATTTTTCGTCCAACAATACATATTTACAAGATTTGTATAAAAGTTTGAACTTGGAAAATGTATCTTCTAATCCAGAAGGCTTGTTGAATGTGTGAGTATTGTGTTTTATATGCAGATCACAAAGTATAAACAAATAGCTGATTTACACTTAGGCTGATATTAAAATTACCATTATGCCATTTAAAATCAAAATTAGCATAATTCATGAGAAATCATACATTAAGTTATTAACAGTCTAGAAATAACTGATTCACCTTTTAACAAGGTACATATTTAAATATACTTTTTAAAATTTGATTGGTACACTGTAAAAACACAGTAACATATAAAAAATAGAGAGATGGGTAAAAAACTCAAACTACAAAAGTGCTGAGGATAAAAAACTTAATTAAAAATTCAAAATGTAGATGAAAATATAAAATAAAATTAAAAGCTCTTCTCAGCCCTAACTCCAAATTTTTCTTCCCCAGATTAATCATAGTTACTAGTGGGCTTTTTATGCTAGGAGAAAATGTTTTATCTGTCTACCAACATATATACAAGTCTGAAGAATATTTAATTTTTGATTACAAAACTGAATTATATTTATCAGGGCTCTGTTAAAACAGCAAAATATCACCAGTGTTTAGTCAGTACCCAGTAAGATTCTTCACATGTGCTTTCACATGTGTGTGCTTCCAGAGTATATATGGGGTTTTTCAACCCTTTCATTAAGAAAAAAGGGCCGGGTTTGGTAACTCACACCTGTAATCCCAGCACTTTGGGAGGCCAAGGCAGCAGATCATTTGAGGTTAGGAGTTAGAGACCAGCCTTCCCAACCTACTGAAACCCCATCTCTACTAAAAATACAAAAAATTAGCCGTATGTGGTGGTGGGCACCTGTAATCCCAGCTACTCAGGAGGCTGAGACAGGAGAATCGCTTGAAACGGGGAGATGAAGGTTGCAGTGAGTCGAGATCTTGCTACTGCACCCCAGCCTGGGTGACAGAACAAGACTCCATCAAAAAAAAAAAAAAAAAAAAAAAATTGCAGGAACAAAGGAACTTGAGTAACCTGCTCACAGTCACAAAATCAGGATATGTTAGCATTCACGTTTAATGTCATTTTCGATAAATGGTGTTGGGACATTTGATTATCTGCATGCGGAAAGATGAACTTAAACCCTTATCTCACACAACACACAGAAACTAACCCAAAATGGGTGATACATTTAAATGTGAGAGCTTAAACTAAAAATTTTAGGAGAAAATGTGGAAAGACATCTTTCAGATTTGGGCTAGGTAATCATTTCTTAAATCTGTTACTGAGAACGTGATCCATTAAACAAAACATAATTTGGACCTTATCAAAATTGAAAACCTTCCCATCTCGAAAGACAGTGTTAAGAAAATAAAACTATAAGCAAAAGGCTAGGAGACTATGTTTGTGAAGTACAGAGATATATATATCTGACAAAGGACTTTTATCTAGGATATAAAACAAACTCTTGCAACTCCATGAGAAAATAACCAACCTAAGTTCAGAATGGACAAATATAAAAGTAGACATTTTATTAATCAAGATATATAAATTACTAATAAGATAGTTATATTACCAGTGAAAGCATCTTTAGTCATCAAGGAAATGCAAATTTCAAACACGGATACCATTTCATACATACTCTTAGGTTGGTGCAAAAGTAATTGAGGTTTTTTTGCCATTACTTTCAATGGTAAAAACCGCAATCACTTTTGCACCAACTTAATAGTATTAATAGTTAAAAAAAAAAACACACACAGAAATCAGAAATAACAAATATTGGTGAGGATGTGAAAAATAAGGACCTTTAATATATTGCCCGTGGAAATGAAAACTGTGGGAATTTTGGAAAAAAGTCTCTTGAATGACAAGTAGGTGGGGGCTGAAACTACATTTTATGGACAATGTGTGGGGAAAAAATGCGACCATCAAAAAATTTGATTTACATGTAAATTCATGGTACATTTTGCTAAAAATGATGGTGTAGATATTTGAAACACTATTTATTTTATTGATCTAACAAATGTTCATAGATAAATTTCAGAATAAAATGTAATTTGTAAGTGAGAACTCTGAGAACTAACAGATTTACTACTTCAAAGAACAATGTTTTCTGTGATTCAGATCCATTCTCCCAAAAAGTCCAAAGTTGGAAACCAATATAAATGAAAATACAGAATTTACTAAACAATAATTTCACCAAATATTTACATTAATTGTAATGAATACAAGGAAAATAAAGTATCATTAGAGAACGATCAGAAATAACTCTATGAGAACTGTCTTGAAACTTTTGTTCTGTAATAGATAATGAGATAGTGTAACATAACCCTCAAAAAAGAGGATATCAATTTCAGACAGTCCTTCTTCAGAGGCTTCACATGTATTTTCTTTGAATTTTGCTTTAATTAACTTAAAAATATGTGTTGGAGAACTTTCCATGTATGGCATGCCAGTGTATTTCATTCATTTTTAATGGCTACAAATTGTTTCATCTTGTGGATGAATAACCACATATTAAAATAATTTCCTACTAATGAATATAAATGACATTACCTACTATTTTATTTCAAATGTAACCAATAGTAAATACATTATAGCTATAACCTAAATTTTTCTCAAGTCCTCCTGAAGAGTCCTAAGGTTGGAATTTGTGAAAGAAACGTAACGTGTGCATAACCTTTTAAATTAACACTCACATTTTCCTCCAAAAATTTTTAACAATTGTGTTATCAGCTACGTCATTTATTAGTTATTTCATATTCCTGTAAATAGTGTAGCATTTATACTTGCCCACTGTGTTGTCAGTGCGAGAGCTAGTCTGTCTTGCAGGGTCTTTACGAATCACTTCAATGTAACTGCAGAAATTACACTCTGAGAGGCATATGAAATTGAAGGATTTATTATGCTCACAGGTCCGAGGGAGGGCAGCACGGCAAGTCCAGGGGGACACACAAAGTCACGGCAAGCAGAGAGAAAATGGAGTAAGGACCCCTGGGCTAGTTCCCTTATCGAGGCTCATAGCAGGGGTAGTTTATGGCACATGGCGGGCACTGTATGTGAGTAATTTGAATGTAGCTGGGTCAACATGGAAAGGAGGAACTGATAAAATGGGGAAGTCATCATGAGGCTTGGCACTTGAAGGCACATGTTGGAGATGGGTACCCAGAAATGGGCAATAAATGTGTAATAGTTCAAAGCAAGAATGGCAGGTGCTGGCACTCAGGAAGCCATTGAGGCCACAAATAACAACCTCACTTTACACCTGCCTCTCCCCCAATACTGCAAAAGGCTTGTAATGAAGATGGTGAACATTTTTTCCAAGTTGTTAGCTGAAAAATGTCATTTTCTAAATTTTACTGTTCTATAATTTGGCATATGATATCTCTTATTTATTTCTTTTCACGTCTTTTGTGCAATTTCTACTTTTAATTATTTTCAGCTTATCAACTCTTCCAATCTTGTGTATTAAATGCACAGGACCAATTTTTTGATATTTGATGAATTCGAGTGTGACTAATGAATATTAATAATATGTATTATTGTATTGGCATGATTACCTGGTCAAATAGGCTAGTATTTGAACCTACTGGTGCATTATAACCTCACAATCTAAGACTGTGTGGTAAATTTTTGCTGAATTCTATTTATTGTTATACGAAGCTTTTGAACAAACTCTAAGCTCTGTGTTCTTTGTAAACCTGTTGTCACGATCAATAAAAAGTATTAATCTCAACATTATTTGCTGATATAACAGCTAGCTTGTGTTTTGAGTGAAGTAAGAGAATTGGTAAGTAAAAGCATTTGAAAAACCTGTATGTGCCATGTGAAGTCATGGACGGATTTAGGGCAAAGAGTAGCAACTAAGACAGAAATAACTGGGCTTCAAGGGATCTCAAATTAAGTCCAAGAGAATATTAAGAGGCTTTTTGAGAAAGACATCAGATGTTTGTAATACAAGGGATGAAGCTAGCAATCTTTGATTTTCCTCCAGTTTTGCTATTGATTCATTTATTATTTAAAATCGATTCCTCTTAACATTCTCTTTAGCTTCCTCTGACCAGGAAAAGAGAAGGAAGCGTGGTTTGGAGAACTAGAAAATCAACCTTTGTTCTCCCCTTCACCTATCAAGGTGACTTATAGAAGCTTAGGACAATGTAAAATGAGTTTAAATCCAAATTATTCAACTACATAATATTAAAATCAGAGATTTTGATTTTAAACATCTGTAATTTGTTAGATCCAATGACGATTTAGCTATCTCTAAAAATTGGATTTTTTTTTTTTAACTTTTATTTTAAGTCTAGAGGGTTACATGGGCAGATTTGTTACTGGGATAAATTGTCTGTCCCTGGAGGTTGATGTACAAATGGTCCCATCACCCAGGTAGTGAGCATAGTACCTGATAGGTAGTTTTTCTACTCTCCCACTTCTCCAACCCTCTGCCTTCAAGTAGACCCCATGTCTATTGTTCCTACCTTTATATCCATGTGTACTCAGTGTTTAGCTCCCACTTATAAGTGAGAACACACAGTATTTGGTTTTCTGTTTGTGTATTCATTTGCTTAAGATAGTGGCCTCCAGCTCTATTCATGTTGCTACAAAGGACATGATTTCTTTTCTTTTAAATGGATGCATAGAATTCCGTGGTGAATATGTACCACATTTTCTTAATCTGGTTCACCATTGATGGGCATCTAGGTTGATTCCAGTCTTTGTTCTTGTGAATAGTACTGCTATGAACGTAGAAGTGCATGTATCTTTTTGGTGGAATAACTTATACTCCTTTGGGTAGATACTTAGTAATGAGATTGCTGGGTCAATTCTGTTTTAAGTTCTTTGAGAAATCTCCAAACTACTTTCCAAAGTTGCTGAACTAATATACATTCCTATCAGCTAACAACCGTTTTGTTTTGTTTTTTTAACTTTTTATTAATGACCATTCTGATTGGTGTGAGATGGATTTAAAAATCAGCTTGTTAAGCAATCATGCATAACACATTAAAGGAACATTTTATCTTTTAAATTCAAATGTGAAATTGTTATTTTATTCAATATCTGGATTAACCAGAAAATCTAAACATCAACTAATATCAGTCTTCACAGTAACATTTCTGTCATGATATTTTGGGAAAGGTTTGATTTCATTATTTCAGGTAAATGATGATTTTATAAGGTAGTTATATAAGATAGCTATACTAAATGATAACTCACAGAAATCATCCTGAAGGTTAACACTTCCGATTATGTCACTGCCTTTGAAATACATCATTTAATAACTGTTTTATACATTATTAGTATTTATGCTTTTAGGTGGCATCAAATTCTATTTATATAATGACAAATGATTAAGAAAATGAATGTAAAGATTGCATGTGCCAGGTGTAATTATTTCAAATATATTTTTTTCTTATAAGATGCAAACATTAAATTTCACCTTAAAGAAGTTTATTTGCTTTGGATATTTATATAAAATACTTCTTTTAACGGGAATGGAATAAATATTTTCAAATAAATGTGTTGCTCCAGGATTGTTTCTAGATAACCTGCTATAACCTAATGTAAGCAGCTGAAGAATGCTAAATTTCTAAGTTTCAGAACTCAGAATAAGTTTCAAGACTAAATATTTTTGCAGCACTCAAATGAAAGAACAAAAATTGAATGTGCACCCTCTAACTATAGGAAGTGATACCTTGTAATGATGTTGTACTTTTTTAGTTATATATTTCTAATAAATGACAGTTCTTCATTAACTTGGGAACATAATTTATGACATTATAGAAGGCTGAAAACAGTGACTATCTTTGCAAAGTATGAAGAATAGTGCTAATTGCATAATCAACAGATGAATTAATAGTAAGTCTAATGATGCATTTGTATCATTCAATAGAAATTAACTGCTTATAATTGACAATGCCTTCGAAAAATGTTATGCTGCATAGCTTTGTTTTTACCTGATTTTAGAATCTAAACTTGTAATAAAAACAGCTATAAAGACTCAGGGTCCTGGAGCTAAGTCTCCACCATGTTTTCATTCTTTTGCTAAATGACTTAGCTATTTATCCAGTCAGGCTTGTTTTTAAGCTTGCCTTGGCTAAACCACACAGGCTTGGACTAATATCTGGCAGGGTGTAAAGGTTCGGATTATGCCAAATGTGGAATCAGAGATACCAGGTCTTAAGTTTACAGGCAAATCTGGCCTGCCATAGACCGCTGTCTAGAAAAACACACCACACAACCTCCCTCCACACTTAAAATGTACTTTACTTAATTTGACATACTTCACCACCTCATCAGTCTGAGTGCCCCTTGGAATTTAAAGATGTGCCACCTGTTATCCAGACTTTGCATTTACTTAGGTTATTTGCATTGCTGATCACTCTGCTCAACTTATTTTAAAATTATCTTTCTCTTGAGCAGAATAGGTACTCATGCCCTGGCTAACCCTGGCTGTACATTCTTAATGTAGGACTTCAAGGAATATTTTTTTCATTGCATATGCATGTGTGTATTTGGATATAATCATATGTATGCCTGAACAGTTTATTTAAAATATGAATATACTCTACAGACGCCCTTTAACATATGAGTATGTATGTGTGTGCATATGGATGTGTGGGTTTCTTATATAAATTGTTAGAGGTGTCCTTTATTTTGATTTTGCACTTTCATAACTAATGAAGAATAAATGCTTTAAAATGTATGCAAGAAAAATGATATAAATACACACCATTTCATAGCTTAGAACAATACTAAGAAACATTACATATGGATGCTAATATATATTATTAAATCAAACTAGTTCGCTCCGTAATCTTTTTCATCTTACTTAAATGGCTCCATTTATTTTAAATAAGGAATGAAAAAGGCTGCTATTTATGCAGACTGTTCAATCTATGAAGTATTGGGAACAAATTATTCTCAATAGTCTAAGTAAGATCACAAAACGAGATGCACTCTATGCCTTATTTTTTATAATGATCTTAAATGGAACAGATGGCAGTTTATTTCTACTGAATTATGTTTGACACATAAAACCATTTAATTTTTATACCAATCTTCTTCTTTGAGGTAGAAAATGTTAAATTTTTGACATCATTTTTCTAGTTTTATTTCTTTCAGTCGTCCCTTTACAATTATCATAAATTTGGCATTTGAAATGTAAAGCATTATATTTTGTAATAAGAAAAGTCTGTTATGCTCAAGTATTTTTTGTTAAATTTTTACATGCAAAACTCAATTACATTAGCCATTATTTTACTTAGAATAAACATTAGAACATGTTGGATTCCTTCAACTAACCACAGTTAGTCATAAATGTGATCGTAGTGACTCATAATAGAAGATTGTCCATGTTACTTTACTTATACAAACAATAGACTAGAATATACTCTACAAAATGTCTTCTTTAAAATATGTAATCCACTTTCCCAAAGCTATAGTTTATATTACTTATACATAGTCTACTATAACTGTACATATTTAAAAACACAATTGCCAACAAAAAGTGCTGTCAAATGTCATCAACATGTCAATGTAAATGCATTGAAGTGTTGAGTAAGTTGAGTTAAAGTGTTCTGAAAGAAGGATCCAAGCAGGGTTAGTGATCTATAGAAAATATGCAAACTGGAAGCATTCCCTTTGAAAACTGGCACAAGACAGGGATGCCCTCTCTCACCACTCCTATTCAACATAGTGTTGGAAGTTCTGGCCAGGGCAATCGAGCAAGAGAAATAAATAAAAGGTATTCAATTAGGAAAAGAGGAAGTCAAATTGTCCCTGTTTGCAGATGACATGATTGTATATTTAGAAAACCCCATTGTCTCAGCCCAAAATCTCCTTAAGCAGATAAGCAACTTTGGCAAAGTCTCAGGATACAAAATCAATCTGCAAAAATCACAAGCATTCTTATACACGAATAACAGGCAAACAGAGAGTCAAATCATGAGTGAACTAACATTCACAACAGCTGCAAAGAGAATAAACTATCTAGGAATCCAACTTACAAGGGATGTGAAGGGCCTCTTCAAGGAGAACTACAAACCACTGCTCAATGAAATAAAAGAGGACACAAACAAATAGAAGAATGCTCAAGGATAGGAAGAATCAATTATCGTGATAAAGGCCATATTGCCCAAGGTAATTTATAGATTCAGTGCCATCCCCATCAAGCTACCAACGACTTTCTTCACAGAACTGGAAAAAACTACTTTAAATTTCATATGGAACCAAAAAAGACCCCACATTGCCAAGACAATCCTAAGCAAAAAGAACAAAGCTGGAGGCATCATGCTTTCTGACTTCAAACTATACTACAAGGCTACAGTAACCAAAACAGCATGATACTGGTACCAAAACAGAGATATAGACCAATGGAACAGAACAGAGGCCTCAGAAGTAACACCACACATCTACAACCATCTGATCTTTGACAAACCTGACAAAAACAAGAAATGAGGAAAGGATTTCCTATTTAATAAATGGTGCTGGGAAAACTGGCTAGCCATATATAGAAAGCTGAAACTGGATCCCTTTCTTACACCCTATATAAAAATTAATTCAAGATGGATTAAAGACTTAAATATTAGGCCTAAAACCATAAAAACCCTAGAAGAAAACTTAGGCAATACCATTCAGGACATAGGCATGAACAAGGACTTCATGACTAAAACACCAAAAGCAATGGCAACAAAAGCCAAAATTGACAAATGGGATCTAATTAAATTAAAGAACTTCTGCACGGCTAAAGAAACTACCATCAGAGTGAATAGGCAACCTACAGAATGGGAGAAATTTTTTGCAATCTACCCATCTGACAAAGGGCTAATATCCAGAATGTACAAAGAACTTAAACAAATTTACAAGAAAAAATGAAACAACCCCATCAAAAAGTGGGCAAACGATATGAACAGACTCTTTTCAAAAGAAGACATTTATGCAGCCAACAGACACATGAAAAAATGCTCATCATCACTGGCCATCAGAGAAATGCAAATCAAAACCACAATGAGATACCATCTCACACCAGTTAGAATGGCGATCATTAAAAAGTCAGGAAACAACAGGTGCTGGAGAGGATGTGGAGAAATAGGAACGCTTTTACACTGTTGGTGGGAGTGTAAACTAGTTCAACCATTGAGGAAGACAGTGTGGCAATTCCTCAAGGATCTAGAACTAGAAATACCACTTGACCCAGCAATCTCATTACTGGGTATATACCCAAAGGATTATAAATCATGCTGCTATAAAGACACATGCACATGTATGCTTATTGTGGCACTATTCACAATAGCAAAGACTTGGAACCAACCCAAATGTCCATCAATGATAGACTGGATTAAGAAAATGTGGCATATATACACCATGGAATACTATGCAGCCATAAAAAAGGATGAGTTCACATCCTTTGTAGTGACATGAATGAAGCTGGAAACCATCATTCTGAGCAAACTATTGCAAGGACAGAAAACCAAACACCACATGTTCTCACTCATAGGTAGGAATTGAAAAATGAGAACACTTGGACACAGGGCAGGGAGCATCACACTCTGGGGCCTGTTGTGGGGTGGGGAGATGAGGGAGGGATAGTATTAGGAGATATAGCTAATGTAAATGATGAGTTCATGGATGCAGCAAATGAACACGTCACATGTATACATATGTAACAAACCTACACGTTGTGCACATGTACCCTAGAACTTAAAGTATAATTAAAAAAAAAAAAAGAAAATACGCAAAATGAGAGGCACTCTTTTTATCTTTGGACCTTGTTTTTGTTATACTCATCAGACCAAAGTTGGATATATCTTTAAAATTAGGAGGAACTCCAGGTCTTTACTGCCATGACTGAGGAATGGAATATTCTCTTTTTGATTTCATCAAAATATATTCAACATTCGATTGCTTTCGATTACATCCATTGCTACCATCTCTATTGCAGCCTCTTTCGCTACCTTCACTGGTATTACTGCAAAAGCCTCCTAAGTTTCTCCACCTCTTCATGTGCTCTCTTATATAGAAAGATCCTTTTAAAGTGAATATATGATCACGTCAATACCCAGCTCATCATCCAAAAGTAGTCCTGCATTTTATCAGAGATAAGACAAAGTCTTTACACAGTTTCACTCTCTGTGATTTGTTCTCCACTCACTTTCTCAGTGTACTCATCTCTGTATTGCTTTTCCCTTCACACTACACTATAGCCACATGAGACCCTTCCAGATATCAATGAACCAAGCACCATCCGGCATTGCAGCATTTGCACTGGTTCTTCCCAGTATTCACTCACATCTTCTTGAAATCTGCTCAAATGTCACCTTCACAATGAGGTCTCTTTCTTGGATGTCCAATGATAATCATTAAGTTTCTCTTTCTAGTTAGCCCTCCCATTTCCTTGAGCCATCTCTGTGTTTTCATTGTATGAATAACATTTAATACCTGATATATTAGATAATATACTTCTCATATTTATTGTTTATTTTGTGCTGCTATAATTTAAGCACTATCATTGAAAAGACCCTTCTCTTTCTTATTCGTTGATGTTTTAATCTCCTAAGGGCATCAAATAATTTCTGGAACATACGAGGTATATGTCTCAATATTATTCTGTATGGAAGAAATACTATAGAAAATGCTCTAAAATATGTTCTAAAAAAATATATTCTCATTTTTCTTTTTTAAAAACTAGAATACAGAAATTTTTTTTTTCAAATAGAGGCAATTTAATGTAGAGTAATCTTACAAAGCAGTTAGTTAAAAGAGAAACAGGGAATCGTTTATGTGGAAAGAAATGGAGGAACAAAAGGAAAAATGTTTTAATCTCAGAGATTTGAAGCAGCTAAAGCCCCCAGTTTGGAAGTCATAAGCCTACACCAGCTGCTGCATTTTATATAGAGATGAAGAAGAAGTGCTTTTTCAACCAAAGCTAGAACTGTCAAAATAATGTTACGTTTGCTGGGCTGCTGGATTCCAGAATCACCTAACTGCTACTCCTTCTTCAACCTTCAGCAACTACCAGTAACCGCCTGGGTGTTCAAGCCAGAATTATGGAGATATTATCTTCTGTATGCCTACATACATCCTACTGACAGAATAAAACAGAAATTATATGTATTGTAAAAAGAGCCTGAGAAGTGTAATCTGCAAATGTTGTGATTGAGCAGAGAAAGGTTAGTATGGAACTGAGAGATAAGGGAAAATAGCCAACCCAGTCAGTGCCTACTAACAATTAAAACCAGGTTTTTCTTTTGGCATATATCAAGCCAATGAATTATAGGAAATTTTGAACGATAGTTATATTTTTTCTCATTTTATTATATAAATAAAATATTATTAATGGATAACATTTAAAAGTATGGACTATTTCTGCCATGTAAAATCATCATTTAACTGATGCAAAACAATAAATTTCAGTCGAGTTTTCTTAGTTGAAAATGTGGTAGCTTTTAATGAAGCTCTTCATTACTATTTTTCTGTTTTGTAATCTTCAATTAACATTAAATAACATGCTCCAAGCCATCAGCATTTATGATTGTTTAAAGAATTTAAATTATCCACCATAGCTAAGATATGGAACTAACCTAAATATCCACCCATGAAAAAATAGATTTAAAAATGCAGTATATGCATATGATGGAATATTATTCAACCTTGAAAAAGAAGAAAATCCTGCCATATGGGACAACATGATGAACCTGGAGGACATTGTGTAGGTGAAATAAGTCAGTCACAGAAGGACAAATATTACATGATCCTACTTATCAAAGTATCTAAAATAGTTAAGCTCATAAAAGCAGAAAGAGGAATGGTGGCTGCCAGGAATTGGGGAGAGGGGAAAATGGGAAGCTGTTTAATGAGTATAAAGTTTCATTTATGTGAGATGAATAAGTTCCTGAGATCTGCCCTGCAACATAGTGCCTACAGTTAACAATGCTACACTGTGTGCTTAAAAATGTATTATGAGGGTGTATCTCATATTAAGTGTTTTTACCACAAAACACACACACATGCACACACACACGAAGCATGCAATTTTGGAGGTGCTGAATATATTATGTTTTGGATATGTCTATTATCTTGATTTTAATGATAGTTTCATGGGTATATGTATATGTCAAAACTCACCAAATAGTATTCATTAAGTGTGTGGAGTTTTTTGTTTATCAATCATACAACACTTTTATCTTCATCAATCACATTTCCTGAGATGTATAAAAACAAAAGCTTATTTCCCGCCCCCCAAACAGAGTAATTTTCACATGGAAAAAGTAACATAAGCATGCACTCCAGAAACAGATTTTTGCATGCTGAATTTTTATTTTATTTTATTTTGTTTTATTTTATTTTTTTATTTTTGAGACGGAGTCTTGCTCTGTCACCCAGGCTGGAGTGCAGTGGCACGATCTCGCCTCACTGCAAGCTCTGCCTCCCAGGTTCCCGCCATTCTCCTGCCTCAGCCTCCCGAGTAGCTGGGACTACAGGCGCCCGCCACCATGCCCGGCTAATTTTTTTGTATTTTTAGTAGAGATGGGTTTTCACCGCGTTAGCCAGGAAGATTTTTGCATGCTGAATATTTATAAACTTTATTGTATGCAGTTTTCTTGCCAATCCTCTATTCCTCCCTACACAATCAAAAATTTCCAATATCTTTTACATAAAATAAATCTAAAATAAAAACTGAGAGATAAAGATCTCGTGAAGAAATCTGTCACCTTAAAAATAAACATGATTATTAGTGGCAATAGTAATTCAGAATCACTTGTAAAGTTAGAATTCGGAGCTAAACCGGGTACATTTTGTAAGCAAATATAACAATAAACTCTTTAATTTGAACATTGACCTAGAAACCTATCTCCCAAAAAAAATACATTTTAGTGAAACAGGAATCAAAAGTAGATACTAAGATAACCAAGTAATTCATCAGCTACATTTTTGGATATTATTTACTATACACATTTTTGTTCTACCTTACAAAAGAGTTAATAATCTTTCATTAACATTAAATAGAATTAATCCATTCAACAACGGTATGATATTTAATTTTAATTTTGTAGGTCATTGATCTGATCTCATTTATAATCAGTTTTAGCATAAGTCTGCATTAAGAGACCAGGGGAGAAAAAAATGAAAGAAAAATAAAATTTTAAAATGCAGAAAAATAATATCTTAGTAAGAAAAGAACATTTTCCTGGCACTCTTTGAAACAAGGCGATGTAATAGGGTTTTACCAGAGTTACCCTAAACCCTGCCTGCTCCTCCTTCTCGAGTCATTCATCAGCTCAATCAAAATTCTTGTGACGATGTAGCATCAAGTAACCCCATCAGTACAACGATGTCTTTGGTCATCCTCGTATTTGCTTCCCCTCTGGGTAACCATCCACTGTACTCCACCCCTGACTGTTTCATTAGTTTTCTCCTCTTACCAGCTTGATACCGAGTTCTCTTGCTGGAACACTTGTTTGTTTTCACTTTGTTTGTTTAAGCATCAACAAAACTTAAACATTTTTAAAGGCTTTTAAATAACAAAAACTAACTGCGTTTCCATTATATCATCTCTCTTGCATCCTATACTATGTCCGTTATCCTATAAGTTACATTGCTACCTTGCTAAGCTCCAGAAAATATGCTTACTCTTGAAAATCTTGGCTTTACCATGTTTCACCTGTTTCTCCTCTGGTTTTCAACCAACATTTTAATGCCCCATTTATTATACTTAGTGCCCAACTGAATGGAGTTTTGCGTTTAATTTTTGTGTTCTTTTGATTCCAAATTATGTCTAACATCCTAATTAGTCTAATCTTTTATGTTGGTATTCCAACTAACTATTTAGTATTACTGAAAGTATGATTTCCAGTAAAAAACAAAACAAAACAAAACTGTAATTCATCCACTATGAGATAAGCACAGAAATTGAAAGCAAGACATTAGAAACCTTCAAACCACAGCTTCCCTGCATATAATAATTTGCCAAATTCATTGGTTTAGTTTTAGATAAAAGCACTGCTGTGAAAAAAATTTGAAATTAAGGAAAAATCTCCTTTTCCTCTTTCTACAGAAATACTGCTCTAGATAAATTCCTTACCTCACATTTTCAGATACTTTAATTTCACCTCTACTTCAAACTGAAGTTTCTCCATACCTCATGAATTTACTAGTAGGTTTCACCTTCAGCATGTGCAATATTACACTGAGATATCCTATTATTTGACCATCATCTTCTACATGTTTTTATAATTATATAACTATACCTGTATTTTATGCAAACATATCTATTCCCTGAACCTTTATTTTGTTTTCAGAAGGACTTTTTCCAGTGTGACCTGAACCTTTTTATTTAAACTAAGTGACCATCCTTACTTCCTCAACTGTTTGAGATTTTCCTTTTTTAAGCCCAACTTTTTTTTTTTTTTTTTTTTTTTGGAGACAGAGTCTTGCTCTGTCACCTAGGCTGGAGTGCAGTGACGCAGTCTCAGCTCACTGCAGCCTCCATCTCCCAGGCTCAAGCAATTCTCTTGTCTCAGCCTCCCAAGTAGCTGGGATTACAGCTGTGCGTCACCATGCCCAGCTAATTTTTTGTATTTTTAGTAGAGACACGGTTTCACCATGTTGGCCAGGCTGGTCTTGGACTCCTGACCTGGTGATTCACTTGCCTTGGTCTCCCAAAGTGCTGAGATTACAGGCATGAGCCACCGAGCCCAGTCTATTTCTTACTTTTCTTTCTTTTTTTTTTTTTTTTTTTTTTGAGACGGAGTCTCGCTCTGTCGCCCAGGCTGGAGTGCAGTGGCCGGATCTCAGCTCACTGCAAGCTCCGCCTCCCGGGTTTACGCCATTCTCCTGCCTCAGCCTCCCGAGTAGCTGGGACTACAGGCGCCCGCCACCTTGCCCGGCTAATTTTTTGTATTTTTTAGTAGAGACGGGGTTTCACCGTGTTAGCCAGGATGGTCTCGATCTTCTGACCTCGTGATCCGCCCGTCTCGGCCTCCCAAAGTGCTGGGATTACAGGCTTGAGCCACCGCGCCCGGCCTCTCGTTACTCTTCTTAATCTTGCTACCCTTCTCCCATCTAAGTCAAAGTTTACATTGTCACTTTGACTTTACAAACAAAATGTAGAGTATTCATCTTATATTTGAAAAATGAACTGCTAACATAGCTGGATTAGCAAGTACTCTTTCCTTTCATCCCTTATTTGCAATGGATGTGTTGGTACAAATGATTTCAAACCCAATACTTATATTCCTGTTCTTAATTGTATCTACTTATCTCCAGAAATTCATCTGGTAACTTTCTCTTCATTTCTGAAACACAGTCTATTCTTGACCTTTAAAAATAATGCAACAGGCTGGGTGCAGTAGCTCACGCCTATAATCCCAACACTTTGGGAGGCCAAGGTGGGTGGATCACCTGAGGTCAGGAATTCGAGACCAGCCTGGCCAACATGGTGAAAGCCTGTCTCTACTAAAAACGCAAAAATTAGCCAGGCGTGGTGGTGGGTGCCTGAAATCCCAGCTACTCAGGAGGCTGAGGAAGGAGAATTGCTTGAACCCAGGAGGCGGAGGTTGCAGTGAGCAGAGACTGTGCCATTGCACTCCATCCCAGGCAACAAGAGCAAAACTCCATCTCTAAGATAAAATAAAATAGTAAAAATAATGAAAAAAGGAACAAAAACAAGAAGCATCAATGTTATCATACACATGTTATTCCTTTGGCAACTAAATGGCTACCTTTTTCTATTAAATCCATAAATTAATGTAGGAGAAAAATGTCTGATGCTAAATAGTTCTATCTTACTAAGATTTACCTACTTCATCTATCTATCTATCTGTCTGTCTGTCTATCTATCTATCTATCTATCTATCTATCTATCTATCTATCTATGTAGATGATGAATGTAATTGATAAAATTACATCAAAACTTGTATGCATCTAATAAACTTGTATGTATCTAATAATCGAGGTTAAAATAGATAAAGAAAAATTGGTACAATTAAATAAAAAAGGAAAAAACTCACTATCATTTTAAGAGATATAATGTAAATTGCTTATCTTCAAAATTGATAAATCAACCAGACTCTATTGTAAGAATGTAGAAGACTAGCTAGGTGATTAAAGAGAAATAAATTGAATACCATATTCAACAACACTTCATAGAGATTTTGTTGCTGATTACTTTTATTTAAAAAATTTATGGAAACTGACTAAAAATTGATCAGAAATTGAATCTCAAATTTTAAACATTGATGTAATGTAGGTGATATATTCTAAAATTCCAATAAAATTAAGTTAGATGTTAAACAGTGAGGGAAAAAAACCCTTATAAGTAGAAATTATGAAAAAATCCTGACACTTCTAAACATCTTATGGGCCAAAGTTACTGTAACAGTAATCAGAAAACACACAAAATTGTGCAAAATATAAATATTACATATCAAAACTAACACCTAAATAAAACATATTTAACTTTAATTGGTAAAACTATAAAAAAGAAAGACTCAGTGAAACCCTGTCTCTACTAAAAATACAAAAATTAGCCAGGCGTGGTGGCGGGCGCCTATAGTACCAGCTACTCTGGAGGTTGAGGCGGGAGAATGGCATGAACTCGGGAGGCGGAGCTTGCAGTGAGCCAAGATCACGCCACTGCACTCCAGCCTGGGCAAGAGACTCCGTCTCAAAAAAAAAAAAAAAAAAAAGACTATTGACATAATAGACAATACAAACAAAACTATTTATTATCATCAGAAATTATTTATATATAATAAATCTGAAATATAATTAAGAAAGAGCAAAAGATAATTTTCGAAGAGAGAAAACTGATAAATCTTTAGTGAGAATCATACGGGAAAAGAAAACCCATAAATACACATTGTTAAGAATAGAGGCTTGGTGTGGTTGCTCACACCTATACTCCCAGTATTTTGGGAAGCCAAGGCGGGAGGATCACTTGAAGCATGGAGTTCCAGACTAGCCTCTGAAACATAGAGATACCCTGTCTCTACAATAATAGTGATAAAAAATTAGCTAGGCATGGTGACACACACCCATAGTCCCAGCTTCTCAGGAGGCTTATTTGAGCCCAGAGTTCAAGGCTGTAATGAGTCACGATTGTGGCATTGTACTGCAGACTGCGTGACAGAGCAAGAGTCCATCTCTACAAAAAAATAATAATAATAACATAAATGCAGAAAGAAAGTGCAGAGACTAGAAACATGAATATCAAAGTTGGACACATAAAAATATGTATACATTTAATTATATAAATATAAACACACTATATATCATACAACACACATCTCTATTTGCATCTCTATCTCTGTGTCCCTGTATTTATAGGTAAAATATAGCTACACATACCTATAGTTTATTCTTATTATTTGCAGTATTTATGTTTTGTAAGTCCCCACAGACACTGAATTAGCTAATACTGAACTCAGACAAAAATACAGTTAGATTTGTGACCCTTTGTTCACATTATTCTGTTAATCCATCAACACATACCTTTGTTTTATATGCCTCCATTTAAATACAACCTATTTAATGTATTTTGTTGATTCATTAACATTGAACTCATAGCCAACAGCACTGCAACTCATACCTAGACACAGCTTATCTAACACACATAATTTTACTTTAAGTCTCATTACCACCTTTTGCACTTAGGGACATTAGCTAGCACTTTAAGCACTACATTTGGGGGCCATTTTAAACAGTGAAATTTTCAACAAAGCACAAAGATGTGAAAAACACAGCTCTAAATAAAGCACAGAAAGGACATTTGCTTGCAGTAAGTGAGCTGAAACAGAAAGGCAAAGTGTCGCTGTGTTTAATCTTAACCTCACTTGGGAATGTATGCATTGTGCAACTTGTATTTTTGGCTCTATGCAGATATCCATAAATGACCATGAAAGCACAGAAAGTGATTTTCAAGCTGCAAACAAATTTTAGCAAGTAAGTGCATTTGCCAATAAGCAATTCATGAAAATGAGAATCAAAAGCATATAGACCATAATATGCCGTTTATATACCATAAAATATATCTACATATTTATATCTATATCAATCTATATGTATATCATAAAAACAATTATCAACAATGCAATGCATTTAAGAATATATTGGAAATGAGAATAGAATAGATCAATTCATAGGATAGTCCTATTGATAAATAACTCTAATATAGTACAAATTATTCTACTGTATGAAAAAAAAGAATACTACTTCAATCATTTTCTGAAGCTAGAGTAACCTAAATACACAAATGTGACAAGGATAGTCTTAGAATGTAGAACACACTTATAAACATAGATTTTTGTGCAGCATTAAATAGAAATAGTTGGTCAATACAAACGAAAAGGCCAGGTGTGGTGGTTCACCCTTGTAATCCCAAAATGTTGGGAGGCCAAGGCAGGAAGATCACTTGAAGCCAGAAGTGGGAGACCAGCCTGAGCAACATAGTGAGACCCCCATTTCTAGTGTGTGTGTGTGTGTGTGTGTGTGTGTGTGTGTGTGTGTGTGTGTGTGTGTGTATATATATATATAAAAGCTGGGCGTGGTGGCACATGCCTATAGGCACATGCCTATAGTCCTAGCTACTCTGGAGACTGAGGGGGGAAGATCCCTTTAGCCCAGCAGTTCATGGTTTCAGTGAGCTACAATCGATCGTGTTACTGCACTCCACCCTGGCCCACAGAGTGAAACCTTGTCTCTAAAACAAAGTCCAAAAACCAAAACCCAAAATAAAGATATTTATTTATTAAATTTCATGTGGCATCAGAATCTTCAGCTAAGCTAGGCATGCTTCACAAAGTAACACCCTTTAGAGCTAGAAGAGTCCTGAATCTACTTCTCAACCACTTTGCTTGTATCTTCTCCAATCCTTTTCACATTCCCCATTATGTCAGTTCCTATTCGCTTCTTTTTTAGTCATCTCCATTTATTTTTAGCAGCTCATATTATCATCTAGACAAAAGGTCAAAGACTTCATCAGATCCTGTTGTGTTCTGTTTGGGTTTTTGTTTGTAATGTCCTGTCTATTTTCCTTTTAAAATGGCAAAATGATAATTCTATGTTATAAGGCATAATAACCTTGAGATTACTCAATTGTTGTTGAGTGGATAATTTAAAAATAATTGTAGAGTTTTCATCAAGAAAGTGAAAATAAACACAAGCCAGCATCAGTTCCATTTAAAGCAATACTACATAGATAAGCCACTTCACTTTTTTAACATAGCATTGACATTGGCAACAAATGTTACAGATGTCATATACACCATGAATTTGAATAAATTAAATGCAGACACTAATTGACAAGTCGATTTTTTCATAAAATTAATGTTAAAAATGGAGTTTAAACTTGAGTGCTCTACTGTATTATTATTACATAAAAATTGAGTTATATTGAAAATGTAGGAAAAGCAAACTTTCCCCAACCCCTTGCATCAAACAGGGGTCTCCCAACTGCATTAGAAAATGCTGATTCAGGTAATCCCACCCTAATCCCAGATACTGTCTAATAGTGTGTTAGGAAACCCCTAGTAGCTTAGAAAGTATTAATCTAGTATTTCTGTTTATATTGCCTTGATTATTAGTGTAATTGAACATTTGATTTCATCTTTTGTGATACATAGGTGTGTATCTCTTAAAAATATTTTACCAATTGCTTTTTTTCTTGTAGATTTTTCTTTTCTAAATCTTTTTTATTGAAAATTTTATTCCTGAGTGAATCTCATAAGGTGCAAACATTGAATGAAGTAGGAGTTTTAACTTTATTTTGTTCACATGTTGTCTAGTGTTTAAATGCCATCAATAAATTTGTATATATTAAATTCCTCATAAGAGTTGTTACTACAGTCCTTATTATAGCTAGTCTTTCAGTTTGTTCTAGTATATCACTATTTAATTGCTTTATAATAATAGCATTTTTGAAAGAGTCTTCATAAGTCTTCAGTTATTTTCTTAAATTATTTTTATTTTGCAGTTAAATAATTTTCCAAACAAATGAACTAATTTAAAGTGAGAATTTTTATTGTTATTACTTTAAATTAATCCAGTAAAACTTCAGTGCATTAAATTAAAGCTTGTAATATAATAATGATAATAACTGACAGCATTTAAAGAGCACCTCATGTGGATAATCAAGTTATTGAGAACTTATGTGTATTATCTCTGGGATAAAGATTGCTGCATCCTTATATTGTTGTGTATAAATAGACCCTGTATATTAAAAAAAAAAAACAAGAAAAAGAAAAGTATTTTTTAAATGCACTAATTTGTAATGACCACATAAACTATTACTCATGGAAGATTAGTTATTTGTTGTCACTACCTTTTCTCCCTTTCAAAAATTTATTCAGATTTTACTATGGCCTACTATGTAATAAATGTATCTTTTCTGTGTGTCCTACTGGGACTTTCAAAGAAAACATATTATCTCTTTTAGAAAACGTTTTTCACGTAGAACTATTAGGCATCATATTCAAAACCTTTGTAGATATCTCTCTTGAATTATTTTATGAGCCAAAGTTTATATTTCAGAAATATTTACTTTTTTTCCAGTAAAGGAGAAATCATTAATAAAGAGGCAAATTTATTAACGCTATTATCTGAACTTTTAAGAATGATAATAAATAAATTTGGTAAATATTGATGATTTATTAGCAGATAAAGTCATCCTGCTCCAAGAGCATGACATCAAAACTTCCACTAGCTCATTTGTACTCTGTGGAAATATGCTTTTCTGCCATATGAGAGAAATAAAATTCTATTATTTTAATTCTGTATTTTGTATCATAAAAGAGAAATGAGATATGGAATACAGAATATGCATATGTAGAATAAAACAATGGGGAGTATTTAAGATTTAGTTCAAGACACAAAGAAATCATGTATTCAAACACACCAGTGAGTTCTTTAAAAAGAAAATCTTTTATGTTCTAATTAAAGCAGCAAACTTCACAACTTGAGTTTTTCAGCTCATTTGTTTTCTGACTTCTTTATTCCAAGTTAAATACTCCTAAGGTGGGTCATATAATTCAGTGACCTTTAAAGTAAAATTGAAATATTTAATTTTACTACTTTTCTTTATCTCTTTTTCTCTCACCACAGGCAGCCTATAAATGCCAATAGAATTAATTGCCTAATTATAAGGAATAAAAACATTGCCTTTTGAAAGATTTCAAATTTATGTATCCTGCTGTGGAGATTTTGCTTGACTACCTGACCTATACAGTCTGTGCTTCTTAAGGAAAGAAAATAAGTGGTCTACTTTTGAACACGTTTTGAACTTGATGATGAATGCTACAACATTGCTCTGCTCTATAATCTTAGGTTATGTTATATTTTAAGGGCTTCATCTGGAGCCATTTTACTATTAACCATAACTATTATATATACTCTTTAATAAGCTCCATTGTATTTTTCTACTTTTTTCTTCATACAATTTAGTAATATGGCAGAAAAGTGGGCAATAAGGAAAATACTAATCACCATTAGTTTACAGCACAGTGACACACATTTTCCATCAAGAAAATTTGATTAACAGGTAGCACCAAAAAAAGCTGCCTACCTGGATAACACATATAACACTTTTCACTATATCTCTCAGAAAAAACAAATACCATATTCAATATGCTTCATATTTAGTTTCTTAATAATCACATTTTTGGTAACCTCATTTTCTCTGGGAATCATGGGTTTCAGGTACATTACAGCATCTTCATGCCAATTTTATAAGGTCATACCTTAATCGCTGATTGCAAAGGTAGGGATATCAAGGCAAGAATTCTAGATTAGAAAGTGATATATGTGATTTTACAGGAAGACAGAAGAAAGGGAGAATTTGTGAGTACTATGTGAAGGAAGAATACACCTGTGACCCAAACTTAATTGGGATATTAAAGCTGATTATATCACACATACACCAGGAGAGTATGAAAAGATTTATGTCTCGCATAATGAGACTTTCTGGACAGATCATGGCAAGCTCCAAAACAGGTCTGAAAATGGCTTAAGATAATATGGAGGGATGAGTAGCTTGCCTGTTATTTTGCTTGGGGTTAGGAGTTGTGCATTTGGGATGAAGTTTACACGGTTTGAACTTTCCACTGGCACCTAGGTAGAGATCTAAATATGTAACTGGTTTGCCAAGATGTAGAACAAAAGAGAAGGGCGGGTGGTAAGACATAAAAATTATTGACAATAAGACAATAAAAATCAATCCAGACTTTTTAGAATTCACTCCAATGTTTGAGGATTGACATGCGCTATGATTTACTTAATTGCATTTGAAGTTGTTATAGTAAGCCATTATGGTTACCTATGAGACTCACAGCGTGAGAATGGTAAAGAAATAAAACTTCCATTGAATACCTTGGTTAGCAGATGTGATGGTTAATTTTATTTGTCAATTTAATTGGGTGATGGAATGTACTAGTGTTTGCTTAAACATTATTCTGGGTGTTTCTGTGAGGGTATTTGGGATGCAATTAACATTTATATCAGTAGACTGAGTAGAGAAGATTCTCTGCCGTATAGTGGTCGGGACCTTACCTAATCAGCTGGAAATCTGAATAAAACAAAAAGTCTGAATCGCCCTAGAGTAAGAAAGAATCCTCCTACCTGACGCTTGTTGAACTGTGACATTGGCTTCTTTTTCTGACTTCAGACTCAAACTGAAAGATCAGCTTTTTCTGATATTTGAGCCTGCCAGCCTTTGGACTGGAACTACCTCATTGGTTCTCCTGGGTCTCCAGTTTTGTGACTTGTCCTGTAAACCTTGGGACTTGCTGGCCTCCATGAACCTCCATGATATTACTAATTTCCTTAATAAATCTCATTCACTCTTTCTTTCTCTCTCTCTCTCTCCCTCTCTCAGTTCTGTTTTTTTTCTGGAAAACTCCAACTAGTACATGAGCCCAGCATTGTGTATTTTGTCAAGTAAAATGTGTTAGTTGCTCACAATCAATTGCTCATTATCATTAATGTCTAGAACTCTGAAGGGAAAAGGAATAATTTGATAAAGATTTGTATTGTGGCATCATTATGTAAAAAGACATGCAACCCTGGTGATATAGTGGGTACTTGTAATTCACAAAATTTCAGAGTTAATTTTGCAAACAGGAGAATGTTGGATATGAGAATTTTGTTGCTACCGTTGGCCTGCCCAAATGGCCAGGCCACTGTCCACAGATAAATATTCAGTAAAGTTATGCAGATGTGGCTGATTCTTGGCCAGAGCATTTATTGTTAAGATTACTGTGTGATGTTTGGCCAGTTGTGCTGAGCCTTGGGTCTCATTCTTGATCAGGGACATTCTGTTTAAGCAACAGAAAGTGGCTGTTATGCAGTGGGCTCTATTATGCGTAATGGCAGTGCTTCCACCCATCATGGTGTATTAATGGACTCACATTTCCACATGGCTGGGGAGGTCTCACAGTCATGGCAGAAGTCAGAGGAGGAGCAAAGGCACGTCTTACGTGGTGGCAGGCAAGAGAGAGTGTGCAGGGGAGCTGCCCTTTATAAAATGATCAGATCTAGTGAGACTTATTCACTATCACAAGAACACCATGGGAAAAGCCCAAACCCATGATTCAGTTACCTCCCACCAGTCCTCCCAAAATACGTGGGGATTATGGGAACTACAAGAAAAGAAGTGGGTGGGGACACAGCCTAACCATATCACATGGGTAGTCTGGAACCTCTGAAAGACATAAGAGGAGGTTGCCAAAGCTTCTACAGTGAACAATCTTTGGGGGACACTAACTTAAGTCTCTATTGTATTGCAATATTGATAGATTTTAGAGTCTTTTGTTGCAGGGTGACCCATTCATGGTAAGTCAATTTGTGAGCAACAACATAAATGAGCTTAAATAAATGTAAATAAGGAATATGTTTCTTCCAGCACCCAAAAGATCCAAAAGATGTTGAATTTGTTTTAACATTGTGGGTGATGACAGAGTGAACAACTGTTTCTTTACAATGTCAAGAACAGAACACCCTCTATCTAATTAAATGATAGTGAGAAATTTTACTGAGGTGGTGAGGCCTTTTGCTTTGTGTGAGTCAATAGTCCACTAATTTTGGTGAGCTCTGTTGTGAATGTTTGGTTGTCCTGAATGAATGTGTAAATAGCGTCTCCTAGGAGGAGGATGACATCAATATAATGTCATACATATGTTCCTAGAAAAAGGTTAATATGATTAAGGTTTTTACCATCAAAGGCTGCGTGCAACAGTAAATATGTTGAGATGCCCCTGGGTTTTTGCGTAAGGATGCACTGTCTTTTGAAGGTGAAGAAAAACTGCAGCTAAGAAGCTGTTGAAATAGGCAATGAACAGAATTGATTAGCTGCATCTGTGACTGCAAAGTACTTACCCGTTGCTGATTGGATTGAATGGAGTCAGTAATTTAAGTAATATCGGGTATAGAAGACTTAATGGGTGAGATTATGACATTAAGGTTGCAATAATCCATCATTAAGTGTTATTCATTATTTCCAGTTTTAAGAATAGACCAAATGCAGTTATTAAATAAAGAGAAACCATGGGGATAATTACCCCTTCTCTAAATAGTTCTTGTATGATGTGTTTTGATCTTTGAAGGCGCTGTTTAACTTTGTATGTGGCCATATTAAGTATTTTGACCAGAGGGGAAAACCCAGGAGGTCCAGTTCTGTGAAGCTGATTGTAAGTGCCAAACATTTAATTTTATTTTAATATATTATTTCTGGGGTTATATCATCCACGCATGCTACGGAATATTTTAGTGCAAAGTGGGAGCTTATAAGTGAGTCTGTTTCATCCTCTTGATATTGGTTGTTGGCAAATGCAGATCCAAATTCAGGCCTGCATATGCGGCCCCTCACTCTAATTCCTCTCCCTAACCATAAGAAAAGTCAAGCCGCTGGCTTCATCCCCATCCCAAACTCTGCGACCTCAAACTGTTTTCTTCCTGCTTAAGAACTAGCCATGTTCATCCAACAAAGCCTCATTATGTGAGTAATAAACTGCTTCATACCCTCTTGATGTCTGTGTATGGTATTATCAGTCTCGACAACTTAACTAAATGTTTGGTTGGGTGTCCATTCTTATTGCACGGATCAACCACAAAAAGAAACCACTTTCGTCTGACGGAGCCATGAAAATTTTTACAGAATAATTTAAATTTGAAGGAGACTGACAGGTA
The DNA here is from genome assembly GCF_003255815.1 of Theropithecus gelada. Lineage (NCBI taxonomy): Eukaryota > Metazoa > Chordata > Mammalia > Primates > Cercopithecidae > Theropithecus > Theropithecus gelada. The sequence goes on along the minus strand of NC_037670.1, from coordinate 38,528,270 downwards.
AAAGGATTTGCATAAGCACAAATGAGAAATGGGAAAATTAAATGCAGGTTACGTGGACAATCATATATACTGGTTTGTCAAGTTGAAAAATATTTAATGTGCACTAGATTCTTGTACATTAATTGATGTTGGAATATATTTTTACTTATTCAGTTTCCTCATTTATTTCTTTTCTTTGTGTTTCTCTCATTTCCCATAGACAAAGGGGGCTATTCTATGTTCATTGCTTCAAGGATGATCACAAAAATATTTTTTCCCTGGAACTCTATGAGTAGATATCCTTAAGGAAATAAAGAAGTTTAAACAAATGGTTTGCTAACATATGGTTTGATTATGTTTGACCTTCCCTTCCCCAAATAATAAAAAAGAAACATAATATACAGATACAGATATAGAAGTATAGATATTTCTAGGGCAGGAGAAGAGGACAGAAGGAATGACAAAGAAGTTTAAATATATCGAGCCATATATGGAGGAAAAATATTTGGTGTTTCTAGTCTTGGCTTGAGTGAAATGGTAGCACTCAAAAGAAATTTGCAAAATTGGAGAGGAGACGAACTCGGAACAGTTCAAGAAGTCCAATAAAGAAAGGCTGTATATTCGATCGAAGCACACACATATCTAAACAAACTTCAGTGACTCCCGTGCTTTAGTGAGACATTGGACCTGCAGTTCACACCCTGAAATGAGGCACAGAGATGGCCACTGGACCAGAAGGGAACATCTTCTTGGGAATCAGGGTTATCTCAGCAGCAATGTACATGGACTAATAACTGAGACTCGAGAAGAAAAGTTGAAATATCTTTGTTGAAAAATGCAATCAGGTATCTGAGACTGTGGGCTTGTCCACCTCCACATTTCTGCCTTGACAGTAAATAAGCCACCTAAAACCAATTCCAACTCCAGGACAGATGCTGGCAGCATGGAATTTCAAACCTACTCCGAGTGTTCTGACACTCACGTAGAATAAAAACATGAGTTAGGAAAAACTAGAGAAAATGATATTGTTTCACTTTTTAAAAATTACTATGTCAATTGAAATTTATATACTATATTTAGATGAAATAAATTTGATAGTAATGTGGAACCCTAGCTATAAAGGACTCTCAAATCAGATGACAGCAATTAGTCTTTATTTTCTACAGAAGATTTTGAGTTTGGGATTTTGTTATAAAATCAGTCCTTCAGGAAAATTAACCTAGTTGTTTTTGCAGGTGGCAATGAGAGGATATTTAGAATATATAAATTACAGTTAATTTCTCTAATGCAGTTATGAGATAAAAATTGCCCCAGATTATGTTGTTGGATATATATGATAGGAACATGTAAACAAAATGACAAAATATTAAACCTTGATTATAGATTTACTGTAAAGGCAAATAAGAAGAAAGGAGGTACTTGAAAGTTGCAGTTCCGGTGACTGGAAAGACAGAACCAATGGATTACAGAATCAAATCAGGAGGTTTGACTGAGAAAACAAGACAATGCCAATTTGGATTATGCACGTTTCCGTGTTATCTAGAAGGCAAACTGAAAAGTAGTTGAAAATATACAAATAGAATGCACAAGTTATCTTGAGATGGATTTAGGCTTTTCTAATAGAGATTAAGAAAGGCCCAATAAGCAGTGCGTCAAAATGCTTCAAACATAAAAAGATGCCAATTTTGAAAGGTTTTACCTGCTCATTTGTAAGCAGCATATTAATGGCAAATAAATAGAAAGTAGGGGGGAGAAAAAATGGAAGCGAGATGTTTGGAAGGAAAAGGGATTAAATTACACTAACAGAATGCTCTTTGAAAACCAAGCAGGAGTCCAGGCATGAGGAAACCGTTTCTCACATACATTAATATTGGTATTGTATGATTTTTAATTGCTAAATTTATAATACTTTAGTTCCTAATATTCTAATTTGTAGTAGAATGTGGTAAATACACTGAATAAGAGAATACCTTAGTAGTGTTCTAAGGGGTCAGAACACGCACAATCAGACATGAGTATACATTCGAACTTCTTCATACTTTCTATTCATCTTGTTTTTCCTATCTGGGAACTTAAATTCTGCTCTCCAGGCTGTCTTTTCTTGATCAATTTCTTCATCGCACTGTAAGAAAATACTATTAAAAGCTAAGCATTAATAGGCCTTAACTTTTGAAAACACTTAGTATTTAGAGACCCAAGCATGTCTTTCAAAAAAAGAAAACAAGTTACAAATGCAAAGCATTGCAGGAATAGCTCTTTATTTTTCTGAGGAACTCAAGTACCTCTATACCTCGTTTATAAATTAAAATAATGTTACACTGAACTGTGCTTTGCTGTTTTAGAAATATTTTCTCGAAGAAATTGAAAAATAACTCCGACCTTTACTGCGTAGCCCTGTGGGAATTGGGACTCACAGAATCAGCACAACATACTGTTGTGGCTGCTGGCTTTTATCATGGCTAATGAACAGTCTCTGTCTCTTAAGGAAGGGTCCTGTGTTTTCTGTCAGTGTATGTTGTATAGGAAACGGTGGTAGATGAGCTTGCTAGCTTGAAAGTCTTGTCAAATCGCGACTTTATGCTTCTAACTTCACCACTACATTAAAGATCTTACCTTTGATGTGAGAATGTTGGTATGACATAATGATTAATTAATAATTATACTAAATATATATTCAATATATATACATATGTATATACATATGTGTGTCTATTTTATATATATATATAAGACTAAGGTGTGGGGAAGATATCTCATATCTTATATATATATATCTTATCTATCTATCCATCTATCTATCTATCTATCTATCTATCTATCTATCTATCTATCTATCTATACTTAAAGGCAGAGTCTTGCTTTGTCACCCAGGCTGGAGTGCAGTGATGTGAAAATACCTCCTTTTAGCCTTGAACTCCTGTGCTCCAGCAACACTCCCAACTCAGCCTGCTGAGCAGCTAGGACTACATGTGCATACCACCACTTCCAGCTATTTTCTAAAAGTTTTGATTAATAAAAATAGTTTAACATTAGGAGATCCAAGTTTCAAAGTAGTTCAATACGCATTTTATTTTGATACCCATTCCAAATTAAATTCTATATGATGGTTTAGATTATGCATCAATGAGCAGATCACTATCCATAAACTCGTCAATATAATTGAAATCAATTTTATTGCATATAGCCCACAGGAAAATTGAATGTCAGTGTTTTCATAAAAGCGGAGTGTAACCAATGACTTCACCCACTTTCTATTTTCCGGTAAGTGCTAAAAAGAAAGTTGTATGAATTTTAAGAGCTATACAACTTTTTTAAAAAATTTGTAATGTTATTCAAATGCCCACCAAGGCTTCTCGCATGGTTATCTGTCTAGTCTACTGACTTCTAAACAGGTTTTCCAGAATTATTAATTACAATAATCTGAATAAATATTTAGAAAATAAAATGTATAACCAAATATAATCTCTTTGTCATATTTATTATAGAAACATAATAAATGTGGGGTTTTCTGCAAAAAATGTATCTTATTAGATTGTGATAAATGGAAATCAGATGTAAATTACTGTTTTTTTTTTATCTTCTGTTAGTTGTACCTGAATCCAGTTGTACAAATTTGCTTATTGACATAATCTCTGAGGAAGTTTTGGTGAATCAGGTGAGTTCCTAAGATTAACATAACAGGAAATTGCCATCACTTCTTAATTAAAAGTTTGCACTGAGCCAGGCATGGTGGCTCACGCCTGTAATGCCAGCACTTTGGGAGGCCGAGGCGGGCGGATCACGAGATCAGCAGATCAAGACCATCCTGGCTAACACGGTGAAACCCCGTCTCTACTAAAAATACAAAAGAAATTAGCCAGGCGTGGTGGCGGGCGCCTGTAGTCCCAGCTACTCGGGAGGCTGAGGCAGGAGAATGCCGGGAACCCAGGAGGCGGAGCTTGCAGTGAGCAAATATCGCACCACTGCACTCCAGCCTGGGCGACAGAGCGAGACTCCATCTCAAAAAAAAAAAAAAGTTTTCACTTAGTTGAATTTAATTTATGAATTCTATAAAACTAAGATGTGGAGAAGATATCTCATGTATATGATTAAAATTATCAGGTGCCTAACTGCAGTATGATATCCAGGAATTAAACCTGGGACAGAAAAAGGACAATATGAAAAAATTCGCAAATTGTAAATAAATCTGTCTAATTAATAGTACTATTCCAGTACTTATTTAGTTAAGATTTTTCAATAGTGTCTCATATATCAAATATTAATATTAAGGAAAATTCAGTGAAGAATATACAAAAATTCTCTACTTTTAAAATTTTCCTGTAATTATTTTCCAATTTTTTTAAAAAAGAGTATTGAAATACCAAGTGAGATAATTTTGTGTTTTTTCAATAGTGACCATCTCTTCTCTATGCCTCTACTATACTATTCCTCCCCATCCCTACTCAATTTTCTTTGCTCTGTCTTCTGCTAATTACATTTTGAATTCTAGCATAGTTTTATCAATTTTCTCATTAGTCCTATAATTCTAAAATCAAAATATTCCATGAAAGAGGAAAAGCAACTTCAAAAGGGTGAAGCTGATAAAGCACACTATATATCTAAGTTCCTCAAAAGAGTACGTAGATGTTTATTTATTTATTTATTTTATTATTATTATTATTATTATTATTATTATTATTATTATTATTTTCAGATGGAGTCTCACTCTGTTGCCCAGGCTGGACTGCAGTGACATGATCTCAGCTCACTGCAACCTCTGCCTACTGGATTCAAGCGATTCTCCTGCCTCAGCCTCCCAAGTAGCTGTATTCTTTATTTTATAACACAATTTTCATTTTCTGCATTTACCTTTTTTATAATGTCAACTTCTACTTTAGACGTGGGGGTACATATGGACATATGTTATATGGGTATATTCCATGATGCTGAGGTTTGGGGTATAGTTGATCCCATCACCCAAGTATTGAGCATAGTACCCAGTAGTTTTTCAACCCTTGCTTTCATTCCTCCCACTCCCCTCTAATAGTCCCCAGTATCTATCATTGCTGTCTTTATGTCCATGACTGCTCAATGTTTAGTAATCACTTCTAAATAAGAATATGCAGGCTGGGCATGGCGGCTTGCACCTGTAATCCCAGCACATTGGGAGGCCGCGGTGGGCAGATCATGAGGTCAAGAGATCGAGACCATCCTGGCCAACATGGTGAAGTTTCATCTCTACCAAAAACACAAAAATTAGCTGGGCATGGTGGCATGCATCTGTAGTCCCAGCTACTCAGGAGGCTGAGGCAGGAGAATCGCTTGAACCCAGGAGGCAGAGGTTGCAGTGAGCCGAGACGGCACCACTGCACTCCAGCCTATGCAGTATTTGGTTTTCTGTTCCCTTGTAAGCTTGCTTAGATGATGGCCTCCAGCAGCACCCATGTTGCTGCAAAGAACATGATTTTATTATTTTTTATGTCTGTGTAGTATTCTATGGTGTATATGTACCACAGTTTCTTTATTCAGTCCACCACTGATGGGCACCTAGATTGATTCCATGTCTTTGCCATTGTGGATAGTGCTGCAATGAACATACACGTGCATGTATCTTTTTGGTAGAACAATTTATTTTCTTTTGAATATTTATTCAATAATGGGATTGCCAGACATCAGCCTTGGGAAAGAATTTATGATTAATACCCCAAAAGCAACTGTAACAACAACAAATGACAAATAAGACCTAATTAAACTAAAGAGCTTTCACCTGGCTACGGTGGTTCACGCCTTAATTCAACAAGCAAGATACAAAGAACCCCATTAAAAAGTAGGCAAAAGACATGAAGAGACTCTTCTAGAAAGAAGACATACAAGCAGTCAACAAACATGAAAACATGCTCAACATCACTAATTATCAGAGAAACGAAAATCAAAACTATGATTGCGATACCATCTCATACTAGTCAGAATGGCTATTATTAAAAAGACAAAATATAGCAGATGCTGGCAAGGCTGTGCAGAATAGGGACTGCTTATACACTGGAACCTTCAGTGAAACATCCTGAATTTGTAGATTAATTTTAGGAGATTTGACATTTTTACCATGTTTATTTTTTCAATAAATGATTGTGATATATATTTTCATTTATACATCTTCTCTTAATTATTTTATCTGTGTTATGTTGTAATTTTCAGCATACAGGTTGTGAATTTGATTTTTGTCAAACACTTAAACTGAATTAATTGATATAATCATGTGATTATTTCTTGTTTAGGCTCTTAATATTATTTGTTACTTTGATTGATTTGAAAGTACTGAAACAGTGTTGCACTTGCAGGATAAATATCACTTCAATAGTACATTGCTGTCGTATTTTGGATATTTTGTTGTGGATTTTTATGTCTATTACATGAGGGCAGTTGGTCTGTATTTTTATTATCACCAGCTATATGTGTTTGTTTTTTATATGAGGGTAACTCTGGCCTCCTAAAATAAGTTGAAAAATAGGTCGATAAGTTGAGAAATATGTCCACCTCTTTTATGTTTCAGAAGAGCTTTCCCTTCCTTCTTTCCTTCCTTCCTTCCTTCCTTCCTTCCTTCCTTCTTTCCTTCCTTACTTCCTCCCTTCCTTCCTTCTTTCCTTTCTCTTGCCTTCCTTCCTTCCTTGATTTCCCCCTTTCTTCCTTCCTTTCCCTTTCTTTTTTTTCTTTCTTTCTCTCTCTCTCTTTCCTTCTTTCCTTCCTTCCTTCCTTCTTTCCTTTCTTCCTTTCTTTCTTTCTTTCTTTCTTTCTTTCTTTCTTTCTTTCTTTCTTTCTTTCTTTCTTTCTTTCTTTCTTTCTTTCTTTCTTTCTCTTTCTTTCTTTTTCTTTTTTCTTCCTTCCTTCCTTTCTCTTTTTCTTTCTTCCTTCCTTCCTTTCTCTTTTTCTTTCTTTCTTTCTTTCTTCCTTCATTCCTTCCTTCCTTCCTTTCTCTTTTTCTTTTCTTTTTCTTTCTGACAGAGTCTCACACTATCACCCAGGCTGGAGTGCAGTGGCACAATCTCGGCTCACTACAACCTCTACCTTCTGGGTTCAAGTGATTCTCCTGCCTCAGCCTCTTGAATAGCTGGGATTACAGGTGTGTGCCACCATGCTGGGCTAATTTTTGTATTTTTAGTAGAGATGGGGTTTCACCATATTGGCCATGCTGGTCTTGAACTCCTGACCTCAAGTGATCCACCCGCCTAGGCCTCCCAAAGTGCTAGGACTACAGATGTGGGCCACTGCACCCCATCTGTGTTTACTTGTGTCATTTGTGCTTTAAAAGGTTGATATAACTCATCATAAAACCAGCTGAGACTAGATATTTAATCATTAGAAAATTTTAAGAATGATGGTTTCCAGCTGCACCATGTCCCTACAAAGGACACAAACTCATCCTTTTTTATGGCTGCATAGTATTCCATGGTGTATATGTGCCACATTTTCTTAATCCAATCTGTCACTGATGGACATTTGGGTTGATTCCAAGTCTTTGCTATTGTGAATAGTGCTGCAATAAACATACGTGTGCATGTGTCTTTATAGCAGCATAATTTATAATCCTTTGGGTATATACCCAGTAATGGGATGGCTGGGTCGTATGGTACATCTAGTTCTAGATCCTTGAGGAATTGCCATACTGTTTTCCATAATGGTTGAACTAGTTTACAATCCCACCAACAGTGTAAAAGTGTTCCTATTTCTCCACATCCTCTCCAGCACCTGTTGTTTCCTGACTTTTGAATGATCGCCATTCTAACTGGTGTGAGATGGTATCTCATTGTGGTTTTGATTTGCATTTCTCTGATGGCCAGTGATGATGAGCATTTTTTCATGTGTCTGTTGGCTGTATGAATGTCTTCTTTTGAGAAATGTCTGTTCATATCCTTTGCCCACTTTTTGATGGGGTTGTTTGTTTTTTTCTTGTAAATTTGTATGAGTTCTTTGCAGGTTCTGGATATTAGCCCTTTGTCAGATGAGTAGATTGCAAAAATTTTCTCCCATTCTGTAGGTTGCCTGTTCACTCTGATGGTAGTTTCTTTTGCTGTGCAGAAGCTCTTTAGTTTAATTAGATCCCATTTGTCAATTTTGGCTTTTGCTGCTGTTGCTTTTGGTGTTTTAGACATGAAGTCTTTGCCCATGCCTATATCCTGAATGGTACTACCTAGGTTTTCCTCTAGGATTTTTATGGTATTAGGTCTAACATTGAAGTCTCTAATCCATCTTGAATTAATTTTCGTATAAGGAGTAAGGAAAGGATCCAGTTTCAGCTTTCTACTTATGGCTAGCCAATTTTCCCAGCACCATTTATTAAATAGGGAATCCTTTCCCCATTTCTTGTTTCTCTCAGGTTTGTCAAAGATCAGATGGCTGTAGATGTGTGGACAAGAACAGAAAACCAAACACCGCATGTTCTCACTCATAGGTGGGAACTGAACAATGAGATCACTTGGACTCAGGAAGGGGAACATCACACACCGGGGCCTATCATGGGGAGGGGGGAGGGAGGAGGGATTGCATTGGGAGTTATACGTGATGTAAATGACGAGTTGATGGGTGCAGCACAGCAACATGGCACAAGTATACATATGTAACAAACCTGCACGTTATGCACATGTACCCTACAACTTAAAGTATAATAATAATAAATAAATTTAAAAAAAAAAAGAAAGAAAATTTTAAGCTACAAATTCAAGCTTTTAAACTGCAGGTATACACAAGGTAACTTTTTCATTTTGGTTAAATTTTGACACTGGTTTGACAATGTGGTTTTCTAGGAATTGGTCCATTCCATCTAAGTTGTCTTATTTAGGTGCTCAGTTGTAGCCTTGGCTTGTTATCATTTTATTGCTGGTTGGATTTGTATTAATATCTTTTGTTTCTTTCCTGATATTGTCACTGCATGTGTCCCTTTTTATCTCTGTCATTATTGCTAGAGTTTACCAATTTTCTCGATCTTTTCAAGGAACCGGTTTTAGTATCATTGACTTTCTGTTGATTTTCAGTTTTACATTTCATTAATTTCTCCTTCTGTATTTATTTATTTTCCTCTGCATATGTTGTGCTATTTTCTTCTTTGTGTGTGGGGGTCTTTTTTAGTTTCTTCAAATTGAAGTTTAGGTGAATGATTTAAGACTTCTTTTCTAAGATACAGATTCAGCAGCATAAATTCCCCTTCAAGAACTGCTTTAGTTGTATCACAGAGACTTAATGCACTTCATTGTATTTTATGGTCAGTTAAAAATAATTTATAATTTCCCTCAAGACCATATTTTCTTTTAATACTTTCATAGATTATTTAGAATTGTAATGTTTAATTTCCAAGTGCTTGTAGCTTTTTCTGTAATCTTTCTTGTATTAATTTCTAGTTGAGTGGCCAGAGTACATACTTTATATGCTTTAAGTATTTTAAATTTAAGATTTATTAAAAATGTTTATTTGTTTTCTTGCTTGTTTATATATTCATGTATATATGTATGGTATATCTATGTATGGTATGTATGTATGCATCCATATTTCTGCTTACTTATAATTAATGGTAGGGTCCATTTTGGTTAATGTTTTATGTGTATCTGAAAATAATTTGCATCTACTATTGTTTTTTTAAAAAGTGTTCTATATATTAATTGGATTTATTTTGACTAAGTTGTCCAATTTTCTCATCTTCTCACTGACTTTTTTGTTCACTGGTTATTTCTAAAATTCTGGATTTTTCATGCCTATTTTCAGTTTTAACATTTTTGCTTCATATAACTTAAGGCACCCTACTACCTATTTAGGATTACTAGGTATCCTTTGTAAATAGACAATATTATAATTATCTAATGTTTCTCTTTATTCCTAGTACTTTTCTTTGCTCTGAATTCTACTTTGATATTAGTATCACCATTATAGACATTTTTTAAAACTAGGTTTTATATCATGTATCTCCACTTCTTTAATTTTAATTATTTTATTTTTTAAATGAATTTCTAGTAGACAGTATATAATTGTATCTTTTTTGTCAGTTCTGTCAATCTCAATATCTTCTTAGTAGTATCAAAACTATTTAAATGTAATGCAATTATATATGTTTGAATTCATGTCTACCATATTATTATTTGTTATGCTGTCAGTTTTCTCTGCTTTTTAATTTTCAATATATCCTATTTTGAGATTATTTGTACATATTTTATTACCTCCTTTTTATTTTGTCTATTTTGTTTCTTTTTATTTCACCTATATTTTAGTTTTATTTTTAGTGGTTTTTCTGAAAATTAAAATATACACAGCTAAGGTTTACATTCTACTTAGAATCAATGTTTTATCATTTTATTTAGGTAACATGGAAACTTTATCACCATACTGGCATGCCTACTTCTCTTCTTCATGATGTTCATGATGTAGTTGCCTCTTTACACATTGACTCTACATATATTGAAAATCCAATCAGACAGGTTTATGATTCTATTTTCAACTATAAAGCATATCTTAAAGAACTTAAGAGAGGAAGAATGGTCAATTATATTTTTTCAGGTAACTATTATTTATGATTTTTTTTTCTTCATTCTGATGCTCTTGGTTTCCTTCTGATATCATTCCCTTCCTGTCAGGAGAAGTTTCTATAGAATTTTTTAGAGTAGAAATGCTGGAGAAAAATTATCTTAGCTTTTTTTTACCATAGAATGTCTATATTCTACATTCATTCCTAAAATATATTGTTGGTGGATATCAATTTCTGGGTTGACAGTTCTTTCAATATTTAAACAATGTTCCATTTCTTGCTTGCTTCCATAGTTCCTTATGAGATATGCTCAGTATTTAAAATTACTGCCCCCCAAAACAATGAATCATTGTGTTCTGGCTGTTTTCGAGACTTTTCCTTTTAAGTTTGATTTTTAAGTGCCTGAGAATAGATTTTGTGTGTGTGTGCTTATATTGTTTGGGGATAATGGAGTTTCCTGATTCTTTAGTTACGTATATTTCAATACATTTAGGAATTTTCATCCACTATTTATTCAAATAATATTTATGCATCTCACACTTTCCTCTCTATTTCTATGATTCTGATGACACGGATATTAGATATGTTGCAATTGTCACACAGGTTCTTGATGTTTTGCCAATATTTTTCCAATCTTTTGTCCTCTATTATTTAAATTAATAATTGTAGTTTGTTTGTTTAAATGTGTCTTCAAATTCAGTGACTTATCTTTATTCTGCTATGCATACCATTTGAATTTCTAATTTGTGTTACATTTTTCAGTTGTCTTTTTTTTTTTTTTTTTTGGTTGTTTTGCCTTAATAACTTATATTTCTTTCCTTAGTCTTTCTAGGTGTTCATTTATTTCAAGAAGAACTGCTCTTATTCCTTGGAACATTTGAGTAATAGATTTTAAACTAATTTCTGATAAGTCTAGTATTTGTTACATCTTGGCTTTATATCTTTTTGTTGTTGTTGTTGTTTGTTTGTTTGTTTGTCTCTGTCGCCCAGGCTGGAGTGCAGTGGTGCTGTCTCGGCTCACTGCAAGCTCCACCTCCTGGGTTCGTGCCATTCTCCTGCCTCAGCCTCCCAAGTAGCTGGGACTACAGGCGCCCGCCACCACGCCCAGATACTTTTTTTGTATCTTTAGTAGGGACAGAGTTTCACCGTGTTAGCCAGGATGGTCTTGATCTCCTGACCTCGTGATCCACCTGCCTTGGCCTCCCAAAGTGCTGGGATTACAGGCGTCAGCCATGCATCCGTCTAGGCTTTATATCTTATTGATTTCTTCTACCATGCAAGTTGACATTTTCCTGGTTCTTTATATGCCAGATTAATTTGGTTTTTATCCTCAGTATATTGTTATGAGGTTCTGATTCCTTCTAAAATTCTATGGAGATTTTTATTACACTTATTTTGAAGCAGATATATTAGATTCCTGATGCTGTAACCAATTGCCAAACACTTAGGGCCTTAAAACAATGCAAATTTATTATAGTACTTTTTGGTCAGAATTCAGAATTGGGTTTTACAGGGTTAAAATCAAGATGTCTGCAGAGCTTTTTTTTTTTGTAAGTAAGATTCTAGGGTCTTTTCCAGCTTCTACAGATTGTTCATACTTCTTGGCTTGTGGCCCCCTTCCAGCAGTGCCATCATTCTGACCACTTTTCCATGGTCTCATCTCCTTCTCTAACTCTGTCTCCTGCCTCACTCTTTTTTTCCTGTTTTATTCTTGTTTATTAATTCTTATTTTTTTTGTTCAGGGGTATGTGCACAAGTTTGTTACATAGATAAACTTGTGTCATGAGGGTTTGTTGTACAGATTTTCATAACCAAGATATCAAACATAGTACCCATTAGTTCTTTGTCATAATCCTCTCCCTTTTCCCATCCTTAACCCTCCAGTATGCCCCAATATGTGTTGCTCCCTTATACGTATCCATGTGTTCTCATCATTCACTTTCCACTTTTAAGTGAAAATATGTGGTGTTTGGTTTTCTATTACCACATTATTTTGCTAAGGATAATGGCCTCCAGTTCCATGGTATTTCTGTCTTTAGGTCTTTGAAGAATTGCCATACTGTCTTCCAGAATGGTTGAACTAATTTACACCCCCACCAACAATGTATAAGTGTTCCTTTTTCTCCACAATCTCACCAGCATCTGCTATTTTTTGACATTTTAGTAATAGCCATTCTGACTGGTGTGAGATGGTATCTCATTGTGATTTTCATTTGCATTTCTTTAATGATCAGTGATGTTGAGCTTTTTTTCATATGTTTGTTGGCTACATGAATATCTTCTTTTAAAAAGTGTCTGCTCGGCCGGGCATGGTGGCTCACGCCTGTAATCCCAGCACTTTGGGAGGTGGAGGCGGGCAGATCATAAGGTCAGGAAATCGAGACCACAGTGAAACCTTGTCTCTACTAAAAATACCAAAAATTAGCGGGGCTTGGTGGTGGGCGCCTGTAGTCCCAGCTGCTTAGGAGGCTGAGGCAGGAGAATAAGGTGAACCCAGGAGGCGGAGCTTGCAGTGAGCTGAGATCGCGCCACTGCATTCCAGCCTGGGGGACAGAGCGAGACTCCGTCTCAAAAATAAAACAAATAAAATAAAATAAAAGTGTCTGTTCATATCCTTTACCCACTTTTAAATAAAGTTGATTTTTTTTCTTGTAAATTTGTTTCAGTTTCTTATAGATGCTGAATATTAGATCTTTGTTAGATGCATAGTTTGCAAAAAAATTGTCCAATTCTGTAGGTTGTCTGTTTCTTCTTTTGATAGTTTATTTTGCTGTGCAGAAGCTCTTTACTTTATTTAGATCCCAATTGTCAATTTTTGCTTTTGCTGCAATTGCTTTCGGCATTTGTGTTATAATATTTTTGTCCGTGGTTATGTCTTGAATGGTATTGCCTAGGTTGTCTTCCAGGGTTTTTATACTTTGGGTTTTACATTTAAGTCTTTAATCCATCTTGAGTTAATTTTTGTATGTGGTGTAAGGAAGAGGTCCAGTTTCAATTTCTCTCATGTGGCTAGCCAGTTATTCCAACACCGTTTATTAAATAGTGAATCCTTTCCCCATTGCTTGTTTTTTGTCAAGGTTGTCAAAGATCAGATAGTTGTTGGTGTGTGGTCTTATTTCTGGGTTCTCTATTCTGTTGCACTGGTCTACGTGTCTGTTCTTATACCAGTATCATGTTGTTTTGATTATTGTATCCCTGTAGTATAGTTTAACGTCAGGTAACATGATATCTCCAGCTTTGTTCTTTTCACTTAAGATTGCCTCATCTATTCAGGCTCTTTTTGCTTCCATATGAATTTTAAAATAGTTTTTTCTAGTGCCATGAAGAATCTCAAAGGTATTTTAATAGGAATAGCATTGAATCCATAAGTTGCATTGGGCAGTATGGTCATTTTAATGATGTTGATTCTTCCTATCTATGAGCATGGAATGGTTTTCCATTTGTTTGTGTCATCTCTGATTTCTTTGAGTATTGTTTTGTGGTTCTTTTCATAGAGATCTTTCACCTCCCTAATTAGCTGTATTCCTAGATATTTTATTATTTTTGTGGCATTGTGAATGGGAGTTGTTTCCTGACTGGGCTCTTGGCTAAGTCCTCTTAAAAGCACTCTTGTGATCACATCAGGCCTACACAGAAAATCCAGAAAAGTCTCTGTATCCCAATTTCCTTAACTGAATCACATATTTATAGTCCTTTTGCCATATAGGGTAACATATTCACCAGTTCTGAGGATTTGGATGTGAACATCATTGGAGGGTCATTATTCTGCTAGTAGAGTTGAGTTTTTAAAGTTTATATGGAGTTTCTACCTAATCCTTTCAACTCTATCACCTAATTAGGATAGTAAAAGCTGTGAAACCCAAGATAGACATCTTACTGAGATTAAATTTGTCTACTTAATACATCATTTTATTCTGAATTATTTTTGGTTCTTCATCCTGGCAGTGCTGCTTTCTCATTGATACATAAATTTTATTTTATTTATGTTTTTTTGAGATGGAGTCTCACTCTGTTGCCCAGGCTGAAGTGCAGTGGTGCCATCTTGGCTCACTGCAAGCTCCATACCCCGGGTTCAGGCCATTCTCCTGCCTCAACCTCCCCAGTAGTTGGGATTACAGGTGCCCGCCACCATGCCCAGCTAATTTCTTTATTTTTTAGTAGAGACGGGGTTTCACCATGTTAGCCAGGATGGTCTTGATTTCCTGAGCTCGTGATCCTCCTGCCTTGGCCTCCCAAAGTGCTGGGATTACAGGTGTGAGCCACTACGACCGGCCATAAATTTTATTCTGCATGCTTGTGACATATTATTTTTATCTATACTCACAGACTTGAGGTATTTTTAGTAAGACCTTCAAGCGAGGACGAAAAGAAAAGTGGTTATACTGAATATTGTTCCATTCACCTATGCCCTCTCCCTATTACCACAATTTAATTTTATGAGTAAAATAAGGTTTGATATCTAAAGAGATAACTGTAAACATTTCCTCAATTACTTGGAGACTAGATTCCTATTCCTGTGAATATTTCTTCCCTTATTTCCAGTTATTAGGTATGTTTTTCACAGATCTCATCCTACTTTCTACTTCTATTTCACTTCAAAGAAAATCAGACTATTTTTTGTGACCAAAAAAAAAATGCCCTGCTCATTATGCTTATGAATATCAGTGCCCCTCCCTACCTCAGTAATATAGCATGGTGTAAGAAATGTATATCCAGCAACTCTACCTTCAGATATCACTTCAAATTGTGTTATTTGTACTACCTCATGGCTACTCTGGAAATGCAACAACTTCAGGAAAGACATGTGAATTGCAATGTAGTTCAGAATGCTTTCATAGTGTTTCAGTAGTGTTACAAGTTCTAGACTCCAGCCTCTAGCAGGATATTGCAGAAGAAAACTTCTACAATATTTTACCTCTACGTATTTTACCTCTGCATGTTAATAGATATTTTCTCAGTTCTTTGCTCACTCTAATATCTTAAGGTTCTTGTCATCTCTCACGTGGTATCATCATGTTTATGCCTCTACTTAAATGCATGGAAAGAAAGGATTTTGTATACCTTATCTTTAAGGCTCTTGTACCACAGTGCATTGTAAAGAACAACTATTTATGCCATACTATAATACTGACTGGTTGTTAAATAAATTATGAGCAAGTAAGTTTTTTTTCTAAGCAGTAAGGTCATCAAAATATTTTACATATTAGCACACATCTTTGAATTTTAACAAACATATATATTTAGATCTCTTGTCAGAACACTCCAAAAACTCCACTAACCCATTACACATGTGAAATTTAGGGCATGTGAAGAACTGAGTAGAATTCAACTAAAATAAATGGTTCACAAAGCAGTCACCCAGCTTGCTTCAGCTGATTTAACAAATAGAGCGATCTGATTTATGGCTCAGTTATTTGTTGATTGTTATTTTGAGAGAAGAAGAGAAAGAAAGAGAATCACTTGCAGTAGTTTTGACAGAACTGTCTCCAGATATATAGAAATTTTCCCCATGGGATAGCCTGCTCTTCAGTAGAAACTATTGTGAGTACTCTAATTTTACAGGTAGAAATCTTTCTACTGATCAAAGTTAAATATTGTTCTGTAAACTGTTACAAAATCATCACATGGTCAATAACTAGATTTCTAAGTCTCTAACTTCCATTTTAAACATATATAATTATTTAGATTTCACTGTTCTATAAATCCTAATGAGAGGTAAAGCCAGCTGGACTTCCTGGGTCTAGTGGGGACTTGGAGAACTTTTCTGTGTCTAGCTAAACGATTGTAAATGCATCAATCAGCATTCTGTAAAATGGACCAATCAGCGCTCTGTAAAATGGACCAATCAGTAAGATGTGGGCAGGGACAAATAAAGGAATAAAAGCTGGCCACCCCAGGCAGCAGCAGCAACATGTTCAGGTGCCCTTTCACACGGTAGAAGCTTTGTTCTTTCACACTAAGAGGGGTCAAGATACAACAGGTTTTTAATACTAAAACAAAACATGTTGTCATCTTTTTTCCCTGGATATGTGATTGTGAATCACTAAGGAGCCTTAACAACTTTAGAAATATGCCCATGTAGAGAAGTAATGCATTCTTTGAGGGACAATCCAGTACCTTTGAAAACACCAAGTAAACAACTTGAGGAAGATTTAAAACAAGCTTGTCCAACCCGTGACCCACAGACCACATGCGGCTCGTGAGGGCTTTGAATGCAGCCCAACACAAATTCGTAAACTTTCTTAAAACATTATGAAATTAGTCTGCATTTTTCTTTTGCTTATCACCTATCATTAGTGTTAGTGTATTTTATGTGTAGCCCAAGACAATTCTTCTTCCAAGGTGGCCCAAGGAAGCCAAAAGATTGGGCACCCCTGGAAAGAATGAAGGCCGTTAGAAGACTGCCATTGATGGAAGGCAGACTATCTAACTTAAATAGTAAGAATTGAGGATGTCTGGAAGTGAGGACTGGTAAGGCCACAGGTGACATCTATTTCTGTAAGTCAATGATCTCCTTAAAGATACATTGTGACTGTACCACCAAGTCCTCATTGAAATGTGGCCAACAGACTGCCCCGCCGAGGAGAACCTGGTAAATCATTATCAGAAGGTTATTGCTTTTACTTATGAATGTCTTCAGGGGTAGCTGTCTTGGGGAAAAAAAATTAATCTACTCTGAATGGTTTTCTAGAAAACCTTAGAATGTTTCTCATTTAATAAAAAACTGAAATTCAAACATATGTCTCTATTACATGCATCAACTATGTGCTGTGTTTCTGCACTATAGTGACACCTCCTGCGCTATTATTCTCTATAATTGAGCATTTGGGCTAATACTGGACAGTTGAACCTACAGGTTAATTATTCATAGACTTAATAGATCCTTTGTAATTTAAAGTGAAAACTTTGAGTATCTCATAAAGCTTACATTTATAACATAATAATTAAACACTATTCACCTCTCTTTTAAATATATAACAATAGCTATTAAATTGCCATATGCATCATAGTCATCTGGACGAAGTATTAAAATATGGATTGCTGAGCTCCATTGCCAATGCTCCTGATTAATTCAGTAAAAGGGGTGTCTGATAATGTTTTATTTTTAGCAATTTCCCAGGTTATGCTGGTGCTACTGGTTGGGGCACAACACTTTGAGAAAGAACCACTGCTTCATGGCAAACGATTGTATTGGGAGACACTGGAAATTCTGGTTTTTAGAGACATGTTGTTATAAAGATAATGGAGAATACATTGCATTGTATACAAGAAGTGTATTTTATTATCCAAAGCTCTTTAAAATGACACTATTGTCAGGATGTAATAACAACATTGAGCTAATGGCTCATAAATAATTACAAACAACAACTGACAAATTCATTAGTGAAGATCCTGAAATGAAATGGTGTCACCTGAAGAGCATTTATTTTGTAAAAATATTGTTTAGAAATGGATACCTGTTAACTATAAGAGAGTTGAATAAGACATAGATGCTTGAACTACGCAAAGTGTATTTTTATTTAAACAGAAACTCCTGTCTCAAAAATAAAACTTCGATACAAGTTGAACCAGAATTTGCTTCAAAATGTGGCACCTATATCATTTAGTCGTATTCTAAGTGAATAGACAATAATTCAATGAAGTATAATTGCTTAGTTGAAATATAAGGATAACAAATGAGTTACAACTTTTGCTAGTTGATATTTTCTATTCACTCAGACCCTGTGCTCCCTAGAGTAATTTGTCAATCAAAATGTGGTTTAAAGAGGTTACAAAATTTTATGAAAAAAAAATCATACCATGCCTTTAAAATAGGCAACAACATTCTAATTACTTTAACAAAACAGAAATAGATAATGTAAAGTATAGATTGTGAGATAATGTAAAGTCTTTAATATCATGAGTGACTTCTAAATGTTCAAATTATGTGTCATAGAAATGGATGCTTATGGGCAGAGCACGGTGGCTTATGCCTGTAATCCCAGCACTTTGGGAGACCAAGGCGGGCAGATCACGAGGTCAGGAGATTGAGACCAGCCTGGCCAACATGGTGAAACACTGTCTCTACTAAAAATAGGAAAATTAGCCTGGCATGGTGGTGCACGCCTGTAATCCCAGCTACTCGGGAGGCTGAGGCAAGAGAATCGCTTGAACCCAGGAGGCAGAGATTGCAGTGAGCCAAGATTGAGCCACTGCACTCCAGCCTGGTGACAGAGTGAAATTATGTCTAAAAAAAAGAAAAAAAAAAAAAAAGCGGATGCTATGAGGATTAATGGTACCAAATTAAAAAAAAAAACAACAAAACCTTTGAAAACTGAAACTAACATTGTTGCTGTGAAATGAAGTAGAAATCACCTAACATCACTTTATGAAAAGAACATGAATATAAAAGGGGTGGGATGAGATATCCTGTTTTTCAAGGGAGCACTCACAAAAGTAGATTAAATAGATTATCAAAAAATAATTAACAAAATAAAAAAACATGAAACTGGCCTTATACTTAAGGGTTTTCTTTGGTAAACATTAGTTTGTGTACACACTTCATATGTAATTAGAAATAAGGAAATACGAATTCATAAGAAGAAACAATATTTTTCTGGAAGTTGCAAGAATAATTATTTTCCTTTAGCCTTGACATTTCATTTCCTTCCTACCCTGAAAATTGTCAAATGAAGTTCAGCCCCTGCTTGCAGTCTTTTCCGTGTCTACTAGGGATGCTGAAGTAAACTGTATTATTTGAGATTCTTATATTGCAAAATGCATAATAGATTTTCATCATGCCCAGTGTTCTCCACCTAAGAGGAGCTTAGGAAGTGTTTGCTAGTCATAGTACCAAAAGAAAGACAAATGGACTAATTTGCATGTAAAAATCAACTTTTAGATTGAGATTACCTGATTTATTGCATATCGGATTTGCACTTCACAGTTACTATATTAACTATCCACTGTTTAAATTTTTAATAATTTATTCTATGGATGATATGATATATCATATATCATATTATATATGATAAAATATGGAAGATATAATATGTGCTTTCTCATTTCACATTCAAACTATATCTTAGAGTATTCTGAAAATATAATTGATGTTGATTTTCTAAAAATAAATTTCTGAAATGTCTGTACTTAGTTAAGTATTTTATTATTGTAGCTAATCTGAAGGCCAATGTTGTTTTCCAGATATGCCAACCCCAAAAATATATTTGGAGGCATGATATTATAGATATGGTTTTAGATACACACATAGGTTTAAACGCATCAGTATATTTTCACAAAAGTAATTTTCTTAATGTTTTAAAAAATTTACTTTGATTTTTAACCATAAATTTTTCATGTTGATAAATATTCTTATCTAATAGTATTTTCACATTTATTTCCCATTGTATGATGCATCATGAAAAATTAACAAGTTCTTGTTACTGAATATTGAGATTGTATCAAATGTTTTACTGCTATAAATAGTACTATACTAGACATCTTTATGGCCAATTTGCTCACACTTTCTGAATATTTCTTTGGAAATATATATTCAGTGCCCATTTATCTTTTCAAAATACAAACATATTGCCCAATTGTCCTCCACATTGTTTATCCTGGATTACATATATATCATTTGTTTTTGAGAAGCACAACTGTCTAAAAATTTACCAATATTTCATATTAAGAATGTTTAATTTGCCATAATAAGTCAATCTGTAGAAATAGATCACATTTCCAAAAACATTGCATAAAATGTATGGTGGTAAGTATTGAAAATAACAATATCATAGGTATTTTCAGGACTTTTTTAGAACCAATATAAGCACCGTTTAAAAGAAAAGAGCAGGGAAAAGAAATAGCTCACTGATATCCCCATAAAATCTTTTGTTATACTTAACTAAAAAATAAATTATATCACATTGTGTTTTCTGCTCTTTTAAAAATACTGAAATGTTGATCCTTCTCACTAAGCAGAGTATTTACAGAAGAGCAATTATTTTTGTGGGGGTGGCGAGATAGAAAGTCTGTCAATTACAACCTAAGTAACGAAATAATCCAGCTGTACAGAGCGATGTTATTTCAGTCTGGGGCAATACATATTGTCTAGACCACTCTCAAGATATTAAGAAACTCAATGGCATTCCTATTCTTTAAATAATAACAAACCTGAACAATAACCATTGTAAATACATTTAGCTCATACATCTTTACAAGACTCCTGGAAACATGAAATAAAAGAAAGCCAATGTCTTACAGGATATCGAGGATTAAGAAGCAAAATTTCACTGCAAACAATGCGATTTCTTTGATTCATCACTATTTAAATCTATAAACAGAAATTGTAATCTTCAGACGCTGAATGCAATTTCAATGAAGAATAAAGGAGATACTACCACCTAGTGGTAAAACACGCTGCTCAAAGCAAAATATTTTCATATTCAAATAGTTTTAGAAAAGACCAGGCTGATATGTGATTGTGTTATGGTTAAATGAAGTGTGCAATAATTATCAAAATTATGCCTCTGTTAGATTCTTAACTGCTGTGCACTTTATTCTGTTTACTTTTACAGTTTAAGTACTTTCACAAGGAAATAGACATTATTGGGAAGTGACTAGGGAAAATCTAATACGCTAGTGTCTTTATGGAATGACTGAAGATAATTTTCCTGGCTAAAGTAGTCATTGATATTCTAGATTGCTTAAGACGGTTTTAAAGAGAATATTTCATTTAAAACATGCATTTATCTTACATTTATTTTAACAAATGTAAATTTAGGTTTGTTCACATAATACTAAATATGGTGAAGTTTTGTAGATTTGGAAAACTATTAGCTTAAATTAGCAACCATAGATTAGAGACATTAAATACTTTTAAGAAACTTATCTCTAAATATACAATCATGTCATCTGCAAAGAGGGACAATTTGACTTCTTCTTTTCCTAACTGAATACCCTTGATTTCTTTCTCTTGCCTGATTGCCCTAGCCAGAACTTCCAACACTATGTTGAATAGGAGTGGTGAGAGAGGGCATCCCTGTCTTGTGCCAGTTTTCAAAGGGAATTTTTCCAGTTTTTGCCCATTCAGTATGATATTGGCTGTGGGTTTGTCATAAATAGCTCTTATTATTTTGAGGTACGTTCCATCAATACCGAATTTATTGAGCGTTTTTAGCATGAAGGGCTGTTGAATTTTGTCAAAAGCCTTTTCTGCATCTATTGAAATAATCATGTGGTTCTTGTCTTTGGTTCTGTTTATATGCTGGATTATGTTTATTGATTTGCGAATGTTGAACCAGCCTTGCATCCCAGGGATGAAGCCCACTTGATCATGGTGGATAAGCTTTTTGATGTGTTGCTGAATCCGGTTTGCCAGTATTTTATTGAGGATTTTTGCATCGATGTTCATCAGGGATATTGGTCTAAAATTCTCTTTTTTTGTTGTATCTCTGCCAGGCTTTGGTATCAGGATGATGTTGGCCTCATAAAATGAGTTAGGGAGGATTCCCTCTTTTTCTATTGATTGGAATAGTTTCAGAAGGAATGGTACCAACTCCTCCTTGTACCTCTGGTAGAATTCAGCTGTGAATCCATCTGGTCCTGGACTTTTTTTGGTTGGTAGGCTATTAATTGTTGCCTCGATTTCAGAGCCTGCTATTGGTCTATTCAGGGATTCAACTTCTTCCTGGTTTAGTCTTGGAAGAGTGTAAGTGTCCAGGAAATTATCCATTTCTTCTAGATTTTCCAGTTTATTTGCGTAGAGGTGTTTATAGTATTCTCTGATGGTAGTTTGTATTTCTGTGGGGTCGGTGGTGATATCCCCTTTTTCATTTTTAATTGCGTCGATTTGATTCTTCTCTCTTTTCTTCTTTATTAGTCTTGCTAGTGGTCTGTCAATTTTGTTGATCGTTTCAAAAAACCAACTCCTGGATTCATTGATTTTTTGGAGGGTTTTTTGTGTCTCTATCTCCTTCAGTTCTGCTCTGATCTTAGTTATTTCTAGCCTTCTGCTAGCTTTCGAATGTGTTTGCTCTTGCTTCTCTAGTTCTTTTAATTGCGATGTTAGAGTGTCAATTTTAGATCTTTCCTGCTTTCTCTTGTGAGCATTTAGTGCTATAAATTTCCCTCTACACACTGCTTTAAATGTGTCCCAGAGATTCTGGTATGTTGTATCTTTGTTCTCATTGGTTTCAAAGAACATCTTTATTTCTGCCTTCATTTCGTTATGTACCCAGTAGTCATTCAGGAGCAGGTTGTTCAGTTTCCATGTAGTTGAGCGGTTTTGATTGAGTTTCTTAGTCCTGAGTTCTAGTTTCTAAGCTGATAAGCAACTTCAGCAAAGTCTCAGGATACAAAATTAATGTGCAAAAATCACAAGCATTCTTATACACTAGTAACAGACAAACAGAGAGCCAAATCATGAATGAACTTCCATTCACAATTGCTTCAAAGAGAATCAAATACCTAGGAATCCAACTTACAAGGGATGTAAAGGACCTCTTCAAGGAGAACTACAAACCACTGCTCAGTGAAATAAAAGAGGACACAAACAAATGGAAGAACATACCATGCTCATGGATAGGAAGAATCAATATCGTGAAAATGGCCATACTGCCCAAGGTAATTTATAGATTCAATGCCATCCCCATCAAGCTACCAATGAGTTTCTTCACAGAATTGGAAAAAACTGCTTTAAAGTTCATATGGAACCAAAAAAGAGCCCGCATCTCCAAGACAATCCTAAGTCAAAAGAACAAAGCTGGAGGCATCACGCTACCTGACTTCAAACTATACTACAAGGCTACAGTAACCAAAACAGCATGGTACTGGTACCAAAACAGAGATATAGACCAATGGAACAGAACAGAGTCCTCAGAAATAATACCACACATCTACAGCCATCTGATCTTTGACAAACCTGAGAGAAACAAGAAATGGGGAAAGGATTCCCTATTTAATAAATGGTGCTGGGAAAATTGGCTAGCCATAAGTAGAAAGCTGAAACTGGATCCTTTCCTTACTCCTTATACGAAAATTAATTCAAGATGGATTAGAGACTTAAATGTTAGACCTAATACCATAAAAATCCTAGAGGAAAATCTAGGTAGTACCATTCAGGACATAGGCATGGGCAAAGACTTCATGTCTAAAACACCAAAAGCAACGGCAGCAAAAGCCAAAATTGACAAATGGGATCTCATTAAACTAAAGAGCTTCTGCACAGCAAAAGAAACTACCATCAGAGTGAACAGGCAACCTACAGATTGGGAGAAAATTTTTGCAATCTACTCATCTGACAAAGGGCTAATATCCAGAACCTACAAAGAACTCCAACAAATTTACAAGAAAAAAACAAACAACCCCATCAAAAAGTGGGCAAAGGATATGAATAGACATTTCTCAAAAGAAGACATTCATACAGCCAACAAACACATGAAAAAATGCTCATCATCACTGGCCATCAGAGAAATGCAAATCAAAACCACAATGAGATACCATCTCACACCAGTTAGAATGGCGATCATTCAAAAGTCAGGAAACAACAGGTGCTGGAGAGGATGTGGAGAAATAGGAACACTTTTACACTGTTGGTGGGATTGTAAACTAGTTCAACCATTATGGAGAACAGTATGGCGATTCCTCAAGGATCTAGAACTAGATGTACCATATGACCCAGCCATCCCATTACTGGGTATATACCCAAAGGATTATAAATTATGCTGCTATAAAGACACATGCACACGTATGTTTATTGCAGCACTATTCACAATAGCAAAGACTTGGAATCAACCCAAATGTCCATCAGTGACAGATTGGATTAAGAAAATGTGGCATATATACACCATGGAATACTATGCAGCCATAAAAAAGGATGAGTTTGTGTCCTTTGTAGGGACATGGATGCAGCTGGAATCCATCATTCTTAGCAAACTATCACAAGAACAGAAAACCAAACACCGCATGTTCTCACTCATAGGTGGGAACTGAACAATGAGATCACTTGGACTCGGGAAGGGGAACATCACACACCGGGGCCTATCATGGGGAGGGGGGCGGGGGGAGGGATTGCATTGGGAGTTATACCTGATGTAAATGACGAGTTGATGGGTGCAGCACACCAACAAGGCACAAGTATACATATGTAACAAACCTGCACGTTATGCATATGTACCCTACAACTTACAGTATAATAATAATAAATAAATTAAAAAAAAAAAAAAAAAAAAAAAAAAAAAAAAAAAGAAACTTATCTCTTGGAAATAAAATGTCCATAGATTATTAAAATGTAGAATTTTAAAATAAGAATCAATCAGAAAATATTCTTAGTTATAAAATACTATATATTCCTTGAATAGTATATTTTCAAAGAAGTAGCATGAATTCTTGTGATTCTGCACAGGTGTATTGTACAAGAAATAACATTTTTTTTTTTTTTTGCTAGACACATCCATAATGTGATCACCATAACAGACAAGTACAAACAAAACATTAAATAAAAGCAAAATTAAATTTAAAAATACTCCTGAATGCTTTTGTTGTTTGCTTGAAAAATTGGGATAGATGTTCTATATGCAGTGTTCATGAACTCTTCTCATGTAGCATATACTTAAGACTAGCCTTCATTTTGCTCTGCGTGTTCTCTACATTTGTATCATACATTGTGCCAGGCAAAATTTGACAAAATGGTCTTTTATTATGTCAAAAACTATGGAGAGTTTTTTTGAATCACAAAACCGTATTCTACCACAAGAAAACACCTGGGAACACAGAATGCTTTCTATTTAATGTCTGATGCTATTTAATAAAAAAAAAAAAAAAGGATGCTCTTATAAGAATATATTCAATGAAATATTAATTTATTCACCAACTCCTTATTGAGTTCTTCCCATGGGCCATACATTATTCCAAAAGTGTCTGCCAATAACTCCCTGAGACAGATAGGATCTTGTTTGCATTGAAGCTCCTTCTCCTTTTCCTTCTTCCTCTTTTCCTCTTTCACATCCTAAGTGATAGATAAGCAGACAAAATTTGATTGTTTGATTTCCTTGGTTTTCTCTTCTGTTTTTTCCTTGTTTTGATTTTATTAAACTCTGCTGTTTTTATTATTCTATCTACTCACTCTACTTTGAGATTTATTTGATTTTATTTTTCTAGATTCTTACTATGTAAACTGAGCTCAACAACGTAAGAGTTTTCTTCTTTTTCTCCCACGTGCTTAGTGCTACAATATTTCCTCTAAGTATTGTGTCATCTACCTCCCACACATTTTGATATGTTGAATTTTAATTTTCTTTCAATTCAAAATACATTTTAATTTACCATTCGATTTTTTTACTTGGACTCTTGAATTGTTTAGAAGCATTATTTACTTTCTAAATATTTGATGATTTTCCAGCTATTGTTCCGTTATTGATTTAAATGGAATTTCATTGTAGTTGAAGAACATAGTGTGTATGACTTGAATACTTTTAAATTTACTGAGATTTGTTTCAGGTAATAAAATCTGGTCTACATTTTAAACAGTGCTTTTGTACTGTACCTAAATGAAGTGTTGCATAAATATCAATTAGGTCAAATTGATAGTATTGTTCAAATTTTCTACGTATTTAGTAACTTTTTCTAGTTTTTCTATTGAGAAAGGATGATTAAAATCTCTGACTATAAGTTTATGTTTTGTATGTCTCTTTACATTTTTATCATTTTTCTTGATTAATTTTAAAACTGTTTTAGATTGATAAATATTAATAAATGTTATGTCATTTTTAATTGACCCTGTTATGATTATCAAATGACTCTCTTTTGTCTGACAATCTTCCTTGTTCTGAAAATGGTTTTTGCTTATATTGATATCGTTATCCCAGCTCGCTTTTCCTTACTGTTATCGTGTGATATATTTTTTATCGTTTTGTTTTAACAGATTTGCTTCATATGTTAAAGTGGGAGCAAGCATATGCTAAGTCTTGCTTTTTCATCCAGTATGAAAAGTTATGCCTTTTAATTAAGATGTTCAGACTGTTTACATTATTGTGATTATTGACATGGGCATTAATTTTCTATTACTATTATAACAAATCGCCACAAATTTGGCACCTTAAAGAAACCCAAATTTATTATCTCATATTCAGAAAGTTAGAAGTCATGGGAACAACATGTTGACAGGGCTACATTCCTTCTGGACGTTCTAAGGAAATGTTTCTTTGGCTTTTCCAACTTCTAGAGACTGCATGTACTTCTTATCTCATGACTCGGTCTTCCATTTTCTTTCTTTCTTTTTTTTTTTTTTTTTTTTTTTGAGACGGAGTCTCGCTGTTTCTCCCAGGCTGGAGTGCAGCGGCACTATCTCGGTTCACTGCAAGCTCCACCTCCCGGGTTCCCGCCATTCTCCTGCCTCAGCCTCCCGAGTAGCTGGGAATACAGGTGCCCACCACCACGCCTGGCTAATTTTTTGTATTTTTAGTAGAGACGGGGTTTCACTGTGTTAGCCAGGATGGTCTCAATCTCCTGACCTCGTGGTCTGCCCACCACGGCCTGCCAAAGTGCTGGGATTACAGGCATGAGCCACCACGCCAGGCCTAGTTTTTATATATTAAGCAAAGTTTTTCACTTTCTTTTTGAAATATATGTTCAGTGGGTAAATAAATACAGGAAAACTGAGTTTATTTTGGCTTTTCAATGATGCAGATATAATTGGATGAAATAATATTTTTGCTATGTTTCATTTTGCTTAGATTCTTTCAGAATTTTTATTTTTAAAGTATTTTAAGATTTTTCTACTAATTCATTTCTTTTTGGTTAATTTTGGTTAATTTTATATTTTTCTTAACTACGAGTTGTATTTCTCCGCCTCTTTGAATGTCTGGCAATTTTGAGTGCATACTAGATAACGTGAATTTACCTTGTTGGGTGCTAAATATTTGCTTTGCTAAATAAATATTCTTGAGGTTATTGGGGGATTCAGTTAAGTTACTTAAAATCAGTTTGATTCTCTTGAGTCTTTATAATCAACTCAAAATGAAATACAGACTTAAACATTAGACCTCAAACTGTAAAAGTACTATAAGAAAACACAAGGGAAAAAATTACGTGACATTAATCTGGGCAATGGTATTTTAGATTTGACCTCAAAAGTGCAAACAACAGAAGCAAAAACAAACAAATGGAATTACATAGAAATAAAAAGCTTCTGTACAACAAAGGAAACAACAGAATAAAGAGAAAACCTACAGATACGGAGAAAATATTTGCAAGACATACATCTGATAAGGGATTAATATCCAAAATATGTAAGGAACTCAAACAATTCTACAGAAAGAAAACAAATTCTATAAAAGTCAAACAATTCCACAGAAGGAAAACAATTTTTTTCTAAACAAAGAAAACAAATAAATAATGGTTTGTTTTAATCCAAACAAATTTTGGATTAAAAGTGGGCAAAGTACCCAAATAGATATTTCTTTTATTTTTCAGATGGCGTCTCTCTCTGTCGCCCAGGCTGGAGTGCAGCGGTGTGATCTCGGCTCACTGCAAGCTCCGCTTCCCGGGTTCACGCCATTCTCCCGCCTCAGCCTCCCAAGTAGCTGAGACTACAGGCTCCCGCCACCACGCCTGCTAATTTTTTGCATTTTTAGTAGAGACGGGATTTCACCGTGTTAGCCAGGATGGTCTCGATCTCCTTACCTCATGATCCGCCCGCCTTGGCCTCCCCAAATAGATATTTCTTAAAAGAAAACATACAAATGGCAAACCCGAAATATGAAAACTGTTCAACATCACTAATTCTTTCTTTAAATCTAGAACGGTTTAAAATCAGTCACATCATTTTCAGTGGCATAATCAACATAAGTATTGTAAGTGTTCAAAGAACATATCTGTTCTTTTAAATCAATTATGACCTTTCACATTTCAATGAAAATGTATGATTTTAACAAGTATCTGCAGATTGATTGATCCATAGGCTCCATTATAACCTCAGGCATCAAGGTCTTTTCTCATCCACAATATCGGTTACATCATAAATCTCATATCTTATTAATTATAGGATTGGTGCCAACAGTACCAATTATATGTACTTCCTTATTAGAATCATTTAGGAGCCATATGACAATTACTATTCCCTCCTGTCATAGTATTTTGAGTTATGGTGGTAGATACAAGCATGAAGTAGATAAAAGACAAATTTCTCTCCTATATTCTTTAAAAATCTCTATGACTAGCTGTTTTTTTTTTTTCTATTTTACCTTATACAGAAGAGGCCTGATCACTTTCATTAAATGTTCGAAAGATTTAGAAATACATAGGTTGCTTCTGTACTTGGTATTTTTTACTTTGTATTTTGTTATTGAAAAATACATAGTTTTCCCTATCAGTATCAAAAGTTTATACTTTGCTAGAACAATCCTTTGAACATGCATATCAATGATTTGAAAACGTTTTGAATAAAGCAACTTCTTGTGACAGTCTGTTGAAACACAGCCTCACACAAAACACTGTGGGAAAAATTAGCCATTTTCATGTTTAGACAATTAAAAATAATTTGATGTATTAAAAAGATACTCAGGAAATTAGAAATTGTTATTCTATTTGGGAGCAACTGTAGAGGTCCTTATGTTGTAGGCCTATATAAATTTGTTTCTTATAAATTACGTTTATAATTTATGTATTTTTACTTCATCTTTTTTTTTTTTTTAAGACATATTCTCCCGTTCCACAGGCTGGAGTGCAGTGGGGCGATCTGGGCTCACTTCATCCTATGCCTCCTGGGCTCAAGAGATCCTCCTACCTCCACCTCTGGAATAACTGGGACCACAGACCCACACCACCATGCCTAGCTAGTTTTTGAATCTTTTTGGGTAGAGATAATGTTTTACCATGTTGTCCAGTGTGGCCTTCAACCCAGAAGCTCAAGCCGTCCACCCTCCTCGGCCTCCCAAAGTGTTGGGATTGCAAGCATGAGCCACTGTGCTGGCTAATTCTTTATTTTAAGGTTCATGTTTTCATTAGGCAATTTCAGTACACCCAACTGTATTTTGAGAAGTGATTCACTTTGAATCTCTTCTAGTTTCTTTCAGTTATGGCCTCAAAATTCATTAACATTGCATGCCTAATTTAAGGAAATGCTGTTGCATTAGTGAGTATCTACTTTTATAAACCTAAAAGAGTTTCTTACCTCATGTCTCCTTACAATCATCTGATTATAGACATTATCAATTCTATGAACCTGCACACTTGCATAAAGAAAATACATATCCTGGGACTTTTGTATATTTTACATTTTTCTTGATTTTTAAAAATTCAGTATTTAAGTCATTTTGGCAGTAGGAGCATGGAAACAAAATGACTTCTCAGAAGGTTTAAATCTATGGAAAGACCGATTTTCTCTCTTTTTTTTTTTTTTGAGATGGGGTCTTGCACTGTGGTCCAGGCTGGAGTGCAGTGGCGCAATCTGGGCTCACTGCAAGTTCCACCTCCTGGGTTCACGCCATTCTCCTGTCTCAGCCTCCCGAGCTGCTGGGACTACAGGCGCCTGCCACCACGCTCGGCTAATTTTTCGTATTTTTAGTTGAGACGTGGTTTCACAGTGTTGACCAGGATGGTCTTCTGACCTCGTGATCCTCCCACCTCAGTCTCCTAAAGTGCTGGGATTACAGGCGTGAGCCGTGCCCGGTCTTATTTTCTTTTTTCTTTTTCTTTCTTTCTTTTTTTTTTTTTCAAGATGGAGTCTCACTCTGTCACCCATGCTGGAGTGCAGTGGCGCGATCTCCACTCACTACAACCTCCACCTCCTGGGTTCAAGAGATTCTCCTGCCTCAGCCACCCTAGTAGCTGGGATTACAGGTGCCTGCTACCACACCCAGCTAAGAAAGACCTATTTTCATTCTTAAAGAACAGTGAGAAATATTTAAGATACTTACTTATGTTGTTTCACATTCTAATGCCTCCCTAATCATCCACCAACACATTACAAATAAACACCAATGTACAGCATGAATTGAGACAAAGGTTCCATGATATGTCTCAGACATGTCATTTCCAACAAAGCCTACTGGAGTCTTTATTAAATTAAATGCTTTTTACTTACAGCAAGATTCACATGGCTTCTTCAGAAATCCTAGGGCTTCAAAAGTAAATAAAAATTTACTAAAGTTTTCAAAATAAATTTTGTTCTTAAATTTTTAATCACACTGATTTACTGCAGGGATAAAATACATTCAAGTGTTTCAAATATTTGAAACATTTTTAAAACCCAAGAAGTTATAATAATAGCTCTTTCTCACTGTGATTATACTTGCAATATTTTCCTAAAATTATTTTAAAAGATTTTTTCAGTATTTAATTACTCATAGACATTGTGCAATATTATCAAATTATATTTAAATAATTATTTAAATATTCAAATGTATGCATATATAAAATATTAGAAAATCATAAATATACATGCCCTTAAAGGAATACTCACATTTTAGATTAGTTAAAAAACACAGATTCAATTATTGATAAACGTGCAGTTGAATACAGTTTTCTAAACTATATTCAAAAGCATAGTCAAACTTTAGTATCTTATGAGTAAACACCTCAAATTTTGTCTAACCACATCTTTATGTATAGTGTGGTGTTATATGCTTCATTATCATTATGAAGGTTTACATGTTAAACTGTCAAAGATGTAGTGTGGTAATGAACAGATAATTTCAGATCAATTTAATCAATCAACTTACCCCATAACTTCTACGACTTATCCTCAGCCGATTATTATGTTAGACATTATGATGTTGTTAATTAATGTATTCAGATTTGATGGGTTATTTTTCTAACATAATTTTAGATCACGATATGAATTTAAAGTAAAATTAATTACTTCTTATTTCCAAGAAAGTAATGCATTGGTGCTCCACATGAAATTAAAATGAACTTACATTAAAATTATTTAACATTACATTTTAAAAATTATTTAATGATAATATTTAAAGAGAAAACTTGTTTATCAATATATGTTGCATCACCATATGAATAGGAACATACCTATTGTATTAGTCTGTTTTCACACTGTTGATAAAGACATACCGAAGAATGGATAATTTAGAAAGAAAAGAGGTTTAATTGGTCCACAGTTCCACATGGCTGGGGAGGTCTCAAAATCATGGCAGAAGGCAAAGAGGAGCAAAGTCACATCTTACATGGATGGCCGCAGGCAAAAACAGGGAACTTGTGCAGAGGACCTCTTCTTTATAAAACCATCAGACCTGTGAGACTTATTCACTATCATGAAGACAGCATGAGAAAGACCCACCCCCATGATTCAGTTACCTCCCACTGGGTGCCTCTCATGACACATAGGAATTGTGGGAGTTACAATTCAAGATGAGATTTGGGTGGGAACACAGCCAAACCATATCACCTATGAAACTCGAGAATAGTTGTTACATGAAAATTGTATGTGTAAATATTTCCAAGATTTTTGTGTAACTAGTATTTACCTTATTGGGATATTTTGAGGTAAAAATGAGATAATGCATGTAAAATACTTCAGTCATTAAATGAATTAGCTAAATGGTACATGCTGATAGACAAATTTCAAGAACTCTCATGACTGGAAAAAAGCTTTAGTTTGGATCACCAGGCAAAGAACGGCAGCTAGCTCTTGAGTACAAACTTGGGCACCATGGAAAGTCAGTGTTAAAAGGAAGGGATGAAGAGCAGTCATGCCCCATAAACATTTTCAGAAACAAAAACTTGTGTCTACTTGTATTTAAATTTTTTTTTGCTTCTCTAAATTTGGATATTCAGTTTGATGAATTATTTACCCTGTCACTCTTGGATTTTCTAATTCTTTAAAAATATACTATTTTTGCCAGCTTGTTTGCATATTTTTAAGAGGTTGTATTTGGATTGAACTAAACATTTATTAAGTAATTTGCAAAATTTAAGAAAAGAGACTTTCATGGGATTAATCTATAATTTAAAGGATAAATGGATATCACTAGAAATTCTAAGATGGAATTTTGAAGAATTTCAGGGTAATCCTGGAAACTTCTAAATATGATTGTAGGAGGCGCTCCTTGAATAGAGGTGATGGCTATTAAATAAGCTTATCAAATGATTTGCCTTGAGACGGTAACCAAAGTATGGTGACAGGATTGATTAGATGCCAAAACAATAAAAGCACCTGGAGCTAAGCTACATTGATGGGGTATGTCCTGTTTGATAACAGGGTTTTATTCCTAACTAGCATTCTGGTTCAAAATCCATCAGGTTTAGCGACTTTCCTATCTCTTTCACTCCATCCCCATCCACCCACTGATTTCTTTTGTTCCTATGGACGTTATTATGCGACCCAGTTTATTGCATTTGACTGATATGGTTTTGAATAAATGTATAAATATACACATATGTGTGTTTGTGTGTGTGTGTGTAATCAAACAAGTATATTACTCAAAAGTAGAAAACAATGAACAGTGGAAGTCAAACTCTTGTTTGTTTTTCTGTTTTTTTTTTTTTTTGAGAGGAAGCAATTGAAGAAATGAGAAATTAAATTAAATTTATCTTTTAATTGGGATACCCCCCAATTGGCACTTGTTTTGTGTTCATAAAATTCTTTACATTTTGTATTGGAAATAAAATTTTATATTTGTATCCCACTGTTCATACATAGTATAATGTGCTTCGCAATTAGGAAATAATAAAATAGCGATAAAAATTTTAAGTATTTAGAAAATAAATGGAGGTTATTTTCCAAATATAATTCCCATGAGCATGTAGGTAAATAGAAGAGAGGAGAGAAATTTTCTGAGCGAATATTAAGGAAGATGCATGTTTGGGAATGAGGGAGGGAGAATGGAGTCTGAATTACAGACAGATTATGTAGAGGATAAGTATTTTTCACATTACTGTTGTTGGTTGCAATTTTAGCAGCCTCTCTTTCTATCACAGTTGAAGATAAATGGGAAGGGTGCTTTATTATTTCCACTTTTGAAAGTCCTTATTTTTCTCCATGCTGGCAGGTCTACCTTAGATCAGTAAGGTCTGTGGCTGTCCAGATGCACATCATAATCTGCACAGAAACCTACCATTTAGTCAAAAACCAAAAAGTAACTGGGACGCCTATGCTTTGTTTCTTTCTGGCCTTTAATTGCTACACTCATTCACTTTCTGGTTGTGCTTTTAGCACTTAACACCAATGCCAGAGAATGGTGATTTGCTCTTTAGTAAATAGGATAATAGTACACAAATGCTGAAAAAATAAATGTCAAAATGAGACGCTCCATATCAAAAGGCCTCTAATCCCCAGATTACTCTCATTGTCTCATAGATAAACAGCTGACAGATTAACAGTATACTTTTTAATCCATTTTCAGAGTGTCAAACTTGTCAGCAAGCATTCGCCAAGTTAACTTTGTTAAGATTCCCTATGGCCACCATTGCAGAAAACGCAGACAAAGGCAACCCCATGCTCTGTTGTGCCAAGATAGGTGGGTACTACAGAAATATAGGAGTTTTCTGAACATATTTGTTTTTCTGATTTTTGATTTCTAAACCCTGAGTAGGAGATTATAATATGGGGAAAAGGGAATGGCAAGAAGTTGAGAGGTCAAGTTGCCATTTTCTATACATTGAGCCAAGCCTGCTCCATGGTAGCTGAAGAGGTGGCAGAACCACAACAGGAGGATGCACAGCTGGGCCCAAGTTTGCCTTGGAACTGATCAATATTGGTGGTTAACAAGAGTGAATGTTAGGGAATTACACAAGTCAGCTTTGAAACATACTGTCTCAGTCCATTTAGGCAGCAACAACAACATAGCATACCCTAGGTGGTTTTTAGCCCATTCTTGAGTTTTTGTTTTTTGTTTGTTTCGTTTGTTGTTTCTTGTTGAGATAGGGTCTTGCTCTGTCACCCTTGCTGGAGTGCAGTGGCACAATCATGGCTTACTGCAGCCTCGATCTCCTGGGCTGGGGAGATTCTCTCTCTTCAGCCTCCCAAATAGCTGGAATTACAGGCCTGCACCATGCCCAGCTACTTTTAAAATTTTCTGTGGAGATGCAGTCTCTATGACCCCAGGAGTGATCACCCGATTTTAACTGTTTTTCACTTTCTATCATTGGAGGAAGCACTGAGAAGGGTAGGAATGACAGCCTTGAAGAGCTGATGCCACCCCTCTCTGATCTCCCAGCAGTGGCCCCATGACATGGAGACAAATTCTGTGTGCTTGGGGAAGAGACAGCACAGCAATTGTGGAACCTTCCATTAAACCTCAGTGCTGCCCTGTCAAAGCAAAAAGCGACACCAGTCAGAACTCAGTCAGTGCCCAGAGAAGGGGCATTTAGAGTAACCCTAGCAAGAGGGGAATCGTCCATCCCAGTGGTCAGAACCTGAGTCTTGCTACTATGAGATAAAGGCCTCTGGGATCCTAAATAAACTTGAAAGACAGTCTAGGCCACAAGGACTGCAATTCCTGGTCAAGTCCTGGTGCTGTGCTGGGCTTGGAGCCAGTGGATTTGTGGGGTCTGTGACCTGGGGCAGCCAAAGGAATGCTTATGGCAACCCTCCCCAACCCCAGGCAATGCAGCTCACAGCTCTGGGAGACACTACTTCTTTTGGCTTGAGACAAGACAGGGAAAAGTAAAGAGGACTTGGTCTTGCAACTTGGATACTAGCTCAGCCACAGTAAAAGAGGGCATCCAGCAGGCCTCCATTCTAGACCCCAGCTCATGGACATTTCTAGAAACAGCTTGGGCCACATGCAAAACCACCTTCTTGAAGAGGACCCAGTCCTGACAGGATTCAGCCCCTGCTGTCTAAAGAGGCCCCTGGGCCCTAAATAGTCAACAGTGATAGCCAGGCAGCACTTGCCATGGGCCTTGGGTGAGACTCAGAGATGTGCTGGTTTCAGGCGAGACCTAGCACATTCTCACCTGTGGTGGCTAAAGGAAGAGACTCAATCTGCTTGAGAAAAGCAGACAGAAGAGTAAAGTGGACTTTGTCAGGTACCTTAGGTTAAGGAGCTCAGCCACAGTGCAGTAGAGCACTAAAGCAGATTCTTGGGGTCCTGACTCCAGGCCTTAGCTTGTTAGCAACATTTCTGGACCTGTTCTGGGCCAAAAGCGAGCCCACTGACCTGTAGTGAGAGTCTCATGCCTCACAGCATTCACCACATGCTAACTGAGGAGTCTTTGGTCCTTGATTGAACATTGGGGGTACCCAGGCAATACTCACAACAGACCTGGCATGGTAGTGGCTACAAGAAGAAATTCCTCTGCTTGTGAAAACGGGAAGGAAGAGTTGGAAGGACTTTGTCTTCTCGCTTAAGTGCCAGCTCAGCCACAGTGGAATACAGCACCAAGTAGATTTGTAAGTTTTTTGACTCCAGACCCTGGTTCCCAGACTGCATCTCTGAACCCACCTGGGGATGGGGGAACTTGCTGACCTAAAAGGAAGGACACAAGCCTTGCTGGCTTTGCTATCTGCCAATTACAGAGCCCTAGGGCATTGAATGAATGTAGTTGGCAGCCAGGCAGTGGTTACTGCAGGCTTTAGGTGACATCTAGTGCCATGCTTGTTTTAGGTCTGACTCAGTACAGTCCCAGTGGTGGTGGCTATAGGGGTGCTTGCATCACCTTGCCCCAATCTCTAGGCCATTCAGCAGAGAGAGAGAGAGAGAGAGAGAGAGAGAAATTCTGTTTTTTTGGGAGAAATTAAGGGAAGGCAACAAAAGTCAGTGCAGGATAATCTACAGATTCTTCTGGATCTTATCCAGGACCACCAAGGCAGTTCCTCTACAACTCTAAATTGCCACAGCATTACTGGGCTAGGGGTGCTCCCTAATGCAAAAATGGCTGCAGTGAACCAAAACATAGATCACAAAACCCAAGTTGTCTCAAATACCTGGAAAGCCTTCCTAAGAAGGATGGGTAGAAACCAGGTCCAGACAGTAAAGACTACAATTAATATCTATCTGTTCAATGCCCAGATACTGATGAACATCTACAAGCATCATAACCATCCAGGAAAACATAACCTCACCTAATAAACCAAATAAGGCACAAGAGACCATTCCTGGAGAAACAGAGATGTATGACCTTTCAGACAGAGAATTCAACATACCTGTTTTGAGGAAACTTAATGAAAGTCAAGATAACACAAACAAGCAAATCATAATCCATCAGATACATTTGACAAAGAGATTGAAATAATTTTAAAAAATCAAGAAGACATTCTAGAGTTAAAAAATCTGACTGACATACTAAAAAATACATGAGTCTCCCAAAAGCAGAATCAATCAAGCAG
This sequence comes from Theropithecus gelada, assembly GCF_003255815.1. NCBI lineage: Eukaryota > Metazoa > Chordata > Mammalia > Primates > Cercopithecidae > Theropithecus > Theropithecus gelada. The sequence continues at coordinate 38,491,548 of NC_037670.1, read as the reverse complement.
AAGAAAGAAGCAATGAACCTGAAGATAAGCTATTTGAAAATACACAGAGAAGACAAAGTAAGAAAGAATAAAAATGAATGAAGTAATTACAAGATATAGAAAATAGCTTCAAAAGGGCAAACTTATAAGTTATTGACCTTAAAGAGGAGGTAAACAGAGAGGTAGGCATAGAAAGTATTTTCAAAGAGAGAGTAACAGAGAACATCCCAAACCTAGAGAAACATATCAATATTGAGGTATAAGAAAGTTATAGAACATCAAGCAGATTTAATCCCCAAAAGACTATCTTAAGACCTTTAATAATCAAACTCCTAAAGGTCAAGGATTTAAAAAGGATCCTCAAAGCAGTAAGAGGAAAGAAACAAATAGCATGCATAGAATTCCAATATGCCTGACAGCAGACTTTTCAGTGGAAACCTTACAGGCCAGGAGAGAATGGCATGACACAATTAAAATGCTGAAGGAACAATACCTTTACCCTAGAATAGTATATCTGGAGAAAGTATCCTTCAAGCATGAAGAAGAAATAAAGACCTTCCTAGACAAACAACAGCTGAGAGACTTCGTCAATGCGAGACCTGTACCACCAGAAATGTTAAAGGGAATTATTCAATCTGAAAGAAAAGGATGTTAATGAGCAAGGGGAAATCATCCGAAGGTACAAAACTCACTGGTATAGTAAGCATACAGAAAAACATAGAATAGCGTAACATTGTAATGGTGGTATGTAAACTACTCTTGTCTTAAGTAGAAAGTCTAAATGATGAACCAATAAAAGATAATAACTACAACAACTTTTTAAGACGTAGTAAAATAAGAAATAAAGAGAAATAACAAAAAATTAAAAAGTGGAGGGAAGAGTCACAGTGTAGAATTTTTACTAGTGTTCTTTTGCATGCGTGTTTGTTTGTTGTATATACAATGAATGGTAAGTTGTTATCAGTTTAAAATAATTGGCAATAAGATAGTATTTCAGTGACTCATGGTAAATTCAAATAAAAAAACACAATAGATTAAAAAATTCAAAAGCAAGAAATTAAAACATACAACCAGAGAAAATGACCTTCACTAAAAGGAAGACAGAAAGAAGGGAAAGAAGAAATAGCAGACAGGAAAACAAATAACAAAATGACAGGTGTAAGTCCTTATTTATCAATAATAGCATAGAATGTAAACAGACTACACTCTCAAATTAAAAGACATAGAGTGGCTGAATAGATAAAGAAAGAAAGACCCAACGATCTGTTACCTACAAGAAATACACTTCACCTATAAAGTCACATAAGGAGTGAAAATAAAGGGATGGAAAAAGATTTTCCATGCAAATGGAAACCAGAAAGGAACAGGAGTAGCCATACTTTTATCAAACAAAAGAAATTTCAAGACAAAAGATTTAAAAAAGAAACAAAGAAGGTTATTACATAATGCAAATGGTTCCATTCAACAACAGGATATACCAGTTATAAACATTTATGCATCCAACACTGATACATAAAGCAAATACATAAAGCAAATACATAAAGCAAAAACAGATACATAAAGCAAATATTAATAGAGCTAAAGGAAGAGACAGACCCAAGTACAATAATAACTGGAGATTTTAACACTCTTCTTTTAGCATCAGACAGATCATTCAGGCAGAATACCCACAAAGAAACATTTAACTTCATCTCCGCTATATACCAAATGAACATAATCGATATTTATAGAACATTTCATTCAATGGCTGCAGAATACACATTCTTCCCCTCACCACGTGGATTATTTTCATATAGACCATATATTAAGCACCACAGCAAGTCTTAAAATATTTTAAAAATTGAAAATATATCAATTATCTTCTCTTACTACAATGGTATGAAACTATAAATCAATAATAGAAAAGATTTGGGAAACTATACAAACATATGGAAATTAGGCAATATGCTCCTGAATGATCTATTAAGAATAATTTTTTTTTTAATTCTTGAAACAAATGATAATGGAAACACAACATACCAAAAACCTATGGGATGCTGCAAAAGCAGTACTAAGAGGAAAGTTTACAGCTATAAGTGTCTACATCAAAAAGTAGAAAATCTTCAAATAAACAATCTAACAATTTATCTTAAAGAGCTAGAAAAGCAAGATCAAACCAAATGCAAAATTAATAGAAGAAAAATAATAAAGATCAGAAAAAATAAATAAAATTGAAATTAAGAAAATGACACAAAAGATCAATGAAACAAAGCGTTGCTTTTTGAAAGATAAACAAAATTGACAAAATATTAGCCAAACTGAGAATAAAAAAGAGAAGATCTAAATAAATAAAATCAGAGATGAAAAAGCAGACGTTACAATTTATACCAAATAAATTTAAAGGATCATTAGAGGTTTATGTGAGCAACCATATGCCAATATACTGCCACACAATAAAAGCCATATGATACAGACTCTCATTTGATATCACACTGAATGAAAAAAAATTAACCCTCTCCTCTAAGATCTGGAACATGGCAAGGATGCCCACTATCACCACAATTATTCACCATAGTACTGGACATACTAGCTAGAGCAATCAGACAAGAGAAAGATATAAAGGGCATCCAAACTGGAAAGAAAGAAGTCAAATTATCTTTCGTTGCAGTAGACATGGTCTTACCTTTGGAAAAACCTAACAGCTCCACCAAAAATATAAAAAACTATTAAAACTGACAAGTTCAATAATGTTTCAGGACACAAAATTAACATATAAAATCTGTAGAATTTATATATGCCAGCAACAAACTGAAAAAGAAATCAAGAAAATAATCCAATTTTTAATAAGTGCAAATAAAATACCTAGGAATTACCCAAAGTGAAAGATATCTACAATGAAAACAATAAAACATGTATGAAAGAAATTAAAGAGGACACACAATAATGTAAATATATTTCATGTACATGGATTGGAAGAATCAACATTTTTAAAAAGGTCATACTACTTGTATTAGCCTATTTTCATGCTGCTGATAAAGACATACTCGAGGGTGGGAAGAAAAAGAGGTTTAATGGACTTGCAATTCCACATGGCAGGGGAGGCCTCACAATCATGGCAGAAGGAAAGGAAGAGCAAGTAACATCTTACATGGATGGCTGCAGGCAAAGAGAGATCTTGTGCTGGGAAACTCCCATTTTAAAAATCATCAGATCTCATGAGACTCATTCATCATCATGAGAATAGTGCAGGAAAGACTACCCCCATAAATCAATCACCCCCCACCAGGTTCCTCCCACAACACGTGGGAATTGTGGGAGTTACAATTCAAGATGAGATTTGGGTAGGGACACAGCAAACCAATCACTACCCTAAGCAATCTACAGATTCAAAGCAATTCCTATCTGAAGACTAATAACATTCTTCATATAAGTAGAAAAAAGGTCCTAAGATTCATATCGAACCAAAGAAGATCCAGAATAGCCAAAGTTATCATGAGCAAAAATAACAAAACTGGAAACAAATTACCTAACTTCAAGTTATTTTACAAACGTGTAGTAACCAAAACAGCATGGTACTCACATAAAAAACAGATACCTATACCAGTAGAACAGAATATCAAGAAACAAATCCATAAATCTACAGCTAACACATTTTTGCCAATGGTGCCAAGAACCTATATTGTGGAAAGGACACTGAAGAATAAATGGTGCTGAGAAAACAGGATATCTATATGGAGAAGAATGAAACTGGACCCGTATCTCTTGCCATATACAAAAATCAAATTAAAATGGATAAGGACTTAAATCTAAGACCTCAAACTGTAAAAGTATAATTGGATTGATTTAACACAAAGAAAGAATAAATGCTTGAGGGAATGGATGTCACATTTATCCTTATGTGATTATTATACATTTCATGCCTGTTTCGAAATATCTCACATACCCTATAAATGTATGCACCCACTATTTACCCATAACAAATTAAAAATAAAAAACAAATTAAAAAAATAAAATGAGGTTGTATATGTGAGCCCTAATCTATTACGATTGTGTTTCCTATGTGAGAAGAGGCAATTAGGACAAAGACACAAATGGAGGGATGACAAGGTGAGGATATAAACAAAGATCACCATCTACAAGTCAAGGACAGAGGTCCCCAGGAGAAAACAACTCTGCTGACATGACTTCAGACTTTCAACTTACATAACTGTGACAAAATACATTTCTACTGTTTAAGCCACTCAATCTGTGGTACTCTGTGATCCCCCTAGCAAATTAATATAGTCAAATCCTAGACATATTTAATAAAAGTTGTAATACTTTTGGAAATCTCTCTTTTAAACATCATTTAAACATTCTGACAACCTTCTATAATTCAAGTTAATCTATCTCCTAGCCCTTCCTCCACCATCTTTGATGTCAGAAATAGCAGACCAAACTGTCTAAGAAATATATATTGACATTTTGCACATGTATTATTGAGATATTAATCCTTTTAGATATTAATTGAGATATTAATCCTTTTAGATATTAATCCTTTTTCATTATCTTAAAATCATATATATATATTTAAAGGAACATAAGATATGGAATGTGGTTTTCAACACACATATTATCTGATATTATCTGTAAATTATCTTAAATATCCTCTCTCCTATTTCAAATATTTCTCAATATTTTCATAATACTGATATTTCACAGAGTAAGTCCAACATTGTTAAAGTGTGCTAATTTACTCTCAAAATTTTTAGATTTAGATGTAAATGTCTTTAACGTTTTATATAATACTTTTAAAACTCTGTTATTTTCACATAGTTTAAATATATGTCTAATGTTTTCAATGATATACAACATTTTAATACAGGCAAACACACATGATAATAAATATGAAAATCATTCACATAATGGGAAAAAGAGAACTGTGTGTGTGTGTGTGTGTGTATTTGACTCTTGAGCAACGCAAGGAGGTTGTGGCACAGCCCCCCTGCACAGTCAAAAATCCATGTACAACTTTTCATTCCCGAAAAATTTAACTACTAAAACCTACTGTTGACTGAAATGCTTACTGATAGCATAAACAATAAATTAACACATATTTTGTATGTTATATTATCATATACTGTGTTTTTACAATAAAGTAAGCTAGAGAAAAGAAAATGTTATTAAGAAAACATAAGAGAGAGAAAACATGTTTACAGATCATTAAGTCAAAGTGGATCAAAATAAAGGTCTTCATCCTCTTCATGTTGAGTAGGTTGAGGAAAAAGAGGAAGAGGAGGCCTAGATCTGGCTTTCTCAGGGCAGAGAGAAGCGGTGGAGGAGGTGGAAGGAGAGGCAGAGTAGGCAGGCACACTTGGTGTTAATTTTATGGAAATACATTATGATTTTTGCTTGACTTTTTGCTTTTTTATTTTTTCTGAAATATTCCTATATGATACTAATCCTTCTATCATTTTCTTTAGTTTCCGTGCCCACCATTTCATAGAAGGAGTCAAAAGCAATCTTGAGTAATTGGAACTCTACTGCCAAATTCCCTAAGATCCATTTATTTTCTGGCTGTCTTCTTTCTCATTGTCTGGCAGTGGTTCAGAAGTGCTCATCTCCATCAAGTCATCTTCGGTTAATTCCTCTGGTGTAGTAACTATTAGATCTTTTATTTCTACATGACCCTTATCATGAAATTATTCACCAAACCCCATTATTTTTGCCATATTCACATTTTTCATGATTTCCTTGATTGGCTTTTTATAAATTCTGTGAAGTCATGCACAACATGTGAACACAGTTTTCTCTAGCAAGAATTTATTGTTTTAGGCTTGATTACTTTCAAGGCTGTTTCTATAACAGTAATGGCATTTTCAACAGTGTAATCCTTTCAGACTTTTATGATCTTTTTCCTATTGGGGTTTTCAACCACATAATTTTTTTTATTTGTATAGATGTAAGGGGGTATATTTGCAGTTGGTTACATGGATGTGTTGCCTACTGGTATATAAGTCCTTTCTCACACTGCTAATAAAGACATACCCAAGGCTGGGTAATTTATAAAGGAAAGAGGTATAATTGACTCACAGTTTCACATGGCTGGGGAGGACTCATAATCATGTTGAAACGCAAATGAGGAGCTAAGTCACGTCTTAGACGGTGGAAGGCAAAGAGAGCACACTCCCTTTTATAAAACTATCATATCTTGTGATACTTATTCACTATCATGAGAACAGCATGGGGAAAAACCCACACCCCATGACTCAATTACCTCCCACTGGGTCCCTCCCACAAGTGGGAATTATGGGAGCTACAAATTAAGATATGATTTGGGTGGCGACACAGCCAAACCATATCAATACCCATATTTATAGCTGACAAAACTGAGATATAAATTGGCTAAATAAGAAGTCATAAGGCTTGTAAATGGCAGAGGTTAGATTCAAATCCTCACTGTCTTACTCTACATTCCTCTTCTACACTATATTCCTACTCTATATTCCTCTTCATTTAGTGATTCATCTGCCAAACATTCATTTATTGTGAGGCATCATTTTATAAATACCATAGAACACATTTTAATAAGGCAATGGAAATCTTCTAAGCTCTAGAAAAAAAAATAAAATTGTGGCATTTTGTAATAGGTTCAAGGAAATCCTCAGGATCGTTAAGGTAGGGAGAAAAATGGACTGAGAGTGCTTTTTAGGACTATTAGAATATTCATTTAAAAATAATCAAATTCTGAAATTTGATTTAAATATAAAATATGATTATGCTCAAAATAGCAACCAGTGCTCTCAAAAAGAAAACAGAGAAAAGAAAAGACTTTGAGGAGGAGATCATAATTTGAAAATGCAAAACCAGTTTACCGTATTTTAGGTAATTTTTGTGTTTAAGATCCTCTCTAAAGATATTTTTGACGCTATAGAAAGTTGTAAGACATTTTTTAAAATGTATCAGACCCTCAAGAAACAATTTAACTAAACCATGCTTTAGAAAACTAAAACTAAACGGTCCACCTGATCCTGATCATTGAAACCTAAGTTCCCCAAATTCCTAAGCAGCTCCCGGGGACTCTCTTAAGTGGAGAGAGAACCTGCCTCATTAGGGTATTCACATAATATTTCAATTACGCAAAATACAGAAACCCTCCAACGCAGTCAACTCGTAGAATTTTAATTTAAAGATTATTCTCTATCTTCCTTGTTATCTATTGACCTAATTAGGAAAGAGCAAATACAAATATTATTTTTCTAACAAAGTGGCTGATAATAAATTTATGAAGTTCTGATTGTTAATTAGAGAAAGAAATAAAAGAAAAATTACATTTAACAATAGGAATGGTATCATCCATTGGGCCGGGCGTGGTGGCTCACACCTGTAATCCCAGCACTCTGGGAGGCTGAGGCGGGTGGATCACGAGGTCAGGAGATCTAGACCATCCTGGCTAACATGGTGAAACTCCGTCTCTACTAAAAATACAAAAAATTAGCTGGGCATGGTGGCAGGAGCCTGTAGTCCCAGCTAATCGGGAGGCTGAGGCAGGAGAATGGCATGAACCCTGGAGGCAGAGCTTGCAGTGTGCCGAGATTGTGCCACTGCACTCCAGCCTGGGTGACAGAGTGAGACTCCGTTTAAGAAAGAAAGAAATAAAGAAAGAATGGTGTCATCCATTTCCCTGCTCATTTTATTGCCTCCTATAAAATTAAAGATAAGGCTAGGTGTAGTGGCTCACGCCTGTAATCCCAACACTTTAAGAGGCCCAAGCGGGAAGATTGCTTGAGCCCAGGGGTTTAAGATCAGCCTGCTCAACATAGCAAGATCCAGTCTCCACAAAAAATACAAAAATTAGCTGGTTGTGATGGCACGTACCTTTAGTCCCAGCTACTTGGGAGGCTGAGGTGGGAGAATTGTTTGCACCTGGCAGGTCAAGGCTGCAGTTAGCCATGATGACACCACTGCAATCCAGACTGGGCAACAAAGTGAGACCCTGTCTAAGAAAAAAAAATCTATAAGAAAAATTAAAGATAGCCAGACATAATCACATATTAAGATGATTAAAATAATATGCCTAAATCGTTCATCATTTACAAAGAAATTCATTAGAGTCTTAAAGATAAGATTTAAAAGATGAATTGTTGTCAGTAAATAATCTTGCATATACATTAAAACATTAGAGTTCACTAGACCATATGGTCTCAAAAAACATTTCTCTCACATTAAGCTTTCCTCTTTCTTTAAAAATAAATGTTTTAAACCAACAATGTCAATTAGGCTTTATCTGAGCCCCCAATTCTTTAAAAATAATCAGTAACTTTAAATTTAAAGTTTTTCTTCTGTCCCTTTTTTTTCTTAGTGGGTGGTTTGTATTTAATATAAAATATTTAAAACAGGTACAATTATGATATTTCCCTAATTCCAATGTTTACAATAGCAAAATAACATTTTTGTGACAATTGCAATGACTTTTTGTGAATTCTGCCTGTACCTTATATCTGGGAACTATGTACCAACATGGAAATGTAGAGAAACCCAACAATTTTCTTAGAAAGACAGACTTATTCCTGTGACAGTGAAGGTCACACATATTCTCAGGCCTGTTGAACATCTGAAAAGCAGAGATTTTAAAGAGAGATTGCTTTTTTCCCCCTGTGTAGCATTTTGAAATCTTTCTAAGTGAGGAAAAAATATGACAGGCACAGAAGTGATTTCAAAAAAAAAATGGTGGCGTAGGCAGCTCTAAGCTCCTTTTCTCACAACTAAAACATTTAAAAAACAATGAAAAACCGTCAGAATCAACTTTGTCAGAACTCTGAAAAACAGCCAAAGATTTATAGCAACCAAGTGAACACTGAATCAACAAAAAGGCAACTTTAAAATGAGAGAGAGGATCTGTGGCATTGTTACTTGCTCTTGTCACACCTCTTCCCCAGTTTGGTGACAGTCCTAGTCCTGAAAACAATTGTCCATGTTGCTAGGGTGCCATCGTGGTCCTTGGATTCAGAAAGAAAAAAAAAAAAAAGCATGCCTTATTGATAAATTATAGTGTAAATCTGTTCTTACCTACCTGGAGACAAGCTGAAGGACTAAGAAAATGTGCTCATCTCTGTTTCACTGAACTCACCTAAGGCCAGAAAAGTAAGCATTTTTTGAAAACATTGGTGAATAACAAACCACAGATATCTGGGGCAAAAAATCATGGCTGAGATAACACATACAACAGAATTCCTAAAACCAGAGAGGAAAACCTGCTAGACCGTTCTTTGGAAAATGAGGGTGTTCAAAGTCACCTGTGTAGATGGGGGACCTTAGAAAGCTATACACATGATGAGGACAAGATGCATGATCAAAAAGTTTTGCAAAGATCAGGGACTCTCACATTTGGCCAATCTCTAGATTCAGTGCAAATCTGGCGAAAAGTGTTGAAGGAGAGATGCAGCATGAAATCCACTGGCAAAAAGTAAGAGATACAAGTTTTGTTAGTTTGTTTTCTAGCTCCTAGTGTTCATAGAAATGTATATTGAAACACTACATGAATACAGCTACAGAACAAAGGCTTCAGTAACCAACACACAGCAATGAACACAATCTCTGCAAAATAGATGGGAAAAGTTACTAGACAAATAGATTAGGAAAGCCTTCAAAAAAAACAAACAAAAAACACACCCTGGGAAAAGCAAAGAACCTGATTTCTAGAGTTACCATATTTTAATATTCAAATATGCTGTTTTCAACAAATAACCACAGGGAATACAAAGAAACACAAAACTATGTGTCATTTAATGGAACAAAGTAAATCAACACGAGTATTAGATTAAATAGACATTAGATTAAATAGACAGAGATTGTCTTGGTCCATTTTGTGCTGCTGTAACAGAATACCTGAAACTGGGTAATTTATAAACTCTAGAAATGTATTTTTCAAAGCTATGGAGGCTAGGAAGTCTAAGATCAAGTCACCGGCTGGTTAATTATCTGATGAGGGTCCTGTCCTTGCTTCCAAGATGGCACCTGTAATGCTTCATCTTCTAAAGGAGAGGAATGTTATGTCTTCATGTGGCAGAAGATAGAAGACTGAATTCCCTCATTATATAAGAGCACCTAGGCCTGGGTGCGGTGGCTCACACCTGTAATCCCAGCACTTTGGGAGGCTGAGGCAGGCGGATCACGAGGTCAAGAGGTCACCTGACCAACAGGGTGAAACACCGTCTCACAAAAATTAGCTGGGCGTGGTGGTGGGCACCTGTAGTCCCAGCTACTCGGGAGGCTGAGGGAGGAGAATCGCTTGAATCCGGGAGGTGGAGGTTGCAGTGAGCTGAGACAGCATTGCTGCGCTCCAGCCTGACAACAGAGCAAGACTCTGTTTCAAAAAATAAATAAATAACAATAAAAATAAATAAATAAGCGCACCTAATCCCATTCATGAAGGTGGAGCTTTCTTGACTCAATCACCTCTCAAGGCCATACCTCCCAATACTGTTGGATGGAGGATTATCTTTCAACATGAATTTTGGAGGTGACAAAAACATTCAAACCATAGCGCTCTGTCCCTAGGCCCCCCAAATTCAGGTCCTTCTCAAATAAAAAATACATTCTTTTCATCCCAAATGTTAACTCACTTTTGTACCAACATAAAAGTCTAAAATATAGAATCTCATGTAAATCAGATATTGATAAGACTTATTTTATAAGATTTTATAAGATTTATCTTGAGGCAAATTCCCTCTACAACTGAGAAGCCCGTGAAAATAAATTACGTGCCTCTAAAATTCAATGGTGGAACAGGCATAGGATAGATTTTCCCATTACAAAATGGAAAACCAGAAAAGAAGAACGGGACAATAGATCTCAAATAAGCCAAAAACCCAACAGGGCAATCAAAATTAAATCTTTAGGTTTGTGAATAATGTTTGACTCCATGGCTTACCTCCTCAACACACTGGGCTACAAATTGAGTCTCCAACGTCCAAAAGCATACAACCTTCATGACTTTGTTAGGCATAGCCCACAGCGCAGCTCTTGTGTGCTGGAGTTGGGTGCCTGTGGCTCTTTATGAATGGCATTGCATGCTGGTGGCTCCATAGTCACTGGATACTGGGGACATCCCATCCACCAAGACTCTACTAGATATAGGTTTAGTGGACACTTGCTGCAGTGGCTCTGCCCCTGTGGCAGGTCTATTCCTGAAGCTCAAGGCTCTCTGAGGCATACTTTGAAATGTACATTGAGGCAGCCTGCCTCCACAGCTCCTGTACTCTGCATTCCTGCAAAATTAGCACCATATGGACTCTGCCAATGTTAATGGCTCTACCTTCTACACGTGCAGCTCTTGACTCACTCGGGCCTACTTGAGACATAGCTAGGATTGTTAAGGAGCACTGTGTAGGAATGTGGGGAGCAGAGATTCGAGATGGCCATGGATGTGATAGGAAGAGTATCCTTAAAGATCTTCAAGATGTGTTCAAATCATTCTCCTAATGTCTTGATAAGTAGCAAGTAGCTTCCTTCTATCCACATTAATCTCCTTACCAAACAGGCACTTGGCCGCCCCCTTTCTTTTCCCTCCAAAACATGCTTTTATATTCTTTACATAGCCTGGCTGAGAATTTTCCAAATCTATATGGTAAGCATTCCTTTTCATTACAAAGGTTATCTTTAAATCATTTCTCTATTCTCAAATTTTACTATAAGCAGTTAAGAGAAGCCACACAGCATTCTAAATACTTTGTAGTTTAGAGATTTCTTCTGGTCAACATTCTAGTTCACTGTCCCTAAGTTCTGCTTTCCACAAAGTCCTAGGATATGGATATAATTCAGCAAAGTACTTTGTCATTTTGTAACAAGGATGGTCTTTCATTCAGCTTCTAATGATATACTCTTCATTTCCATAAAACACCACATCAGAATGGCCTTTACTGTCCATATTTCCCACAAGATTCTATTTACAACTACTTAAACAATATCTAAGAAAGACTCAGTCTCTATTTGAAGTTTTCTCTTTTCTGTGCCCTCATCAGAATCACCCTTCATTTTCCACTTATGGCAAAACAAGCTTCTCAAGAATTCACTTCAAAACTTTTCTAAGTTCTACTTATTACCCAGTTCAAAAGCTTCTTTAACATTTTTAGGTATTTGTTATAGCAGCACCTCACTTCTCTGGTATCAGTTTTTTCTTAGTCAATTTTATACTGCTATATCAAAATACCTGACACTGGATGATTTATGAAAAACAGAAATTTATTTATCACAATCTGGCAGTTGGGATGTCCAATACGAAGGCTCTGGCAGGATTCTTGTTTGGTGAGTGTTCAGTCTCAGCTTCCAAGATTGCACCTTGAATGCTGCATCCATGGATGGGAAGAGCACTGTGTCTTCACATGGCAGAAGGTGGAAGGGCAAAAGAAGAATAAAGAAGAAGAAACTCCTCCCCATCAACTCCCTTCACACTTGTTATAAAGGTCCCTACTTCCTTTTATAAGGACAGAACCTCTAGACTCAATCAGCTTTAAATGATCACATCTGCCAATAATGCCACCTTGGAGGTGATTTCAACATAAATTTTGGAGGTGAAAATGCATTTTAACTATAGGAAATATATTCCAATAACTTTCAAATGTGTTCAAAGAGTTATATAAAGCATGGTCAAAGGACTAAAAGAAATAAGGGAAGTGTGGTATAAACACAATGACTATATCAAAGACATAGAAATCACAAAAAGGAACAAAACAAAAATTCTGGTAATAAAATATAATTACTTAAATAAAATTTTATTAAAGGAGTACAAAAGTGGATTTGAACAAACACAGATCTTCAACTTAATCTTCGGTTGACTGAATATAAAAACATTTGAATTTTGAGAGCAGAAAAAAAAGAATAAAATGGAACAGAACCTAAGGAACTGTGAAACACTATCTAGTAGAACGAAACACACATTACCAGAGTTCCTGAAAATAAATCAAGAGAAAAAAAGAAAGAATATTTAAAGAAACAATGACAAAAACCTCCAAAATTTGTTGAAAGACATAAACTTACAAATCTAAGAAATTCAATAAACTCCAAGTAGGAAAGAACTCACATAGACACATACTGAGACTATTATAATCACTCCGTTGAAAGACAAAGATGAAAGAAAGATCTTGAAAAGAGCAATAAAGAAGTGACTCACCCTTTACAAGGGAATCTCAATAGAACGAACAGTTTCTCTTCAGAAACTATGGGAGTAGAAGAAGTAGTAGGACATATTTAAAGTATTTAAAGAAAAAAACATTAAGTAAATGAGAAAGACCTTTATCAGATAAACAAAAGACAAAAAGGTTTATAACTACTAGACCTGCACTATAAGAAATATTAAAGGGAGTTAATATGAAGTTCGGATGAAAGAACCCTTGACAGTAACTTGAAGACACTTGAAGAGACAAAAATCTCCAGTGAAGGTAATTATATCGGCAAACATAAAATCCAGTATTATAAAATTTTTGTTTGGTTACTCCACTTTTTTATGTCCTATATAATTTCAAAACTAAATATATAAAAGTAATTATAAATATATATTATTGAGCAAAAAAATTAACATGTAATTTCTGATAACAACAACATAAAGGGTAAGGAGACAGAACTGCGTAGAGTTAGAGTTTTTTTATGTTATTGAAACTTATAAATGTAATGTTTAGTGCAATCCCCATGGTAATCACAAAGGCAACTTCTAAAATATATACAGTAAAGGAAATCAGAAGGATATTGTGATGGATAATTTCTTGTGTCAATTTGACTAGACTATGGAGTGCACAGATACTTTGTGAAACATTATTCTAGGTGTTTCTGTGAGGGTGTTTGGATGAGACTGACATTTAAATTGATAGACTGAGTGAAGCAGATTGCACTCCCTAATGTGGCTGTGCCTCATCCAATCAGTTGAATGCTTGAATAAAGTAAAAAGGTTGACCCTCTACTGGGTAACAGAGAGTTCCTCTTGCCTAATGGTATTGACTCTTCCTTAACCGAGCCTTCCAGACTTTGGACTGGTAGAGCATGACAACAAGCCTCAAGATCCTCAACTCTTACTAATGGAGTAGGTCCCAGTAGTAACAGTTGAAAATAAATTTGGCATCTGCTTTAATTGATTAAACAGCAAAATAAAGATGGACACTAATTCACTAATTCTCTTTTATATTCAATAAAATTATATATATATATACATTTTTTTTTGAGGTAGGGTTTCACTTTGTCACCCAGACTGGAGTGCAGCAGTGTGAACACAGCACACTGCAGCCTCAACCTCCCAAACTGAAGCAATCCTTCTGCCTTGGCACATCAAGTAGCTGGGACTAGAGGTGTGCAACACTATGACCAGCTGACTTTTCCATTTTTCTGTGGAGATGGATTTCCCCATGTTGCCCAGGCTGGCCTCCAACTCCTAGGCTCAAGCAATCCACTCATCTCAGCCTCCCAATGTGGTCAGATTACAGGCATGAGCCACCACGCTGGGCTGAGGACCAAATATGCATTTTATTGTCAAGAAGAGTAGATTTTCCACAGTCTTCCTTTAGTATCATGAAAAAGAGAACCAATTCCAGTGTTCTAGAAGTACAGTTCTGAATTTTTGGTGTACATAAAAAAGTTAATTCCTTAAGTATCAGAAATAATTACCTGTGGTAGTAACATTTTTATATATTTTGGCTAATTTTGTAATGCTATTTTTATCCTGAATGTTCACAATTCAATGTGTTATAATTTTACTCTAAATTTATAAAAGTTTTGGGTTTGTGTGTGTGTGCATGTGTGTGAATGTGTGTGTATGTATGTGCAGGTGCACATTATTGAAGTCTAATGTGAAGATATTTCAAAAATAAAGCAAGTAAAAATAGCATAAGGTCTGTGTTTTTCATTTTGTGGATACTAGAATATCAGAATTTATAATATTTTTCTCTGTGATGCCTTTCTTAAGAAATGCATCAACATTGGTTGCTCCACTGCATATGCAAACAGATATATAAAGTCACTTCAAAAAAAGGCTTAAAAATGTCAGAATTTTAATGTGAAGTTGAGAGTGTTAGAGAAAAGTCAGTTTGGTATAAACTCTAGGTTTTCTCTCACATTTGAATATCATCCTATTTCATTCAGGTTAACTTCCTACATCACACTACATGGTACAGCCTGACAACATGCCTCAAAATCCTCGACTCTTACCAGCAGAGTAGGTCCCAGTTGTAACAATTGAAAATAAATTTGGCATCTGATTGAATTTCTCTTCATTTAAAATTAGATTACGTAATAACTATTTTTGAGGTAACTTACCTTATATTTTCTGAGATGCTTGTGTTGCTTTAGCTGAAAGTCTGGGGAAAAAAATAGGCAGATAGGAGTGTGATAATGAAGGAGATATTGGGATCCTGTTGGATCAGAAACTATACAGAAAACAAAATAACTGAAATAAATATACCAGAATTCTTCTTAAGTATATATTTGCTAATGTTTTCAAATCACTATGAGTTTGTCTTTGTTATGGATGAAAAAGGATATTTTGTGGAATTAAGTTTTGATATTGTATTTCTTTTTCCTCTTATATCAGTTAGAAGCTTATGCACTACTTTCTGTAGGAAGAGTACTCTGAAAGAGAAGATCAATTAATATGTAAATTTTTGCAGGTGGTATTGATTGGAACAATATTTTATAAGAAATATAAAGTTGTCATTCCATTACAAGTTAGAATATGCTGCTTTTCTTTAAAATATGAAATATGTTTTAAAATGAAGACAAGGATGAGGTAGCATCATATTGAGATGGTATTATCTGCAGATTTTCCTATAAATCTATAGATCATGCTTCAACTCTATGCATTTAACACATTCCAGTGCTCCCTTTATATTTAAATGATGGAGAAAAATCACAGATTTCTACTGACACATTGTGTTTTGTTTTTTTTTTTGAAAGAAATAAATTTGAAAAATAACTGGCTTGCAATGCATACAATTTTATGTAAAAATCTTATTTAATCCATCAAATAGAATATTTTCAGCTGGAACAAAAATAGTTCCTTCTTAAGCTCCTAAAGATGCCACCTTAAAAATTATTCAGGTAAGAGTGATATGTGAGAAACTTCACTCTTTGACAATTTATCAGAACAACTGATTATGTACTTAAGCATGCATAAATATACTTTCTATACACATTTAACCTAACCTGATAACTTTTAACCCATAAACCAATTAAATTAAATCATTCCAAAGTGATCTTACATTGCTCGTGTTATAATAAGCAAGTTTTTCCTAGCATAACTATTTTTCAAACTTTTGATTGCATAGAGACTCAAAGTAAATAACAATATAATCCATAATAAAACGTATCTAAAACATAAAGTCCAAAGTTTACTTGCTCTCTATTTGTTGATTTTCATGTATGCATTGCACTCCTTGTTATTGATAATGGTGTGGCATTATTCAGACACAAGTAGTTTCTTCACTTAATGGATTCACTGATAAATATACGAGTGATTTCATTAGTGATTTATGCTATTTAAATCACTCAGATATTTATCAGAGAATCCACTAATAATTGTATAATTATTGGATCATAATTTTTGCTAAAATACAAAGTTTTTTATCATCTTTTATTCCTTTCATTCATTCTCTCATTTATTCAACAAATAGTGACTTGGTGCTTCCTATGTGTCAGCATTGCTTTGGACTCTGATTCTAGCAGTGAGGCAAATACACAATTGTTCTTAGAACTTCTATTTTTAGTGATAATGGACAAATATTAAACCAAGTAAATATTCTAACTACTTTTAAGTTTTCAAATACTTCAGAACTAAGGCAGGGAAGGAGAAAAGGTTTCCAGAAGTTGCAGAGTCTAATATTAAGTAGGGTTATAAGAGAATATCTACTAAGAAGATAATATGTAATCAAAAAAACAAAGAAAAATAAATGGTGGTAATGTTGTGTTCTAGGGCAAGAATGTTGAAAGTATATAAAAAAGACAGTGCAAAGTTTCAGGGCTGAGGTCATATCTTTCCATTATGGCTTCAAGAGAGGAGCAAGAGAGAGAACAGTAGGATATAAGTAAGAAAACTAATGCAGGGTCAAATTATGCTGGACATTTCAGGCCTCCGTATAGTTTATATGTTGCCATTAAACATATTGGCAAAAAAAAAGTAAATTACTTTTAATGGCAAAAACCGCGATTGCTTCTGCACCAACCTAATACAAGGGCGATGGAATTTATTGGTTGTTGCTATAATCACTAATGCCTTTAACAGAGAAAATGATAGACTCAAATCAGCCAATTGCTAATTGAATGTGTGGTAGGAAAGTTACAATATATCCGTGGAATTATTTAAAGAGACCGTAATTTCCTGGAAGTGGAATGTAATTGATGCTGATGCTCTGGCCCAAGATCTGATTATAAGAGGAGCAGAATTTCAAATTGAACTGTTTTCTCAGCAAATCAAAACCAGGGTCATAAAGGGAAAGGACAGGACCCAGAGACTGTCCTGGGTCCTAAGATAAGTGATTCAGGAACATTAAAGAACCAGATCTCCTCGAGCCCTCTAAGCCTGAAGAAGTGGTTCACTTTTCTTTTTTAGACTGTAACAGACCCCTGGAGAATTTCCACTGGACTCCCCTGAGGCAGATATTTTGCAGAAGAAGACTTCCCTCCATGAGATCTTCTCCTACATTCCCTCTTGGCAACTTAACCAGAAGATATGGTTAAGTTCATTTCCATGGGCTTTAGAACTTCTGGACCTTATACATGAGAAAAGAGATCATTCATGGTTGGAGTCACCAGACCTGGTTAATATGTGCCAAAAGGAAACAGAAAAAGCAGTCCTGGTGGCCACATCTTGCAATTACTAGACCAGAATATAAAGCTGGATGAGAGAGACTTTGATGATATGAAGTATTAGGGTTTAAAAGGAACACCGAACTCAGTGGATTTCAAGAGCATCTGACATCAGTCCCAGTATGCCTTAGGCATGGCTCTTGGAAGCACTACGGATTACATTACATAGTGTCAAGTTTCCAGATCTGCCCTGAAAGAGTGTTGTGGAACCAATATAAAGGCTGAGGCACTGGACAAGCTGGAGTGACTGTGCACTTCGCGATTCCCAATAACATTAGTTTCACTAAGTTTATAAAGATTGCACTTTTTACAGGCTTAACTAGTGGCTGTTGTCCATAGACCAAGAAGGATTAGCAAGTAATGATGTTATGAAACAAATGTTGAAGATGATATACAGTTCTAGAGGAGCAAAGGAAAGGTGGTAGCATGTAATCAGTACAGAGAGATAAGGACCAACATAATTTCCATGCCAGTTATCAGCAACTCAACAATTAAGGAACTCTATTATGTAGGAATCTAAGACAACGGATAAGCTATCATCACAGTTTTTAGGGGAACTATAGAAAGTCTGCCAACAAGGATTTTTGTAAGTGTACATATATATTCAGAAAGCAGCTAATGTGGAGAAGCAGAAGGTCAATATCAGCCACTCCAGTGGAAATTTCAATCACTCATCTGCTTTCCAAGCCTGAGCCAACTTTCAGACTGAGAGTCCAACGATTAAAGCAGAAGCTATGTTTTTCAGAGAAATGACCTGATGCCAGAGCAAATATATACTGTAAAGATAATATTCTTCCTCTACTCACAAAGAATCTGTAGGTACATATGGAAAAGGGAGCACCCACATTTTTTGTATAGTGTGTGAATTGAAGGAAAGTCAACTTTTACCATAGCCTCCCTTCAAGAGTCGGTACGTATGAAAATCAGGTAATACATTTAGTTTAACCAAAAATTCATTTCACAGTGGATCCAATGAGTCTATATATGCACAATAAAACTTTACTTCCTGAATTCATAATTGAGATGTACATACATAGTAACTGGCAGGAGACTCACTCTAGCTCCTTGCAATGTGAATGAATAATAATTGTCATAGGAAAGGTCAAGGAAAAGACTGAAAAAGTTCTTTAAACCACAGCCAAGAGACTTCATAAGAGCAATATTGCCTTCCAGATGTAATAGGAGAGATCAGTGCCATTTTTAGAAACCTAAAAAGTTGCAGAGGCACAGTTTCTACTGTATTCTCATTTAAGTCACTTGCTTGGCCATATAAAAATCAAATACGTGATGACAGATTGCAGTGAACTACAGGACACATACTCAAATGGTAGTCAAATACAACGTTGTTCTGACGAGTGTGATATTACTGGAGTGGGTAGACTTGGGTATGTGATACTTGTTAATTTTTATTTTTAGTTGCAGAATTTTAATTAGACACTTTTTATAAATTTAAGTTTTTGATTGAAAATAATATATTTGCTTAAACATAAAACACAGTATGTTTCTTTTACTGCTACAGGTGACAGTGTTTCTCAAGTTTATAGTGATCAAATTTCATTATCCACTGAGTTCTAGGAAAGTCTTGAATTTTAATATTTTTAGACAGAAAGTTTCAAAGGCTTCTTTATTGTCAATAAGCTCTTCAGCTTGCATAAAAATAAAAACTAATAAAGGGTTCCGTTTCCATTTGTTATGTCTCACAATTTGTATTTTCTTGGATCCAGATAAAATGTTTCAAAATCTAACAAAACCCGTTACATAAATTAACACATAACATTTTTTCTAACTTTGCTTGTCAAGATAATCTTATAAACAATGTGTAAATAAAATATAATATACTAATTTCTGGAATTGATACCACATCCTGAAAATATTAGCTGAAATTAACTGGAAATAAATGTGCAAAGTTCCATGCATTACAAAAAGAAACATGTTTAGATGAAATTAATTAGGTTGTTATAAATACCATCTTCAAAATTATTGTTAACCCTACTAAAGGTTATGAAATATTTTTATCAAAATTTATTCAATCATTTGCCAAAGTAATAACCAAAGTAATTGTCATACACAAAATATAGAATTTACATAATTAAATATTCAAAATATGAAAATGAAACATTAACTGCAAATTGTATAGCATTCTTTCATTTATTTAACCTCTCTGATCAAAGCAAGCTCATTCATATTTGTCAAGCAATTGTTCTTTGACTTTTTTTGAACTTGGTTAAAATGACATTTTAATGAAATAATGTGGGCATAAAATGGAAAACAGTAATTAAAGGCTTTTCTTCAATTATACATTATTAGTGCCTAGTTTTTCCTTCACTTAATGTTTACCTTTCCAAGGCTAAGACCAGAAGACATCTGGAGATTCTAAGGAGAGTACTAGATCTGTCAAATATTTCAATATACACAGCTCTCATTCTTCTTTTTCCAATAACCTAGTGTAATTTCAGTAAAATAAAATTAGTAGTAGTCAATGATAGACATTTTAAGCCTACTGGGGTGTGTGTGTATGTCTGTGTGTGTTTGTGTGTGTGCATGCATTTTGAGTCTTCTTTTAGAGAAAGGAAATGTGAGAGTTGGTTTATGCTCTGTTTGGTCATGTGCTTACTTAATACATTTTGTTTGAAACAACAGCCAAATAAATAGATAAATTAATTAAAATAACTTCAGCTAAATTGTCACACAAACTATATATATAAAGTTAAAACATGGATCAACATTCTTTTCTCTTTTAGGTATTTATGAAGAATAAGCACTCTGTCTCATGGCACGTTTTTGGGAAAAAAAATAAAAAGAATTTTAGTTTTCTAAATTCTGAGTTTCAAATTCCTGCCTCTGTGTACAACTACATTATTCCAAAGAGTAACATCTGAAATATTATATATTGTTAGATCATTATTGATTTAATGATGGCATTGGTCAAGATGTAAAGAGCATTCTGTAAACTAGCACACACAGCTCACAGCTTTCGATGTATTTTTTAAAATAATATCTGTTTTCGTTTCTTTCTTTCTGAGACAGAGTCCTACTTTGTCACCCAGGCTGGAGTGCAGTGGTGTGATTATGGCTCACTGCAGCCTCGACATCCCAGGCTCAAGAAATTCTCCTGCCCCAGCCTCCCAAGTACCCGAAACTACAGACATGCGCCACCATGCCTGGCTAATTTTCCTGTTTTTGTTTTTGTAGAGATGGTGTTTCGCCATGTTGCCTAGGCTGGTCTTTCGCTCCTGGGCTCAAGCCATCTGCTGGCTTCATCCTCCCAAAGTGCTGGGACTATAGGCTTAAACCACTGTGGCCTATCTCTTTTCTTATTCTGAGCAGAAAACAAGAAAGCAACCGTGGCAAGATCTGTGACATGGTAAACAAGTGCCGACGTAAACTTAGACATATCTAGATAATCTGTATTTTGTGTGTGTGTGTGTTTGTTTGTTTGTTTGAGACGGAGTCTCGCTCTGTCGCCCAGGCTGGAGTGCAGTAGCCGGATCTCAGCTCACTCCATGGTCCGCCTCCCGGGTTTACTGAGGCAGGAGATAATCTGTATTCTAATGCTCCAGAAGCTCCATTATTTTTATCCTGGAGCTGCCCCAATCTTGATGCTCCCTTTTATTCTGGACTCTTCTCTGGAATGAATAGATATATTTATGTAGTTTTTGTTAAAGTTCTTGTCAACTATATTTTATGATAAAAAATTGCATTAAATTTTCTGTAAGGTATGCAGATACAGCTAAACATACTATTTACAAAACTGTACATTTTAAAGTTGAATTGATCCTTGCTAAGCTACATTGCATCTGTTTCTGTTTCTTTTCATTCTTATTTGGAGAAGCGGTGACTGAGGAAGAAATATTTCATTGTTGTGGTAGTTCCTTGAACACTAGCTTTTTATATTACTTGTAATATGTCAGTCCTAGAGCCATTTTTCTGCACGGGAGTTGGCTTCATACACGTTTATAATGGCAGCAGGAAGCCTGAGTGTGGATGCTGAACTACATGCCACTTCCCAGCAAAGAAGGGAATACAACCACAAGAGGAGTCTTCTTGACAAAACAAATGCTTCACATTGAAGTTATTTAAGATGTAGATTTAATTTCCATGGGGAAAGGCTGTATCGACATCAACAGCAGAATTTCAACCTGAAATGATGCAGAAATTCACTGCAAGCCAAGATCTGAAAAAGAAAACATATAGGTCCTTAGTGAGTTATATTTTGCTTTTAGATAAAGATAAAAAGAACACATGAACTTTTTAATGAATGTAAAAAGTTGAATTCACATTAATGTGAATTCTCCTGGTTATAGAATATATGATATATCCTGGTTATAGAAATATGCCTAAAGTGTCAAAGGACTGACTGGTGCAAATACAGTAGATTGATGACATGAATAATGCACATGAGAAGGCAAGGGATCAAGGACCACCAACACAAAAAGATATATTCTGAATCTACTCTGTCAGATCATCATTTTTGTTGTTGCTGTGAGCAGCCTATAGCTAAATCTGCAAACAAAGAAAACCACTGACCACATTTTTTATGCCTAGCCTTGATTTTCAGGTCATCTTCCTTTGTTTATTCACCTTTGGAACACCTTGGGTATACTTTCAAGTTGAATAAATTATTGTTTTGATTCATTTAAGAATTAACCTCTGGATATTTTCAAACCTGTGTTCTTTCTAATGTCATTCAAATAATGTGTAGTAGTTTTCATACAGTCCTGGTTTAGAGGTGGTTGTCTAATTTCTTAGTGGCGTTTCCTGAATGTTTTTATATCCAAAGCTACTGAAAAATGTATTTTATGCATTACGACAAAGCTAAACTTTAGTAATGACCCTGAAAATAGTTGTAGAGTGAATTTAAACATTTGAGAAATATTTTAAGGAAGCAACAGCAGAATAAATAAATAGTAAAAAATATTTTTGATGTGAAATTCAGTATTACTCTATATATGTATGGTATCTATCTATCAATACTCTCATGAAACTGCATATCAAAACAAAAAGGACATAGCTCATACATTACAAGAATCAGTGAAAAAAATAGAATTGTTGATCCCAGTTAAAAGTCTGTAAGTTAATATTTGAGATTAAAACATTTCTTGAAAATTATATTGAAATATTTTTTGGATGAAGGTTTCTTAGTCTTAGAATATATATACTCTAAAAAGCAAATAGATGTTTAAAAACTGTGTTAGTTTCCAGGCACAATAAGGTGTTTCTGATGAAATATAAAAAATTTTATTATGACATAGATTTATTTTGAGTTAGCATATTATAGAGTGAACTGGAAGAGGGAGTAAAATTATAGAGTAAAGGGATGTTCATATGTAATGCATAATGTTTTCCACACTATTTAGTTATTGCAACTTGTTATGGGCTGAATATTTGTATCCTCCAAAAGTCATATGTTGAAATCTTAACTCCCAATATGATGTATTAGGAGGGAGGGCTTTCAGAGGTAATTAGATCATGAGGGCTGAGCCATCTTATACAACATGGTGTCCTTATAGAAGGAATCCCAGAGAGCTCTCTCATTTGCTTTCTGCTTTGAGAGTACCTAATAAAAAGGCAGACATTTGAAAACCAAAAAGCAAGTCCTCATCAGAACTCCATTATTTGGCACTCTGATTTAGATTTTCACTCTCTAGAACTGTGGAAAGTAAATTCTTGGTGTTTATAAATCATTCAATTTATGGCTTACAACAACCCAAACTGATTAACTTAACAAAGAAGATAATTCTCTTATCATATTTGACACATAATGAAAACAGAGAGTTGAGAAAAAACCAAAATAAATGAAGATTTGTGTGTATTGATCTGTATGATGATGAACAAAAATATAACTCTGATATGTACACTGCAATGCCATATACATAGTTCAGAATCATGGACAGTCATCGAAAGGATGAATTATCAGAAAGGTAGAAATCTGAAGAGTGAAAGAGAAAAAGATATATAAATATGTATATGAGGAAATCCAAAGGGAATAAACATGAGTTAAAACAAAACAAAGTATATGTATCAGTCCATTTTCACATTGCTGTGAAGAAATGCCTGAGACTGGGTAATTTATAAAGAAAAGATGCTTAATTGACTCACAGTTCCGCATGGCTGGGGAAGCCTCAGGAAACTTACAATTATGGCGGAAGGCATCCCTTCACCGGGCAGCAGGAGAAAGAATGAGTGCAAGTAAGGGCAATGCCAGATACTTATAAAACCATCAGATCTCCTGAAACTCACTCACCATCACGAGAACAGCATGGTGGAAACTGCTCCATGATAAATTACCTGGTCCTACCCTTGACCTGTGAGAATTATGGGGATTATAGTTTAAGATGAGATTTGGGTGGTTGCACAAAGCCTAACTATATCAGTATAATAAATAACAACAACAAAAAAGAACGATATCTCCTGGTTATAGAAATATGCCTAAAGTGTCAAAGGACTGACTGGTGCAAATACAGTAGATTGATGACATGAATAATGCACATGAGAAGGCAAGGGATCAAGGACCACCAACACAAAAAGATATATTCTGAATCCACTCTGTCAGATCATCATTTTTGTTGTTGCTGTGAGCAGCCTATAGCTAAATCTGCAAACAAAGAAAACCACTGACCACATTTTTTATGCCTAGCCTTGATTTTCAGGTCATCTTCCTTTGTTTATTCACCCATCCATGGCATAAATATTTGTTGATGTTTCATCTTGCATTCATTCTTGTAAGTGTCAGTCAATTAATGTCAATAAGGAGTTAGAGTAAAAATTACTTTTTAGTGAAGGAGACAAACATTAAAATCCCATGTGTTATAAGCAACTGCAGGCAAATGCGCACGGGTGCCACCAAACGAACACAAAGGAAAGGTGTATGAGGTCCCAGAGAAGCAAGAGCATTTTTTCATAATATTTACTTTTAATTGAATTTTGAAAAAGAAGTAAAGGCATGACAAATTTAGCTTATTAGGTATATAAAGGTTAACATTTATTCTATGTAACCAGCCATTTATAAAATATGTTTATAATGTCATGTCAGGAAACCACAATGATATCTATAAGATATAATTTAATTTTAGTGTAACATTCAATAAGCTCTAGGTATATGTTTACATTACTTAGGCAGATACCCTGTCCATTTATAAAGGCATTTTTATTGTGTGATATGAAATTGCACATTAAACATACACACAGAGACATACAAACACGTACACATCGGAAAATTTACTTGCCAAAAAATTTTAATCTAGATATTAGTATTTTGTTATTAGCCTATTCTTATAAAATTCTCAGATATAAACAGAAAATGTAAGGTTATTTGAAGTTAGCAAATAATTTGAAGTATTAAAACAATAGTAAACTAAGACATGATGAGAAAGAAACCAAAGACAAAATATATGTAAAGAATGATTTGGAAATAGTGACTGCTGAAACTGAAAACCAAATACATTAAACCCTTACAATTTTAAAATATCACATTTAAATATGACTTTCTTTTTAATTTGAATTAACTATGGAAGGAATATTAGAAGAATGATCAAGAAATATTTTCTGGGCTTTCCAAAAAATGACAAACGACATATTTGGCAGAATGTCAAGTGTCTAATAAATATTACCATGTCTTGACAAAAAAGTAAAGAAAATTAGTAAAACAACTAATGAACTCTGAAAAAAAAAAAATCACCAAACACAGCATTGCCATGAAAGAATGTTTCAAGATAATTTAATCACTTGGTATATTGGATTCAGTCGGATAGGATCACAAGGTGAAGATTGCAACACCTAGGCAGTCAGATTTTACGGGTTAATTTGACAGGGAGAATATCTCTTAAAGATAAACAACCAACCCTGTGTTGTTGGGTGCACCATATTAATAAAGAATGAGCCTTGAAGCCATTTGCCCTTACAAGATTCATGTGACCAGCAATTGTCAGAATTTCATAGATTATAGAAATCTCCCTTCCCAATGACCTTGATATCAGTGGAGATCATAGTGATGGTGACTCACATTTTGTTTTGTTTTGTCATTCAATAATTGTGAACCAAGATTTTCAGTGTTCTATGCTCAGAAAGCCTGGACCAGGCAGAAATATGATACTATTCATGAAGAATAGTTTTCAAAAGGTAGCATGAAACCAGCACCAATTGCATTTGTTGGAAGTTTCTTAGATGTTTTATTCTATGTGAAAACACAAACACACACCTTACAGAGAAGAATGTTTAAAGTCCTATCTGGTTTCAATCACGCTCTGCTCCATCCATACTTCTAAATAACAACCTTCCTCCTTGCTATCCACAAAAGAAATTTGTATGTATACCCAAATTCAGTATGTACTTATTTTTGTTCCTTATCAGTCTTTGAGCCCTATGCAGTATTAAACACACTTGACCATCCAACCTAAAACCACGATACTCTCTGCACTTAACCTACAAGAAATTGCACTCTCTTGGTTTTACTCATACAGATGGAATTGGACTATTTCAGTGTATGTTACTGATTTGTTCTTCCATACCTGGCATCTCAAATTGAAAGCTCCTGTGTGTTCCTGGGATGTACTTTACTTCAAGGTCCAAACAGTTTCCCGAGGAGATTTCCTCCTTGCCAGTGACTAGATCCTTCTAAGAATAGATGTTCTGCTAATGTATTTCTTCTGAGTGTTATACATAACTCAATCTATACCAATTATCTATCTATCTATCTATCTATCTATCTATCTATCTATCTATTCATCTAATTTGTCAAGGTTTTCCAGAGACAGAACAAATTAGATATAGACATATTTATAAATACACAGAAGATTTTATTTTATTTTATTTTATTTTTTTTTTTTTGAGATGCAGTCTGGCTCTGTCTCCCAGGCTGGAGTGCGGTGGCGCGATCTCGGCTCACTGCAACCTCTACCTCCCGTGTTCAAGCCATTCTCCTGCCTCAGCCTCCCGAGTAGCTGGGACTACAGGCGCCGCCACCACGCCCGGCTAATTTTTTGTATTTTTAGTAGAGACGGGGTTTCACCGTGTTTGCCAGGATGGTCTCCATCTCCTGACCTCGTGACCCTCCCACCTCTGTCTCCCAAAATGCTGGGATTACTGGCGTGAGCCATCGCGTCCGGCCAGGAGATTTATTATGGAAATTATATTAGATGGTTATGGAGGCTACAAAGTCCCACAATTGGTTATCTGCAAGCTGGAGAACCAGAGAAGTTGGTGTGGCTCAGTCCAAGCCTGAAGTTCTCAGAACCATGAAAGACAATGGAGTAGCTCTTATTTTGAGGCCAGAAGCCTGAGAAACTGGGGGATGAAGGGTTGCTGGTCCATGTCCCAGAGTCCAAAGTTCAGAGAACCTGGAGATCGGACGTCCAAAGTCGGGAGAAGAAAGGTGTCCCAGCTCCAGAAGAGAGAGAGAATTTGCCTTTTCTCTGCCTTTTTGTTATTTCTGGGCCTTCAGTTGATTGACTGGTGCTCACTCACATCGCCTGAAGGCCAATCTTGCTTATTCAGCACACTGATTCAAATTCCAGTCTCCCCTGGTAACACCTTCATGTACAGACTTGGAAAAAAATGCTTTATCAACTCTGGGTATCCCTCAATCCAGCCAAGTTGACAGTTCTAATTAACCATTTTGCTATCTATCTACAAACTGAAAGTCAAATACTGAGTTCTTCATCTTTCTCCGTGTTCTCACTCAGTCTTTCCAATCTCATTATATGATACCACTATTTATTTGGGTGCTCTAAACAAAAATCAGAACATTATGTTTCGTTCCTCCTTCTTTCTTAATCCTCACATCCAAACTATCACTAAATGTTGTTTCCAATGTTACCTCCTCCCTATCTTTATTTCCAAAATCATCATAGTATCATCACTTACCTGAAATACTGGAATAGCTTCCTAAATATTTTACCTGCTGTATTAGTCTGTTCTCACATTGCTAATTAAGACATACCTGACAGTGGGTAATTTATAAAGGAAAGAAGTTTAATGGACTCACAGTTCCACATGTCTGGGGAGGCCTCACAATGATGGTAGAAGGCAAAGGAGGAGCAAAGGGACGTCTTACACGGCGGCAGGCATTGAGGACATGTGCAGGGGAAGTGCCCTTTATGGAACCATCAGTTCTCCCGAGACTTATGCACTATCAGGAGAACAGCACAGAGACAAAACCATCCCCATGATTGAGTTACTTCCCACCAGGTCCCTCCCAAAACACGTGGGGATTATGAGAGCTACAATTCAAGATGAGATTTGGGTGGGGACACAACTAAACCACATCATTTGCTACCAGCTTGCTGCAAGGATGTTACTTTCTCTTTCATCTAAAATACTTTAATCACACTAGACTTCAAGTTCCTTTAATGAAATAACAATTCCTCTTTGAAGACATTTACACATTATTTATTCAATGAGAAAACTCTCCATGGCATACTTTGCCCATCTAACTGATGCTCATTTTTAAAGCATCAACTTAATCAGTTATTCCTTAGCAGAAACTGAAGTGTCTCCAGTGAGATACTCTTCTCAGCAACAGTTCACCTATATTGTCCACTGCCTCAGAGCTGTGGTTTGATAGTTGATTTTGCTAACTGAATGTAATAGAAGTGACACTGCATGGCCCTTGAGGTGAGATAATAAGAAGTCTTACAGATTCCTACCTGGTCTTTTAATGTGCTCTATGGATCCACTTACTAAAATCTAAAGGAGCATATAAACCTCAGGAAGAAGCTCACATGAAGAGGAAAAAAATATTCTGATCAAAAGCCTCGTTGAGTTTACAATTAAAAAACAGCCTTACCCGTTAGGGATGTGAGGGAACAATATTGGAAAACACTCCAATCCCAGCTGGGATCTTCCTGCTGACATTATATTGAGAAGCAATAAGTTTATTTCTAACAAGCAGTACCCAATCTGAGAATCATAAGCACAAGAAATGATTGTTATTTTAAGCATTGGAGTCATTGGAGTATTTGTTTTAGAAAATTGTTTAAACAATAGTTAAAAAACAAAAAAATTAAAAAAACAAGAATAATCTCAAATACACTTTTTTTTTTTTTTTTTGAGACAGGGTCTTGCTCTGTCACCCAGGCTGGAGTGCAATGGTGCAATCTTGGCTCACTGCAGCCTCGACCACCTGGGCTCCAGCAATTCTTCCTCAGCTTCCAGAGAGCTAGGACTGCAAGCGTGAACCACAATACCTACATTTTTCTAAAAATATAGAGACAGAGTCTCACTTTGTTGCCCATGCTGGTCTCAAATTTTGGGGCTCAAGCAGTTGTCCCACCTCAACCTCCCATGCTGGGATCCCATCGTGTGCACCACGATGCCCAATTCTAGCATACTTATTTCATAGCAACATATACTTATCTGTCATAGAACTTTTTAAAGATTAAAATGTGTACTTTTATCTGAACATGATTAGGACATGGATATTTTTTGGAGAGGAAGGAATTATTCAGCTTACCACAATAGGGTCTGTATTTCATTGGAAAAGTAATTAAGAAATTCTTTAAAATTCTGGCTGGACATGGTGGCTCATGCCTGTAATCCCAGCAGCTTGGGAGGCCGAGGTGGGCGGATCACCTGTGGTCAGGAGTTTGAGACCAGCCTGGTCAACATGGTGGAAACTCTCTCTAGTAAAAATTAAAAAAACACTAGCCAAGCGTAGTGGCAGGCACCTGTAGTGCCAGCTACTTGGGAGTCTGAGGCAAAAGAATCGCTTGAACCTGGAAGGGGGATGTTGCAGTGAGCCAAGATCACTCCACTGAACTACAGCCTGGACGACAGAGAAACACTCCATAAAAAATATACATATATATTCTTTAAAATTCTATCTATTACCAAGAAGTCTCGCTGTACCTGCAACACTCAGTACTCAGGAAATATCAAGGGATGGATAGCACATTTGAAATGATACTTGCAAACCTATTTGAGAAACACTGGTTTTCAAGGTCAAAGGCTTTGCTTTGAGTTCTCATGGCCATTATGTCCACTCCAACAGAAACAAACATTCCCATAGGATCGCATTACTAAGTATACTCTGCATCTGGACTTCTCACTCCCTAACCTTGATTCTGCTCTTTAAATAGTCTGATAAAGCCAAATAATATAGAAATGTGTTGCTCTATGCCTACGTTTATCGACAATAGGTTCTGTGGCCTTTTTCAAATATAAAACTAAAAACACTCTGCATGATTTTCAGCCCAGAGATCCAGTTTACTAGAAACAACAGCCTGTAAGGATGCTCTTGAGGCTCATTGGAGGGACCTTACTGTTAACCACAAACACTCAGAAAACGCCACTAAATTTATGTTTCCCAATTAAAACTTCACCTATTTACCTCCAAGATTTCCCTGCTGATGGTAGATCTAAAATGCAGATTTCTTCAGGTATTCCCAGAAGTACAAGTCATACTAGGGAAAAACCTCTTCCAAGTAACTCAGAAAGTAGGAGATTATTAGAAATGAACATTTTCTGCCCAAGATCTTCAGATAGAGACAGAAATGCGGGTATTTACTGATAATTAGATTCTCCTTTGTTTCTTTATCCTCTTTTCTATGTTCATTTTTCCATCTTTCTATTCATTTAATGTTTTTGAGGGTTACATTGATACTCTTAAGAGCTTTACCCTTAAACTTGTTACTTTGTATATCAGGGGGATATGCTGTATTAAATAGACCTACTAATATCAAAGCTGTTTTTCTGACAGACTTTTTATCGGGATCGAATATGTTCTCTTTGATGATTTCAGGTTGGAAAGAATCTTGGCTTGAAGACATTATTCAAAACTTTCTAATAATTCTAATTTTCATTCTTGTTGTATTCATAGGGCTTTTTAAAGTTCACTTTCTCCAGCATCTTAAAGTATTCCATATAACAACTCTTTTGATAACTTATGGAAATTCAACTACAATGAGTACAAGTCATGAGAAGTGTGATGGCAGCTCTCACCAATAAATCTGAAAGTTCAATTGACCCTAGTGGTACAGATTTGAAGGAATTAACAATATTTGTCAAATGATAAGACTCAATCCCTTCTCTGATCAAAAGGAGTTATTGTAGGAAACTCTGGAAGACTGAAAAATTACCACTTGGCCACCTACCTGCTTCCTCTTGACTTTGGTCCACACAGCTCATCCTCCCACTCTGATATTTGCATAATCTTAACCTCTAACCCAATCTTCTTGCTAAAACTATATTACCCAAACAAACAGCGGTTAAAGCCCAAAATAATTCTTTCTTCTGAGACCCATATTTTACCAAATATTCCCCCAAAGTAGTTTAACATCTGCTGAAACCATTGGCAAGGCCCCAAGAACATTTTAACCACCCTCTCCCAAGTTAGTACACACCTTTGAGGTATTTTGCAAGCTGCATTATTCTGAAAAAAGGGCTTACAGTTAATGACTTGTCAGTTTCTTTTTTTCCATGAATCTCAACTTTTACAGCCTTAAAGAGCACACACGACACACAACTAAACGAGGACATTATCTTTTATTGTGTGTCTAGACTGAAAATAATTTTTAATTAAACTGTTTCAGATGTTTGAGGATGAGTAATAGAAAATTTGTATGTTTAACTTGAATAACTAAATATATGTAAGAAATTCACATTTCTTTCCATTAATATAAATCAGGAGCAATTTAGGGCAAGCACAAAACTAACCACAAATTTAGTAATAAGAAAAGTTCACTTTTTTTAACTGAGCTTTTGCTGTGAGTTGGGTCCTATGCTATCTGAACATACAATTTCTCATTTAATTACCTTAATGCAAAGTATCACAGGGTCATTTTTCCCCAAAGTGATAAAAATGCCA
The DNA here is from genome assembly GCF_003255815.1 of Theropithecus gelada. NCBI lineage: Eukaryota > Metazoa > Chordata > Mammalia > Primates > Cercopithecidae > Theropithecus > Theropithecus gelada. The sequence continues at coordinate 38,459,966 of NC_037670.1, read as the reverse complement.
TGATGACAATTTACACTAAGCATGTTTGCAAACATTTGCTTGGCATTTTAGCCAACATGGCATTTGTATAGTGTCATTGTATTGATTTGTATCAATATGTGCTGAGAGATCTGGCAAGATGGCCGAATAGGAACAGCTCCAGTCCACAGCTCCCAGCCAGGCCAACGCAGAAGGCTGGTGATCTCTGCATTTGGCACTGAGGTACCCAATTCATCTCACTGGGACTGGCTAGAGAGTGGGTGCAGCCCATGGCAGGCAAGCATATGCAGGGTGTGGTGTCACCTCATCCAGGATGTGTAAGGGATTGGGAAACTCCCTCCCCAAGCCAGGGGAAGCCATGAGGGAATGTGCCTTGAGAGACAGTGCTATCTGGCCCAGATACTACACTTTTCCAATGGTTTCTGCAACCCACAGACCAGGAGATTCCCTTGGGTGCCTACACCACCAGAGCCCTGGGCTTCAGGCGCAAAACTGGGTGGCCATATGGACAGACACTGTGCTAGCTGCAGGAGTTTTTATTTTTTATTTTTTGTATCTCAGTGGCACCTGGAATGCCAATGATACAGAACCATTCACCCCCTGGAAAACCTAGAAGAAATGGACAAATTCCTGGACACATACACCCTCCCAAGACTAAACCAGGAAGAAGTCAAATCCCTGAATAGACCAGTAACAAGTTCTGAAATTGAGGCAGAAATTAATAGCCTACCAATGAAAAAAAGGACCAGACGGATTCACAGCTGAATTCTCCCAGAGGTACAAAGAGGAGCCTGTATCATTCCTTTTGAAATTTTTCAAACAATAGAAAAAGAGGGACTCCTTCCTAACTCATTTTATGAGGCCAGCACAATCCTGAGACCACAACCTGACAGAGACACACACGAAAAAAGAAAATTTTAGGCCAATATCCATGATGAACATTGATGTGAAAATCCTCGATAAAATATTGGCAAAACAAATCCAGTAGCACAAAGCTTATCCACCACAATCAAGTTGGTTTCATACCTGTGATGCAAGGCTGGTTCGACATATGAAAATCAATAAACATAATCCATCACATAAACAGAATCAATGACAAAAACAACATGATTATCACAATAGATGCAGAAAAGGCCTTCGATAAAATTCAACACTCCTTCATGCTAAACAAACTCAGTAAACTAGGTATTGAAGGGATGTATCTCAAAATAATAAGACCTATTTATGACAGACACACAGCCAATATCATACTGAATGCACAAAAGCTAGAAGCATTTCTTTTGAAAACTGGCACCAGACAAGTATGGCTTCTCTCACTACTCCTATTCAACACTGTATTGGAAATTCTGGCCAGGGCAATCAGGAAAGAGAAAGAAATAAAGGATATTCAAATAGGAAAAGAGGAAGTCAAATTGTATCTGTTTGCAGATGACATGATTGTATATTTAGAAAACAACATCATCTGAAAACCCCTTAAGCTGATAAGCATCTTAAGCAAAGTTTCCGGATACAAAATCAATGTGCAAAAATCACAAGCATTCTTATACACCAATAATAGATAAACAGAGAGCCAAGTTATGAGTGAACTCTCATTCACAATTGCTACAAAGAGAATAAAATATCTAGGAATACAACTTACAAGGAATGTGAAGGACCTCTTCAAGGAGAGCTACAAACCACTGCTCAAGGAAATAAAAGAGGACACAAACAAATGGAAAAACATTCCATGCTCGTGGATAGGAAGAATCAATATTGTGAAAATGGCCGTACTGTCCAAAGTAATTTATAGATTCAATGCTATTCACCTGAAGCTACTATTGACTTTCTTCACAGAATTAGAAAAAAACTACTTTAAATTTTATACGGAACCAAAAAAGAGCCTGTATAGCCAAGACAATCCTAAGCAAAATAACAAAGTTGGAGGCATTATGCTACCTGACTTTAAACTATACTACAAGTCTACATTAACCAAAATTGCATGGTCCTGGTACCAAAACAGATATATAGACCAATGGAACAGAACAGATGCCTCAGATATAGCACCACACATATATAACCATCTGATATTTGACAAACCTGACACAAACGAACAATTGGGAAAGGATTCCCTATTTAATAAATGGTGTTGGGGAAACTGGCTAGCCATATGCAAAAAATTAAAGCTGGACCCCTTCCTTACACCTTATACAAAAATTAACTCAAGATGGATTAAAGACTTAAATGTAAGACCTAAAACCATAAAAACCCTAGAAGAAAACCTAGGCAATACCATTCAGGACATAGGCATGGGCAAAGACTTCATGTCTAAAACACAAGAAGCAATGACAACTGAAGCCAAAATTGAGAAATGAGATCTAATGAAACTAAAGAGTTTCTGCACAGCAAAATAAACTAGCATCAGAGTGAACAGGCAACCTAGAGAACGGGAAAAAATGTTTGCAATCTACCCAACTGACAAAGGGCTAATATCCAGAATCTACAAGGAACTTAAACAAATTTACAAGAATAAAACAACCCCATCAAAAAGTGGGCAAAGGATATAAACAGACACTTCTGAAAAGAAGACATTCATACAGCCAACAGACATAAGAAAAAACGCTCATCATCACTGGTCATTAGAGAAATGCAAATCAAAACCATGATGAGATGCCATCTCATGCCAGTTAGAATGGCGATCAATAAAAAGTCAGAAAACAACCAGATGCTGGAGAGGATGTGGAGAAACAGGAATGCTTTTATACTTTTGCTGGGAGTGTAAATTAGTTCAACCATTGTGAAAGACAGTGTGGCAAGCCCTCAAGGATCTGGAACCAGAAATACCATTTAACCTATACCCAAAGATTATAAATCATTCTACTATAAAGACACACTCACACATATGTTTATTGCAGCATTATTTACAATAGCAAAGACTTGGAACCAACCCAAATGCCCATCAATAATAGACTGGATAAAGAAAATGTGGCACATATACAGCATGGAATACTATACAGCCATAAAAAAGGATGAGTTCATGTCCTTTGCAGGGACATGGATGAAGCTGGAAACCATCATTCTCAGCAAATTAACACAGGAACAGAAAACCAAATACTGCAAATTCTCCCTCATAAGTGGGAGTTGAACAATGAGAACACATGGACACAGGGAGGGGAACATCACACACTGGGGCCTGTTGAGGGGTGGGGGCTAACGGGAGGGAGAGCATTAGGACAAATACCTAACATAGATAACAGGTTGATGGGTGCAACAAACCACCATGGCACATGTATACCTATGTTACAAACCTGCGCGTTCTGCTCATGTATCCCAGAATTTAAAGTATATTAAAAAATATGTCAAGTGCTTATTATCAGAATGTTAACAGAAAATATAGACAGAAAAAATAACTTTGTGTATATACTCTGTCATAAACAGTGCAGTCACCAAATTTTAGTCATACTGTGCTCTTAAATCATATCTGATGTTTCTAAATGTTTGGAGTATTGTGCTTCTTATAAACAAATATCCACATACAAATGTTGAGATAGCCTGCAGCCTTTAAGTTGCAAAAAGGTGCTCTAAGTGGAAATTGTGTATAATTTTAAGATAACTAAGCAGTATACCTAGACAATAAAACAAGACAATTTCAGTAGCATAAGTCTTAGTGGCAGGTATTATAAATTACTTAAAAATTATATTCACTTTTAAAGAAACACTGATGAATTCATTAATAAGGGAAAGATTTTACACGTTTTTTAAAACATACTATTAAACAGACACTATTGTAATGCTATAATGATATGCTATAATGATATCCTAGTAGGCGGCACATATTACACACCATTTACCGTGACAAGGAGCATGAGAGCCTTTGTATAACTGGCTACGGGAGGATAAAGTGGTAAATCGTAGCAACACTGAAGCATGAATGTAGCCTAATTAACAAAACTGAAGCTTCTACACTCATGCTGTCCTTACACGTGTCTTCATTCACTTGCACGGTCTATGCCTTTGTGTTCAGTAGAATGTTGCTTCTCATTGGCATGCTGCAGTGTTTCTCGTCTACCTACTACATCTTGCGTGATATCTCAAGGTGCTGTGCATGCAATTATCTTTTGCTCAGTAGTATTCTAATTAAAATCTACCATTTAACTGAGCTTCTTCTATTAAAAGCATGTAGAGATCTCCCAGGTCTGGAATCACATTTAAAAACATATTTCTTAATTTCTTATAGTTATGCGTGTAATTCCATTTATTTCAGCAAAATCCTAGCTAAATTCTTTTCTACAATTTTTAATACCCAAGGATATTAACTTACATTGGAAAGTAATACAGAAGAAAACAAATGAGGCTTACCTTTCTCGATGACAGGCAAAAGTACTCATCTCTGAATACTCTGGTTAGCCTCTCCGTCTTCAAAATATACATCAACCTTTCTCTTCTCTCTCCATTCAATAGAATGAAAAACTGTTTAGTTTTATATAGTTGCACTGTTGTAAGTCATACAAATAATATTATCTATATGAAATAGTGAAAGATCAGTTGATAGAACATCTTAAGTCTTGTTGTTTAATGACTGAAACCCGTTTAAATCTTCTGTGGCATAATTTGCTCTTTGAATCATGAGAGAGTGATTGATTACTTTTGGAATGTTACTGATTTTGAAGTTTATTTGATTCAATTTATCTTCATCTCTTATCAAGGAATAAATCTGAAGCACAATATATTTATGTGTTTGAATACCATAAAGCCAAAATAAAGTCTCATTAACCAATTCTTTCAGTGGCGTTGTCACTGATTTTTATTTATGAGCTTCAGTAAAGGAGCCTAAAAACAATGCCAGGTCTCTAGATATGTGGCATGATCTAATAAAGTCACGTGAGTTATTCTTATTCCACAATATCTTATCTACAACATGTAACGATGAACAAAATTCAATATATTGAACACACCTATGTATAAATAAAATTCACTACATATGTACAGGATATATTCAAGCATAAACAGATGCACTGAGTTATTATTGATGACAGTAAAATGAACACATTTAAATTGTTCAGTGTAATAATTCTGATATCTGTATACACTAATGGCACTATGATTATAATCAAAACAATAAGTATACCTTAACTTCAAAAGCTTTCTGTGATCCTTAAAGTCCTCTCTGTTGTTTATTTTTCAAGGTAGTGGTTCAATGCAATTTTAAAAATAAAAAAATTATGAAATACAGAAGAATAATTGAAATATATTTTCACCAGAGCCCATAACTGATCACTATATCTTTCCTCCACCACCCATTACAGCACCTCAGGCGATGAGGTTGCTTGGTTGATGGGGTAATCAAGAAGAGCTTCACCCTGAGGGAGATGAGGCACTAATTTTCTTGCCCTATTGAGGTTTTCATTATTGCAATTGCTAATTTATTGTTATAACTTGGCAGAGAATCAACAATAAAATCCTGGTGCTCTAGACATATTTCATTTTGTAGCAGGAAGTGTAACTCCTCTGATTAACTTTTTTTTTTTTTTTTGCTTTTGCCTGTTATTCTGTGGTCATGAGAATTCCAAAGTTGACCATGAGGCAGTCTTAGCTTCTCATTTCATGGAAACCCTACTTTCACATGGTAAAACCATCCCTGCCTAGGAATAAGAGCTCTAGTGGAAATTGACTCACATAATTATGGAAGCTGTGAAGTTCCATGATACGACATCTGCAAGCTAGAGTATCAGGAAAGCTGGTGGTATAATTGAGTCTGGTTCTGAATACCTGAGAACCAGGGAAACCAACAAAGAAAAATCACAATCTGAGGCCAAAGGCCTGAAAAATAGGGAAGTGAGGAGTGTCACTGGTGTAAGTCCTAAAGTACTAAAGCCCAAGTACCAGGGGTGCTGATGTCCAAGGGCAGGAGAAGATGGATGCTCCAGCTCAAGGAGACAGAGAGATTAAGAACTTGCCTTCCTCCACTTCTTTGGTTCTACTTGAACCCTTCATAAATTGGATGATGTCTGAGTTAATTGGTGAGGGCAGATCTTTCTTACTCAGTGTATTGATTCAAAAGCTAATCTCTTCTGGAAGCACTCTCACAGACACATGCAGAAATAGTATTTTATTAGCTGTCTGGGCATCCCTCAACCCAATCAAGTTGACACATAAAATTATCAAAGAGAAGGAGAAGAAAGCTTGAGAGACACGGGAAGATTATGGTAAGAAGGACAAATGCCAATGCTCAGCAGTGAGTTATTGATTACAGCTTCGTGGCTGCTGCAGAAAAGTTGTATTGGAAATGGCTCCAAGTACATGGTGCCCTACTTACCCTATTATCTTCCAGATACTTTTTCAAGTAAGAAGATATGAGCAGAACCCTTTACAATTTTGCTCTTCTTTCTTTCTTTCAAAAGCATTTAACCCTGTGATTCTGTGTTTTCTCTTTGACTTAATTCAAATTATAACTGCTAGATATTTTCAGTATTAAGAATGTGAGTTTAAAATACTTCCCTAATTTTCATAAAGGTATTGTTTCTCATTTGATCCATTATTTTCATTGTTTAAGTTAATTTAAGTATAAAATAAGGGTGTGATTCTAGTTAAATAATTTGGTGGAATCCAACACTCAATCATAGTATACACAAACTAGTTAAATAAGAAGGATGACCTATGAATGACTAAGGCAATGAAAGTTGATTTACAGATAATTGTTATTAACAAAATATTCAATAATTTTAATTTTGTGAAGAAGTAATATTTATAAGTTATATAAATTTCATTCTACATAGGCATCAAATCTTAATTTACTTTTTAAAAGTCTGGACTAATTAAATTTTGTGTTTTGTAATGAATTAGACATCTTAAAATATTTTTAATTGAAAGAGCTACATAGAAGTGTAATAATTAAATGCAGAAGTAACTATTAACTATTTTATGATATAATCCTGCAAGAATTTCCTGTTTCTTGAGAAATTATTGCAGCTAAAACTAAAAAGTTGAATTAAATTTTTTTTAAGTTAAGGATAATTACTATAATCAAGATTTCCATATACTCAATTTTATACAATATAGTTTTTTTTCTTACTTGTTAGTAGAAATACATTTCACTTTAACCATCCCAGGAATCCAATTTGGTTTCTTTTTATTAGAATTTCTTATTTTCTTTTTTAGCAATGAACACACTAGGGTTATGCATTTGCCTTGATTAGAGCATTTTAAATATGTAAATGCTGAGTAAAAACAAGCAAGATGTTAAAGCAAGATGCTTACAACAAATTTCAATAACCCCAAAGTATCTCAGATATACAATAGACTATATTATAATCTTGAGTATACTATTAGGAGAGAAATTATGCTTCATTTCCCTAATTAATTGCATTACATTGATATAAAATGCCAAACACTAAATAGTAAATATTAAGACAGCATTTGTAAGTAGTTTAAAGTAATTTAAACTTAATTAAATGGGAATGACACTCAATGAACACAATTATTCTGTTCATTGTGACATTTAAATGGTAACATTCACTATAAAAGTAATAAGTTAGATGAATATTTTCCAACTAAATTATGTTTTTAAATTTTAAATAGGCCTATAAGCATTCAAAATGAAGGTTATATTTGTAATTTTCCATTTCAATGTATTTGTTTTATTTTTTCCTCATTTTTGAAAATGAGTGGTATGTTCTCACATTTGTTACAACAATCTGAAAATAAATACTTTTAAATTATTTGAATAGATATAAATTTTATCTTTGCACTTGCTGAACGCATTGTATCATTCAATTTAACTCTCTAAATCTTATAACAAAGATATGTAAAGTAAGGACACTCAACAGATTTCCTAAATGCAAATTACAAATGTTGTAATTCATGTTAATTCACAAATATTAATTCATGTTAAATTAAAAATTCAGAAATTATAAAATTATTTTATCCTACAAAAAAAATTCTACATAACAAAATAATAACCTGCATTGAGTTATTGTTTTTACTCCTAATATTCCTTCTAAATAAGCCGAACCCAAGCATAGTAAGGGACCCAGAGAAAAACATAAAGGTCGGGTGCAAACAACTAAAGTGAGTCTCCAGGATAAAAATTTCCAGATATTCCCAACACAAAGTGCTTCCCAGGCTGTTATGCCAACTGCTATGTGCTGAATTATTCCCACCTTTCAAATTCATATGTTAGTCCTAACCCTTAGGACCTCGGAATGTGACTGTATTTGGAGATAGGGTCTTTAATTAGGTAACTAAGTTAAAACGAGGTTATTAGTATAAGCCTTAATTCAATAGGACTGGTGTCCTTATAAGAAGAGAAAAATAGGACACAGACTGATACAGAGAGAAGATCATATGAAGAAAAGAAGGAGACAGCCATCTTACAGCCAAGGAGGGAGGTCTCAGTGGAAATCAACCTTGCTGACACCTTGATCTTAGGCTTCTAGCCTACAGAACTGTGAAAAAATAAACTTCTGTTGTTTAAGCTACTTAATCGGTGATACTTTGTTAAGAAAGCCCGAGAAAACTAATACAATAATGCATAAAAAATTAGATAATATAGACAATTGACTACAGTGTTATCTATAAGGAATCCAGCCAAAGTCAGAGGGGTAATACCAGGATACTCCATCCTCAGAAACTACCAGGTAGGATGATTTGAATCCAGCTCTACGTAATTGAAATGTGTTCACTAATGAAATAAATATTATATATTATTTATATACACCTACATTATACACACACACAAGTGCACATGTATGCAAATACATAATTTTATATACGAAAGTAATACATAATACCTATATATTTATATGTGTTTGGTTTATATTTCATAAATACATATTAAAATACAAACTTCCTTTTTTTACCCAATTCCACATTCTCTTTATTTTTTTTCACAGGATCTTGATGATTTCCAATATTTCTCCTGAATTTATTGGCTTTAAATATTCTATCACTATGAACCAACCTTGATACTTTTCTCCCTTCCATTTCAATAATCATCCTTATAAGCAATTCTGCCATCTCAATACTTTTCTGTTTTTTTCTTTTCTTATATCAGCATTTTGAATTATCTAAACATTACTGGTTTTCCACAAACTGTGATGTAAGCTTTCTTCTTTTCTCTCTTTTTACATTTCTTTTAAAAAGGATATCTACTTTAAAATTTTAACAGTATAATTTTCCCTCAGCTCTTCATTTTAATCAAACACTGCAAGATAACACTTCTAAGAGTGAATCCTACATTTTTAAGCAAAACTATTTTTAAAAATATAAAATATCATCCATTTTTATTCAGACTTTAAGTTCACGGCCAATGGAACCATTTTTTTTTTTTTCATATTTGACTACTGTAGATGAATATGTGAGAAAAACCTGAAGCCAGGGTCAAAAACAGTTATCCAATATGGCAGAAGTTTGGAGATAAACTGAAGAACGAAAGCTAAGATTTCCTGAGACAGACAGGACTGTTTATCACTGAAGATGAATACAGTGTTAAAATATCCTAGGAGAAACAGGCATTTGGAAAATATTTTATCTTTAACTGTTCAGTATTTTGATGCATACATAGGACCCAAATACACAGACAAGTAATTAGTCATGAGTTAAACAGGGATCTTTGAAATTCATCATTGTATTGAATAGGTCGAAGACATTTAAAATTGTTTAGAGACACTCAACTACTGCATCCTGTGACACATGAGTTTGTGACTGTTTTTGTGTTCCAAATTGATTTTAATTTCAACTCTTATGTGGAAACTTAGTGCATAAAAACATTAATTCTCTCCATAAGGAATAGTTAGTGAAGAATACTCTTAAAACATCTACTGTTTTCTAAACAATGCCTTAAGCTCAGTATTATAGTCATCAATGGGAGTACTTATATAATTTCAATTTTTTTCTTAAAAATAAGCAGAAATAGTATGATTCCAAAATCAACTTTGTTCTGCCATTAAATGTCTAATTGTTAATTAGTACCATTTAAATGTGACTTGGTGTATGTTCTGTTTGTATCTGCAGTCAAATAATTTAATTATCTTCTAAATACTTGTGGGGTTTTTTTTACTGCAAATTCTAATGCATAAAATGTAATTTTTTAAAATTATACTTTAAGTTCTAGGGTACATGTGCATAATGTGCAGGTTTGTTACATATGTATACTTGTGCCATGTTGCTGTGCTGCACCCATCAACTCGTCAGCACCCATCAACTCGTCATTTACATCAGGTATAACTCCCAATGCAATCCCTCCCCCCTCCCCCCTCCCCGTGATAGGCCCTGGTGTGTGATGTTCCCCTTCCCGAGTCCAGGTGATCTCATTGTTCAGTTCCCACCTATGAGTGAGAACATACGGTGTTTGGTTTTGTGTTCTTGTGATAGTTCGCTGAGAATGATGGTTTCCAGCTGCATCCATGTCCCTACAAAGGACACAAACTCATCCTTTTTTATGGCTGCATAGTATTCCATGGTGTATATGTGCCACATTTTCTTAATCCAGTCTGTCACTGATGGACATTTGGGTTGATTCCAAGTCTTTGCTATTGTGAATAGTGCCGCAATAAACATACGTGTGCATGTGTCTTTATAGCAGCATGATTTATAATCCTTTGGGTATATCCCCAGTAATGGGATGGCTGGGTCATATGGTACTTCTAGTTCTAGATCCTTGAGGAATCGCCATACTGTTTTCCATAACGGTTGAACTAGTTTACAATCCCACCAACAGTGTAAAAGTGTTCCTATTTCTCCACATCCTCTCCAGCACCTGTTGTTTCCTGACTTTTTAATGATTGCCATTCTAACTGGTGTGCGATGGTATCTCATTGTGGTTTTGAATCAAATAAAATGTAATTTTGCTTGAGAAAGTTTGTAATACACTGGAATATATTCATAATTCTAGAAGAACTAAAAGACCTTTTAAAAAACATTCTATTAATACTAATTATAAAATGCTTACCTTTAAAAACATGGAAATTTGAAATTACATTTGCAAAAGTTATTATTGTTAAAGGAAGCAAATTTTTCAGGTAATTTAGTCCCCTTGGCAAGGATCATTATCACATCATTTAAAGTAGAAAAAAATTATCTAAGCATTTTAAAATAAAAACAATTACTTGCTATTCTTACTAAAACATTGTGCTGTCATGATATCATATACCAGTTCCATACTCCAAATATATAAAAATGGTATTTAAGTTTGCTGTGCCTATCATTAAAGCACTTTTGCTTCACTCTATTTCACTTTCTCAGTCTGTAAGAAGCTTTAGTTATGCTCAGCATATGTGTAAATCAAGTTTGGAATAATTATTCATGTCTTTTTTTAATTCTCTACTAAACATTATATATGTTATATTGCTTCATACACACAACACATGTAGCATGGGCAATTTTCTTACTTGTAGCCCTTGTGAAGACTGATGCAAATCAAACTCCCAACCCATACTACGGTTAAATGTTTCCCATTGGAACCAACTGGGAGTAGAGCACAAACAATAATGTCACTGCTTTACATTTGTGTCTCATTTCTCATCTACTTTGTTCTGCCACAAACACATTCCTGTTAAGCCAACCAATCAAGAGCTACAGGAAAAAAAGTATAATTTATTTATTACGGGCACCCACCAAGCATCCTCCTCACCCTTTAAAACAAATAACTTTGAACAAAATATGTATACACTAATGATGCACTGCCTAGACATTAAACATAGTGTCTTATAATTAAATATTCTCCTTTATGTTTTTTATGAAATCTGAGCGAGGACAAATATCTTGGCGAAGGCTACTGATCATAGCATCAATTATGTGCCTTACTGCATGACAAGTTGGTCTGTTATAAAATTATTTCTACTGAAATCAACTGCTTAAATGACCTTACCTCCAAGATAGTTCTGCCATTCATGTAAAACTATTTATATCTAAAAATTCCAATTGGGATCGAAAATAGCAATTTAACTGGATTGTCTCCCTTTCATTCTTTAAAATACTCTAGTGTCATCATGAAAATTACAATTACGTTTAAGCCATTTTTATTATCACTATCTTTTTTAGTAAGTAGTGACAAATCGAAAGCACTCACAGGAAATTGAAATGCTGAAATGAATTGAAAAGAGTAAGCCAAGGCATTTTAAGAAAATGCTAACACAGAGGGAAATAAATCCCTTTTCTAAAAGAAGGATAGTGAATAAATTACATTGCCTTCATATTGGCTTTCAGATTGGCTTTTTAGCCTCCCACATACCCTTTTAGAGAATATAGCATATAAAATTCAGCTGCATTTCTTTTTATCATTTTAATTTGAGCAACAATAACTGCTAGTCATTATTATTTTAATTTTAGTAAAATTAACCATTATGTTTCCTCAAGATAAAGTGGCAGTAAATTACTAGAATAGTCTTCCTTTCATGATGAAATTACTCTATTTAATTGTTTAGGTTTAAAAGTTCATCATCTTTATCAAAGGGTCTCTTGTAGTAAAAGTTAAAGCAGACCTTAATTAATAATTAATCTTTTCTGTGATTATGAAAAAATGCTGTCATTCATATTTAAATTATAGTTACTTAATGAAAACATTAAGATTTTAATTCTGATTCTTTTTGGCTTGAGGTCAGAACAAAATATCTGTGGAGTGGAGAGAATATGACAATTTTCAAGCTATATTTGTGGCATGACCTCTCATTATTCTCAATATAAAATAATCATGCCATTATCTTCTCACTTTATGTAATATTGAAATAACTCATTGATAAACAAATGTAAAATAAACCTTATGACCTCAAATCTCATACTTATTATTTGTGTTAAATTTATCTTATGGTCAAAATTCCCTTAAAACCTCTCCTCTATTGCAAAGGCTTTGAAAGGTGTTGATTTCTCCACACCAACCTATAGGACAAATGATCCAGGTTTGGATTCATTGATGGATAATTAGACCAATCCGAATCCTCACTATTAACAATCTATTCTTATCAGTAAGTTTTATGAGCCTCCGCTTATCATATGGAACTAGCTTTTTGCAGTAGATGAACATGAGAAAAAGGGACAAAGAGAGGCTGTTGGATGTGAGAAAAAAAATGAAGATTAAAAACTCTGATAATATTGCCAAAGCTCTGTATCTAATCATTTCTGAAACTAATTTATATATTTGTTACATTAGAATTGTATTGTGTTATTTATTATTATTTTATATTTATGCCTGAAACGTTTAATAGCCTGATAGCATTTAACATCATCTATATTCGATTTTACTGTTTGCTTTGCAAATGATTTTGCTATGGTTTGAATGTCTTCTCTAAAAGTTGTGTTAAAGCTTGTCATTGTAACAATGTTGAGAAGCATGACCTTTAAGAGGTCATTTAGTCATAAGGCTCTGCCCTCATAAATGGATTAATGCTGTCATGGGGGAGTGGGTTCCTGATGAAAGGCAGGAGGCAGAGGGCTAGGGGAAAAGGCCATCGTTCTCAAGTCCCCTTCAAAATTCATATTAAAACTTAATTGACATCATAACAGTGTTGACAGGTGGTACCTTTAAGAGATGATTAAGTCATGAAGGCTCTGCCCTATAAATGGATTAATGTGATATCACCAAAGTGGATTAGTTATGTCAGGAGTGAGTTACTTTTGAAAGGATGAAGTGCATTTGCTTGCCTTCTGCTATGAGAAGCCACAGCATGAAGGCCCTTTCAAGACTCCAACACCTTGATATTAGACTTTCCATCCTCTAAAACTGTGAGAAATAAATTTATTTTCTTTATAAATCACCCAGTCTATGGTATTCTGTTATGGCAGCAGAAAACAAATTAGAACAGATATAAACAAAACTACAAAAATTTATAATTTTCAATTCAAACAGTGAAATTGTTCATGGATGGTGATACTTGACATAGGCTTTTTCAAGTGACAGACCCTATAAACATGAACATAGTTGATTCAACATAAGAACTAAGATGGACAGCCTTTCTTTATCAAGAGGAATTGTTGAAAATCCTTTTTGTGCTGAAGATAAGCCACTAATTAAACTGCTACTTTCTGGGCTTTGGGAGTCATAGTTCGGTAAACAAGACTTAAGGAACTATGGTAGAGAACTGTGAATGTTGATGTGGGCTGGCTACTTCTTGTGGTCTTCAGTACTATGAAAAAGAAAGAAACCCATAGTCCAACTATGAAAATAGTCAGGTAAACAGTTGAAATTCATTTTAATATGTGTCATAGAGGTACATTTCTGAACATTAATGGTGAGAATTCTGCTTCTCACTGTGTTATTCCTACTCCCTTTTTCATTCGTTTCAACTCTTAATACAACAGGAAGGATAAAATGTGATTATTGTTTCCATGCCCTTAAAATTTAAGACAGAAAGCAACTCTACTCTTATAATATAAAAGAATAGCATTATTAAGTATTTTCCACCTCACAAGATAAATACAATTCAATGACTGTATAACCAGATATCAGAAACACAAAAGTTTAAATAAAAGTTCTTCAGTGGAAAACAAAAATAGTATTACACTGTGTATTTTTAGAATCCAAGAACTGACTTCAGTATTGACATATTTGTGGCTTAATACTTCCTAAATTTTATCTCAGTAACATCTCTCATTGAATTCTGGCAGAATATAACAGTATGAATGGACATCAAGATCATAGGTCCTTTTCGTAATGAAGTGATGAATTGCCTTATTTCTTTTTACTTCCTTCTTCAGTATATCACTTTCAGTAAATGAAGACTGTAATAAATTGACATCGTATTTCCAAACTCTCTTCTTTATACCAAAGGTCATTTTGTTATGAGTTTGCTAGTAATTTCCAATAAGAGGCTATCGTCTAGATAATACTTAAAGTAAAATTTGTCACAGAGCTTTATTGGAGGTTGAATTAATGTTAATTATGCACAAAACACATGGCAGCTTTGAAGTGCACTTTAAAAAAATTAAGAATTGCATTATTTAAGGCATGAGTTTATTGTAATTAAGTATATATTTTAATTTAATATTAAATATTCTGTGCAGCCATAAAAAAGGAACGTGATCATATCCTTTGCAGGGACATGGATGGAGCTGGAAGCCAATATCCTCAGCAAGTTAACATAGGAACAGGAAACCAAACACTGCATGTTCTCACTTGTAAGTGGGAGCTGAAGAATGAGAATACAAGGAGGTGAACTACACACACTGGGACTTGTCAGGGAGGCAGAGGGAGGGAGAACAACAGAATAAAGAGCTAATGCATGCTTAATACTTAAGTGATGGGTTGATAGGTGTGGTAAACCACCACGGCACATGTATAATTATGTAACAAACCTGAACGTCCTGCACATGTATCCTGGAACTTAAAATAGAATTAAATTAAATTTTAAAACAATTCTCAAGTATATAAGGAATATACAGTTTAACTGGATCACACCTGAAGTTTTAAAAAAGTTTGAAACAACAATGAATACTGAATTATCCTTAGAAAATGAGAATAACTATCTAAAATATATAATAAAAAGTTAGCAAACTTGCATAAAATTACAGGTTTGTGGCCGGGCGCGGTGGCTCATGCCTGTAATCCCAGCACTTTGGGAGGCCGAGGTGGACAGATGATGAGGTCAGGAAATCGAGACCATCCTGGCTAACACGGTGAAACCCCGTCTCTACTAAAAATACAAAAAATTAGCCGGGCGTAGTGGTGGGCGCCTGTAGTCCCAGCTACTCAGGAGGCTGAGGCAGGAGAATGGCGTGAACCCGGGAGGCGGAGCTTGCAGTGAGCCGAGATCGAGCCGCTGCACTCCAGCCTGGGAGACAGCGAGACTCCTTTAAAAAAAATAAAAAATAAAAAAATGACAGGTTTGTACATTTAGCAAATCCATTTACACAAGTAGTAGTTGCTGTCTCTCTCCCAGCCACTCCAAACCAGCAAGGCCTTAATACAAGAATGAGAATGAGCCTCTAAAAACAAGCAAGGATTTTAATCTTGACTCCATCACGAAACAGCTGTATGAACATGGGCAAGCTGCTTTACTTCTGCAGCTTTGTCGGAATAATTAGGAAGAATAAATGACATAGATCATATAAAGCCAGTTTTACTTTTTGCCTTTGCCTTTGCCTAATATGTACCCTTACATATTTGCTGTTCCAGTTTCTAATATGGTCATTATTATAGTTACTGTTATATACCCATTACTATACAAACCTACATACATTCCAGTGATATACCATTGATTTTCAATTTCGGTAAAGGTACGTTTATTAAATATATGATTTCATGAAGCCACGTGCAGTTTATGGATTGTTTACTAATATTACTCTGTTAGTTAAGGTTTAATGCCCTTTTCAAACTTACATGTTCAAAACCAGAAACATTTGTAAATATATGTGAAATAATGTATAAGGAAAAAGACTTAAAATGTGTTTGGAATCCTGATTTTACCACCTCCTAGCTATGTGAGCTTAACAATCACCTGAATTCTTTGAGCTTGAGGCACTCTATACTCTGCCTACACCTGAGTGTAGAGATGACAGGCATTCCTTTTTTGTTTGTTTTCAGAAACCCTGTTTAGATAAGTAATCTGAGTGCTTCAAACCCAGCATGCCTACCACATTGTGGCTGCCCGGTCTTGCACTGTTCTATGCATGAAATGGCATACTAGTCATTGATAGTGATCAGTTTGCCAGGCTGCCGTCCTGAAATCAGGGACCAGTCATCAGGCCCTGGGATACCCCTAGAGGCATGAATCTCAAAGCTTATGAGAGCATCTGAGATGAGTTGAGAGAGGATGTGCGGGAGTCAGAGCGCCTTCGAAGGAGAGACATGGAGACTGGAGACTGGGCCCAAATAGGAGTCAGCCTGGGCTCAGGACTCTCTACCCACAAAATACCCTGGTCTCCAACTCTGTCAGGTACCAAAAAGGACTTTCAATAGTTTACAAGAAGACACTTATAAATATGAAACTCTGTGAGGCTTGCGACCGAAAGTAGGAATCTTGCTTTCTCAGGTATGTGATCAGTAATGCTCCTCAGCTATAAAATGATAAATTAGTATCTCATTGGAGAGTACAAAATTGTGGGTTTTAAAGATGCTGTCTGCATAAGCTCAACACAGCTCTTGACATACAGCTGTATAGTGATAAGAAGAAATAGTTTCAAAGCATGCAGCTATTTCCAGAATCAAAAGTAGAAGCCAAATCACAAGTTCACAGTTCTTGCATATGATCTCTTGCTGAACTGTAGCCCTGTACTGATTTATTTATAAAGAGCTCTAATGGCTAAAAACTCCCCATGAACTCTGTCAATACCCAAATACATTTTTAAAATAAACTCCAAATATTTTTCTGGGAAAAAAAAAAAAACTTGAGAATTTGGAAATTGTAAGTCATTAGTTCTTGAACTGAATGTGTACCCAAATCATCTGAAGAGATGGTTAAAACATAGACTGTTAACACTTAATTCCCGAGTTTCTTTTCTGTAGGTGGGACTGAAATTTCTAACAAATCATTAAGTGATTCTGATCCTGCTGGTACAGGAATCACAGTTTTATGAATTATTCTGATGATTGTACCATGGCCCTGAACTGTCTTTTCTGTTTGTTAGGTCAAGTCTAAATTTATATTCTATTCGAGGAATTCAGGGAAGGCATATGCCTACGTAGCAGACCTCCAAAATGTTTTAGAAGGTAACCGTCTCTGGCCCATGCTCATCATCATTCTTATTCTATTGCTTTTATTTCCAGTATATATTTGTTATTATATAACATTTCACACGTACAAAACAAATGTGACCATTATTCCTCTTTGTTAAATTAGACTGACTATAAAAAGGGCATGATAGTTGAAGGAGATCAATTGGTCAGGAGAATATGACTCCTAAATTTATCAATACAACTCACTGTTTTGGGACCTTTCTCTCATAACTTCAATTATATTATGATCATGATTTGCTGACCTTTCTCTCATAACTTCAATTATATTATGATCATTATTATTCTATGCCCCTTTATTAATTTGTGATATAGTTTGGATAGTGTCTACCCCCAAATTTCATGTTGAACCACAATCCAAGAATTGAAGGTGGTGCCTTGGGAGATGATTGAATCATGGAGGTGGGTTTCTTATGAATGGTTTAGCACCATTCTTTTGGTGCTGTCCTCGTGCTAGTGAGTGACTTTCATGAGATCTGGCTATTTAAACGTGTGTAACATTTTGCTGTCTCTCTCTTGCTCCTGCTTTTGCCATGCATCATACCTGTTCTCTTTGCCTTCCACCAAGATTGGAAGCTTCCTGAGGCCTCCTCAGAAGCAGATACCACTATGCTTCCTGTACAACCGTCAAAACTATGAGCTAATAAAACTTCTTATAAATTACCCAGTCTCAAATGTTTATTTCAATGCAAGAATGGCCTAATACATTTTGTAACCATAAGTAAATAAATATAAGTAAGACTATTATGAAATATTTTCAAAGAAAATAACTTTTCCACTAATATTGTGACAAACATTTGGGATCATAGATGTTTTTAAGCCAATATATTCCATTACTATATGTGTCATGCTAAAAGCACATTTTACTTAAATGAAATAAATATGCATATGTTTCCAATCATAATATGAGATTTTTTGGGGGGTAGTTAAGTAATAAGTTGAAAATACTATAACTATTTTGTTGCGATATTTTGTATAAAAATATTTCTCTTGAGAACCTGAATAGTTGGATTATTTTAAAACAAAATCAAACAAAACCTTGGTATTTCTTATAACAAATGAAATTTGAGAGAACATTTTATGCTGGGCATGGTGGCTCGCACCTGCAATCCCAGCACTTTGGGAAGCCGAGGCAAACAGATTGCTTGCATTCAGGACTTTGACATCAGCCTGGGCAACATGGCAAAACCCATCTCTACAAAAAATACAAAAATTAGCCTAGTGAGGTGGTGCGTGCCTGTGTACCGGACACTCAGGAGAGAGGCTGAGTTGGGAGGACGGCTTGAGCCCAGGAGGCTTAAGCCCAGGAGGCAGAGGTTGCAGTAAGCCCAGATCTTGCCACTGCACCCCAGTCTGTGTGACAGAATGAAATGCTGTCTCAAACAACAACAACAACAACAACAAAATAAATAAATAAATAAATAAATAAATAAATAAATAAACTGGTTTTATTTAATAACTTTGTTACAGAATTAAAATACTCAGTGGATATTTGGGGATGCCTTTCCAATTGTCTGCTCCCTTTTACCTTCTCCCAGATCTCCAGATTCTTTTTGAGGTTCATGTAAGTCTGGAATACTGATAACCATCCATCACACACCAGCTTTGAGTATGTAGTTTACTCAGCCTAATCACCATATTTCATCCTTCTGGCTATATGAACTATATCCTGATTCTGAGAGACATGGATCTAGAGAAGCAAATAGATAACATGCTGATTATTTTAGCAGATCTGATGCCAAGGTTCATTCCGTCAACTTATAATTTCATTTCATTTCATTTATTTGCAAATATAAATATACGTACATGTAAAAAGAAGGATACAAGCCAGGTGTGGTGGTTCACGCCTGTGATCTCAGCACTCTGGGAGGCCAAGGACGGGCAGAACAACGAGGTCAAGAGATCGAGACCATCCTGGCTAACACGGTGAAACCCCGTCTCTACTAAAAATACAAAAAATTAGCCGGGCGTGGTGGCAGGCACCTGTAGTCACAGCTGCTACTCGGGGGCTGAGGCAGGAGAATGGTGTGAATCCGGGAGGTGGAGTCTGCAGTGAGTTGAGATCGCACCACTGCACTCCAGCCTGGGTGACAGAGCAAGACTCTGTCTCAAAAAAAAAAAAAAAAAGAAGGCTTCAGTAAAAAGTCATGGCAATCACTTCAGTCCTTCACAGATACAATCATTATTGATAAATTTCTGTGTACATTTTGGAAATCTGCTATGCATATAAACTCAACACTCTCACTTCTGTAAGTGATTAAGAAACTACATCAGGGTGAAACATTCTTATTCTTAAGATGAAGGCAGAAATAAACTAGCAGCTTGCCTTTGACTGCAGGGTACACTCACCAACCTGACATCTATAACAGTAGCCATTTCCTCTCAATTATAATTAGCAATATTCATTGCTTCACTGAACAGAGTTCCCAACTAATCATGACTGACTGCAGCTAAAATACCAGTTTCTAGAATGGAAACTTAGATTGATATTTGAAATGTCAGCTTCTATTTGAAGAAATGACAGTTGACAAATACAAGTAATGCATGGAGAGTAGATGATGAAAATTACTTAAATATATACAGTAGACAAGAGATAATGACTCCTTTTGCTATTTACACTAGATAGCATTGGGAGGTGAACTAATAGAAAAGTTTTTAATTTTATTCTTATCTTCTCATGATTAATAGTGGATTCATTCTAAAGAAGCTAAGGAAACACTTGTCAGAAAGTCCATAGAATCATCTCTTAAAATTGACTTTGAACCTCACCAGTCATGTAATCGTGACCAAGCCACTTAAATGCGTAGTTCTGTAGCATCCTTACCTACAAAATAAAACTAATCATCACTGACACAATTTCTAGCTAAAAACTTGTTTGTTACTGTTTATCCTGAAATAGGTCTGTGTTTGTCTCTTCTCATATTGTGTTCGTATCCCTCACAAACTTTGAGTTGGCATCTAGCCCCTCTTCTCATTTCACTTTTTTGTGAATTCTCTGGCAGAAAAGCTCTTGACATTTTACTGGGGCATTAAACTGTGGGTGAATATGTGCTCAGGAAGAGAGGGATTTATAGATCAAAGCTGGATAATTTTTAAAATAGCTTTATTAAGACATAATTCACACAGTATACAATAAGCCCATCTAAAGTACAAAAGTTATTGTTTTTAAAAATATATTCACAGAGTTTTGTAATTATTGTCAAGATCTATTTTAGAACTGTCTTAGTCCTGTGAGGCTGCTATAACAAAATACCATAAGCAAAGTGACTTATAAACAACAGAAATGTACTTCTTACAGTTCTGCACCATTCAATATTCATACCAGAAGTGGAGGTTTCCAGTTTCCAATATCTCCATATCTGTGGGTTAGGCCATTCTTGCATTGCTATAAGTACCTGAGGCTGGGTAATTTATAAAGAAAAGAGGTTTAATTGGCTCACAATTCTGCAGGCTTTAAAGGAAGTGTAGTGTTGGCATCTGCTTGACTTCTGAGGAGGCCTCAGGGAGCTTCTACTCACGGCAGAAGGTGAAGTGGGAGCAGGCATGTCATGTGACAAAAGCAGGATCAAGAGAGAGCAACATGGGGGGTGGAAACTACCACACACTTTTTTTTTTTTTTTGAGACAGTTTCCCTCTTGTCCAGGCTGGAGTGCAATGATGCTATCTCTGCTCAGTGCAACCTCTGCCTCCTGGGTTCAAGCAATTCTCCTGCCTCAGCCTCCCGATTAGCTGGCTTTACAGGCGTATGCCACCACACCCAGCTAATTTTGTATTTTTAGTAGAGACGGGTTGTCTCCCTGTTGGGCAGGCTGGTCTCGAACTCTGACCTGAGGTGATCCACCTGCCTTGGCCTCCCAAAGTGCTGGGATTACAGGTATGAGCCACTGCGTCCGGCACTACCACACACTTTTAAACCAACAGATCTGTTTTTTTGTTTGTTTTTTGTTTTTGTTTGTTTGTTTTTGATATGGAGTCTCACTCTATCGCTCAGGCTGGAGTGTAGTGGTAACCTCCCCCACCCTCCCCACCCCCGCGTTCAAGCGATTCTCTTGCCTCAGCCTCCTGAGTAGCTGGAATTACAGGCACCCACCACCACGCCTGGCCAATTTTTGTGTTTTCAGTGGAGACAGGGTTTCACCATGTTGGCCGGGCTGGTCTTGAACTCCTGACCTCAAATGATCTGCCCGCCTTGGCCTCCCAGAGTGCTGGGATTACAGGCGTGAGCCACAGTGCCAGACCAAAGCAACAGATCTTGTATGAACTCAGTGCAAGAGCTCACTTATCACCAAGGAGATGGCCCAAGCCATTCATGAAGAATCTGTCCCCATGATCCAAACATCTCCCACTAGGCCCCACCTCTAAGATTGGGGATTACATTTCAACATGAGATTTAGGCAGGGACATACATTCAAACTATATCAACACATTCACCTATACTTTTAATTACCTTGCTGCTCTTTAAAAAAAAAAAAAAAAAAATCATAGGCTCCCTCGTGGGTATGTATGAGATGAAATCTCATTGTGGTTTTAATTTACATTTCCTCATGTGTCTGGTATTGAGCATCTTTTAATGTTTTGGCCATAAATGCTTATATATCATTTGTGGAAAAATGTGTATTTAGACCCTTTGCCCATTTAAAAATATCGGATTGTTTTTTCTTTTTTTTTTTTTTTTTTTGAGACGGAGCCTTACTCTGTTGCCAGGCTGGAGTACAGTATTACAATCTTGGCTCACTGCAACCTCTGCCTCCCAGGTTCAAGCAATTCTCCTGCCTCAGCCTCCTGAGTAGCTAGGACTATAGGAACACACCATCACACCCTGAAAATTTTTGTATTTTTCTTTTTTAGTGGAGACGGAGTCTCTTCATGTTGGTCAGGATGGTCTCGATCTCTTGGGGTTGTCTTTTTATTATTGAGTTGCAGAAATATTTTTATACAATGTGGAAAGAAGCTTCTTATCAGATAGATACATGACTTGCAAACATTTTCTCCCATTTTCTGGGGTATCTATTCACTTTCTTGATAATGACCTTTGACGATATCCAACCTATTTTATTTTTTGTTACTGTTACTTTAGATGTCATATCTTCAAATCTATAATCTAAAAATTCATAAATATTTCACCCTATATTTTCTGCTAATAATTTTATAGATTAAGCACATATATTAATAATTTTTACTCCTTTTGAACAAAATTTTATATATGCTATATGGAACGTGCCCAACTTTGTTCTTTTACGTATGGATGTCCAAAATACTATTCTTTCCCTTATTGATTTGTCTTAGAACGCTTGTCTAAAATCAGATGACTGAAAATGTGACATTTTATTTCAGAAATCTCAATTCTGTTCCATTCATCTCTAGGTTTACCGTCTGTCAGTGAAATACTGTGTCGCTTAAAGTAGCTTTGTCCTAAGTTTCAAAATTAGGAATTGTGAGTTCTCTAATATTGTTCTTTTTCAAAATTGCTTTGGCTATTCTGAGTAGATTGAATTTCCATATACATTTTAGGATTAGTTTTAATTTTTGCAACTAAGATGACTGGAATTTTAATATGTATTTTTCAATTTAGAGATTATTTCTATTTTAACAATACTGAGTCTTTTGATCTATGAACATGGAATATTTTTCAAATTACTTAAGTCATCTTTAATATTTTTTCCACTACATATCTTAGTTTTTATAATATAAGTTTAATACTTCTTTTGTTAAATTTATTCCTAAGTGTTTAATGCTTTTTTCATTATTGCAATTAAATTGTTTTAATTGCATTTTTATTGGTATTGTATAAAAGCACAATCGGTTTTTGTACATTGATTTGGTATCCTGCAACCTTGTTAAATTTATTTATTGGTTCTATCTAGTACATTCTTAAATTAACTACTTAGAATTTTCTACATACAAGATTATACCATCTACAATAGAAATAGTTTTATATCTTTTCCAATCTGAATGCCTTTTTAGATAGTCTCTTACCAGCCTCAAAAAGTTTACTTCTATTTCTAGTTTACTTAAATAGTTTTTTAAATCACAAAAGGATGTCAAAAGTTGTCAAATATTTTTTGTCTTATATGATCCTTTATATTGTACTCTTTATTTTATTGATATAGTGAATTATATTAAATGATTTTCAGATACTAAACCACCCTTGCATTCTTGGAAGAAATTCAACTTGGTTGTGGTATAAAATCCTTTTTATTTATTACCAGATTGCTGGTATTTTTTTGAGTATATTTTGTTTGTTTATATTTATAAGTAATATTGGTCTGTAGGTTTTTTTTCTTGTGATATCTTTGGTTCTGACATTAAAAGCTTCTGCAAAATTGTTCTGTTTGTAATTGACAGTGCGCTGTTAAAGTGTCCAACTATATTATTACTGAGTTGTCTATTCTTCCCTTCAGTTTGTTAGGTATTTTATGCATTCAGGGGCTCTCTGAGGTGCATATGTGTTTCTAATTGCTATACCTTCAATTGTGGTGATTTTTAAATCTTTATAAAATGTTTTTCTTTATGTCTAGTATCATGCTTTTCTCTAAAGTCTATTTTATATGAAATTTGTAAAGTGACTCCAAATGTTTTAAGGTTGCTGTTTGCATGACAAATCATTTTCCATACTGCTACTTTCAATTTATTTCTTTATTTGAATATAAATTTTGCATCATATAGACAGAATATAGTTGGAGCTTTTTAATCCTCTAGTCTGACAATTTCTACATTTTGATGAGATTGTTTAATTTGTTTTCATCTAATGTTATTATATAGTTGGATTTGCCTTTGCATTTTACAGCCGTTCTATATTTTCCATATCTTTTTTGTGCCTGTCTATTCCTCTTTAAAGCTTTCTTTTTTCCATTAAGAGAATAGCTGCTAATGTCACATGTTAATTATTTCAACAATTTTTTCACTATATTCTTGAGTTAACTTCTTAGTGGTTACACTATAACTTACAATATACTTTTTTTGAGATACAGTCTCACTCTGTCGCCCAGGCTGGAGTGCAGTGGTGCAATCTCGGCTCACTGCAAGCTCCACCTCCTGGGTTCACCCTATTCTCCTTCCTCAGCCTCCCAAGTAGCTGGGACTACAGGTGCCCGCCACCACGCCTGGCTAATTTTTTATATACTTTTCAGTAGAGACGGGGTTTCACCGTGTTAGCCAGGATGGTCTTGATCTCTTGACCTCGTGATCCGCCCACCTCTGCCTTCCAAAGTGCTGGGATTACAGGCGTGAGCCACTGTGCCTGGCCTACAATATACTTCTTAATTTAAGATAAACTACTTCAGATTTACACTAACTTTATTCTTGTGAGACATAGAAAAGGTGTTCCTCTATAGCCCTATCTTTTGTACTGTCTTTTTGTGTTATTCCTTTTACACATATTGCATCTATATATGTTATAAATCGAAAATATATTATTATAATTATTACTTTATAATTTTATATCTGCTAAGGAAGTTAAGAAATAAGAGAACAAGAACATATGCATAGTGTTTGTTATCTTAATCTTCTTGTTTATTTTCTTTCTCCTCATTTGTTTCTGTGGTTTAAGCAGTCATGTGAAGTCATTTTCTTAACTCAAATGTAACTTTGCTCCCGCCTGTCTTAATTGTGCTGTTATTGCCAAATATAGTAACTTTTTATATGTTATGGGGCCAGCAATACAGTTATATACATATTGTTTTATACCATTGATTTTTAAACCAGTTGAGAGAAGAAAGTGTGATAAATACGTATCTGTATAGTGTTTTGTAGTTATATAGTTGCTATGACTATTACTTGATTGTCTGGTATGAATTGGAATTACCATCTATGGTCACTTAAAGAACTTCTTTTACTATTTATTTTAGGGTATATCTGCTAGCAACAAATTCTCTCAGACCAACAAGATCCTGTGACTCTGGCCTGCTAGTCCCATCTTAGGGCAGGTGAACTCTGATTTGATGAATAAAAGCGTGGGACACGTTTAACATCTCTCACTTGTCAAATGAGGATGGTATATTCAAGAATATGGAAAGCATAGGTCCAGTGACATTTGAGCTTTTCATGAAAAACTAAAACTTTTTTTCAGTTTTTTGTTTTGTTGTTGTTGTTGTTTTTTGGAGATGGAGTCTCGCTCTGCCGCCCAGGCTGGAGTGAGGTGGCGAGATCTCGGCTCACCGCAAGCTCCGCCTCCCGGGTTCCCGCCATTCTCCCGCCTCAGCCTCCCGAGTAGCTGAGACTACAGGCGCCACCACCTCGCCCGGTTAATTTTTTGTATTTTTAGTAGAGACGGGGTTTCACCATGTTAGCCAGGATGGTCTCGATCTCCTGACCTCGTGATCCGCCCACCTAAGCCTCCCAAAGTGCTGGGATTACAGGCGTGAGCCACCGCGTCAGGCCTCTTTTGTTTTCAGTTTTTGGAGAGACTCGGTACTCCTCTGTGTAGTCTTCAGCAGCATCAGGTTGGAAGCTAAGCGGGGAATTCCTACTTTACCCAGTGGGTAGAATTCAAGGTCACTGTCAAAACCCCGTCAGTAATCCTCTTGATGAATCTTGTGTTGTTTTTAGTGATGGTGTTGGGGCTCCCACTTGGAAAACCACGGACGGGCAGCTGGTGAAGGTGCACTGCTCAATTCCTCCCGCTGCTTCTGGGATCCATCACTGTTCCAAACATGTCAGCGTATCTACGCTCACAGATCAGACGCAAAGCACAGGACTGTTTCTGATGCAGAATCTACTACTGCTTTCCAACTTTGTAAATCCAATCACAGACCAGACGCAAAGCACAGGACTGTTTCTGATGCAGAATCTACTACTGCTTACCAGCTTTGTAAATCCAATCACAGACCAGACGCAAAGCACAAGACTGTTTCTGATGCAGAATCTACTACTGCTTACCAGCTTTGTAAATCCAAAAGATGAACTGTTTGTTTCCTGGAAGAATGCAGTTTGAACAGAGTGGAAAATGTATGAAACATTTGTGAAGGGTAATTTTTTGCCCTTCCTCTATGACGAAACTGGGAACATTAACATTTCAGATTCCAACTTTGAGCATAGCGGGAGGGTAAAAACTTCAGGATATTAATAATTTTTATCTGGCATATTGTGTATGAACAGAGAGAATGAAATAGAAGAGAATATTGGGGAAATGTAATCATATGTCATTCATCATAAAGCCTGCTAATGGTAGAATCTTAGAATTACAATTAAGTAGCTTTCTTCTTCTCCTGTAGCCCTCTCCTGTCCCTTGCTTCGGGATTCTAAAGCAAGAGTATATTTAGCATAGGAACTTCCTCTGAACTATGTGCTGTATGAGTTGGTGGTTTTATATATACAGATTCACCCTGACCCCTCCAAAAATGGTAGCAATCGTATTAATTTTATTTTCTTAAAATCTTGTTATGACTTTTCATAAGCACAGTTGTGTTATGCTCTTAATATGTAAGATCAATTCTTAAATCACATCAAGATGTAACATAAATAGTTCTTTCGTAATAGATCCTCACTAATTTTTCTCAAGTATTCTCTATTGCCCCTGCCATAAACATTTTGGCCTAAAAAAAATGAACAGGTGTTGTGATGGTAAGAAGCCATGTGGGTGTTAATGTGTCTTTGCTTTCTGCAGAGAAAGAGAAAGTGCTTTCAAAGTTTCAGGCTGCCAATCGATTTAGCTGGCACCTGCAGACTACACTGTCACAGTATTTTAAGAGCAGGCACGTTGCCATCATAACAGATGGTTATGCGTATTGATAGCCAAGTGATCATGTATGTACATTGGTTATGAGTGTTGGAGGCAAGCTGCTCAGTTAAGAAGGTCAAATGTTAGTTTGTCCAGAGCTTCCACAATTAATATTAACAGGGATAGCTGTCTACTCATCATATCTCATTAGCTATTTCCTTATTTACTTCTTGAATAATTATAGAGATACACCAATGAGATCTTTATATTGTAATGAACAGATTACAATCCAATGGCATAGCAGATGCCCTGAATCCAGTACAGAAATAATTTCAATAGCAGAAAAACTAGAAGTGCATATATAAAGTGAATGGATATTTTGGTCATATATTTAGGTTTTTTTATTTTTTATAAAAAGGGACTTGATGGGAAATATTTCTCTCCAAACTCTCTTTCAAATTTTAAACAAAGCTGTCTAGCTACCTCTTATATAAATAAAAATTGCTTATTAATTTTGCAAAGTCACTACATGGTTAAGAATCTAATTCAAAGTAGGCAATGCGTGATTCTTACCGGTCATTTTTTCCATTCACATAAGCTAACTTCAAATTACACTGGCTTAACCTGACCTCTTTCAATCTCTCAAATTTAAATATGACACTAGTATATAATTGTGTATTTATTTTGCTTCAAAAAATTTGCTAAAAATCAGGGGAAATAACAAAACAAAATAAAATACTTACTTTTCTCCTGGTTTTTAGTAGCTTGCAACCAAAGAAACTAAAACGTTTTTAGTGAAGAAAAAAAAAAATGAATGTACAACAACGTGGTGTTGAGCTCATAAAATGAAACCACGAAGTATGGTGTTTTGGCACACTTAGTGCTTTCAACTAAAGGAGACTGACTGGAAGGGCCTCAGATGCAAGAGGTTATCTCTGATCTTTTCTCATCCTCCTTTCTTCTTCCCCCATTGCTTCCTCAAGCTGGTCATAGAACTAGAACTCCTCTTCCCCAAAGCAAGCCATAAAGGCAAGAGAGGATACTTTCTGATCTGCTTCCCCTGAAAATGGGCCATAAGACCCTCATTCCAGTCGTGGCCTGCTCCATGCCTGCGGGGAAGAAGTGCTACACAAAGATGCCAAGAAGAATTCCAACAAACAGGCCTTGGTAAGTCTTCCCTAGTCTATTTCCCTTAGAGCATAGCCTTTTTGTTCAATCACATTTCTACATGGCTCTCTATTCTTCATCAAACCTACACATAAAAATACAATATCTGAAGGCTCCCATGTCACATAAAACTTTTATTAAATAAACGTAGGCCGGATGCAGTTTCTCACACCTGTAATCCCAACACTTTGGAAAACTAACACGAACGGATCACTTGAGCTCAGGGAGACCAGCCTGGGCAACGTGGTGAAACCCCATGTCTACAAAAAAAAAATACAAAAATTAGCCTGTGTGGGGGCACACACCTGTAGTCCCAGCTACTCGAGAGGCTGAGGTGGGAGGATTGCTTGAACCCAGGAGGTGGAAGTTGCAGTGAGCTGAGATTGCACCACTGCACTCCAGGCTGGGCAACAAGCAAGATCCTATCTCAAAAAAAAAAAAAAAATTGAAAAGTTTTTAAAAATTAAAAAATAAATAAATGTGTTATGCTGTTCTCTTGTTAATATCTTCTGTTACAAGGGTGTTGGCTCTGTACCTTAAAATGGATGAGGAAAAGGTATTACACCTTTTCACCCCTACGTTGTTTTAGTGATAAACTTAATAAAAACTCGGAAAACAAGGGGAGTATGTGGACTCTCTAGAAAAGGTAGAATTTGCAAATGAAAATGGAAGAACTTTTTAATCGGATGAAGGGAAAGGGAGTATTTTCTAGGGAAGGAAAACAGCATAAAGGTCCAATGAGCTAAATGTAATACGAGTTTAAGACAAAAAGAAAACAGAAAAAACTTTACCTCAAATGAACCTACACTCTTATAATATTTTGTTTTTTGAATGACTGAAATCTAATCAGCTTTCTAAAAGACTGGCATTTGATAGATTAATAAATCTTAGAAACAATATCTACATATGCATGGAAGGGGCTATATAAGGATATACATGTGAAAGAAGATACTAGTCTGCTCATCAGATAAAATAATGGTAATAATATTGGTTAAATAAGTTTGAATACATTATGATAGTGGTAATTACATAATAGTTGACATTTATTTGGAACAATCAGTATGCTAATTGCTTCATATGCATCATTGCACTTAATACCCGTAGCAAACCTACAAGATACTCAGTATTTTGTTCACAGTTTAATAACAGCATGGCACAGCTTAAAGAAGTTAAACTACTGGTACAGAGCCTTACTTAAATGAAAGAATGGACTGTGGATTCAACCTCAAGTTTGCTTAATTTCAATGTTCATGTTCTTAACTACTACATGAGGCTGGAGAAATAAGGACAAAATTCAAAACTAAGTAAAACAGTTTTAAACTAACAATCATGGAAGGATAGAAACTAAAGGATTGAAATATCTGAATTTTAATCATAGATCTGCCACTTTCTAACTTTGAATCTTTTCCTAGCATTGATTTTGACATTTCTAAAATAAGGGTTGTTTATTTCGGGGTCTGTTTCTTCCCTGTAAAATTCTACAATTCTTGAAGGACATCTGAGGTTGACTTTCTGAGAGTGGTATATTAGGAATTTATGTATCAGAGTTTTAGTTTATGTTGATTGAATTAGCGGTTACCCACTATGTGATATTACATGATGATTTCTTTAACCACTAGATTTTAAAAACTAGTTTGTAGAATGTGAAGAGGCTCACATATATATGTGTGCTGATGTGAGCACAGAAGAAAGGAGCTCGAAGTTGCAGAACAAACAAGAAGAAGGGATAGCTCTGTTCTGAAATGTAAGGGGGCTCAGAGGGACATCAAATTTTTTTTTTCTTTTGAGATGGAGTCTTGCTCTGTCGCCCAGGCTGGAGTGCAGTGATGCGATCTCAACTCACTGCAACCTCGGCCTCCCAGGTTCAAGTGATTCTCATGCCTCAGCCTCCTGAGTAGCTGAGATTACAGGTGCATGCCACCACGCCTGGCTAATTTTTTGCATCTTTAGTAGAGACAAGGTTTCACCATGTTGACCAGGCTGATCTCGAACTCCTGACCTCATGATCCCTCGAGACCTCCCAAAGTGCTGGGATTGCAGACGTGAGCCACCATGCCTGGCCAGGAACAGGGACATTGTATTTTTACAGAAGAGGAAAAATAAAATAAAAAAGACATTTGTACCTGGTTACCCAGAACTAGAATTCTTAATCAAATTATTGTTATTAAAAATAATGTGGCCATTACCAATGCTTATGTAATGTCATTGCAATTTTGGCTGCTGTATATAAAGTCAGTATTATATTAAGAATTGGAGAAACTAACAAGAGAATAGAATAGAGAGAGACAGGCTAGGAGAAGGTTTTTCAAAATTTAAGGTGCGTAGAGATCATGTGGAAACCTTGCTAAAGTCTATACTCTGATTCAGGAGAACTTGGGTGGGGTCTAAGATTCCATATTTTTAAGGAGCTCCTAGGTGACCCTCATGTTGCTGCTGTTGAACCACACTTTGGGCAGCAAACTGCTGGGAGTCTACTACAGCCATCCAACACTGAGACGCGAAGGACTTGAACAGGGTGATAGGATTAGAGTGGAGAGTTGTGGGTAAGGCTGAAAGGAAGAGGAATGATGATGTTTAAAAAAAAATAAAATAAAGTTAACCTATGGTGTCGGAAATGTTTGTTTACAAGAACCCATGCAGTAAAATTATAACTCTAGATTTTAAAACACATATGTGTATTTGCTGTTATTGAGAATGACATCCACTGAGTACAACTGAAAGTGTACATAGGAGATGGGTTTTACTCATGGTTGCACTGAATTCGAAATATCCTAAGGTGATGTGGCTTGGCTCTGTGTCTCCTCCCAAATCTCATGTTCAATTATGATCTTCAGTGTTGGAGGAGGAGCCTGGTGGGAGGTGATTGGATCATGGGGGTGGATTTCCCCCTTGCTGTTCTCATGATCATGAGTGAGTTCTCACGAGATCTGGTTGCTTTAAAAGTGTGTAGCACTTCCCCCTTTGTTCTCGCTGTCTCTCCTACCACCATGTGAAATGTGCTTGCTTTCCCTTTGACCTTCGGCCATGATTGTATGTTTCTTGAGACCTCCCAGCCCTGCTTCTTATATCTTATACAGCCTGTGAAACTGAGCCATTTAAACCTCTTTTCTTCAAAATTACCCAGTCTCAGATAGTTCTTTGTAGCAGTGTGAGAACAGACTAACATATAAGGTATATTATTTAAAAAAAAAAAAAAAATGTGAGTATGCCAATGATCTTTAGA
This sequence comes from Theropithecus gelada, assembly GCF_003255815.1. NCBI lineage: Eukaryota > Metazoa > Chordata > Mammalia > Primates > Cercopithecidae > Theropithecus > Theropithecus gelada. The sequence continues at coordinate 38,428,301 of NC_037670.1, read as the reverse complement.
TTCCTTGGACATGAAACATGAATTTTGTGTGTCTGTCAAACAGGTCTTGTTTTCCTAGGGAGGCTCGGCACAGTCAGTTTTTTCAGCCTTCCACTTGGAATGATGTGTTTGCTCCCTATTTAGACTCACAGGCAATTTTGTTAGTTTCTGTGAGATTCCTGTCCACACTTACTTAACATTTGAATCTGCACAGCTAGTCCTGCTATTTCTTCCTAAATACTAGATCTACAATCTTGGTAACATTAACCAGGTAAAGGGGTAATATGTATTCTTAGGGATCAACAAGCTAGATTTCTACAATAATTTAACATTTAACAGGAAATAAACCATTGAATCAATGATACTATTCTTGTGCATAAAATAACTCCACATCAAAATAACAAAATGTAACATATAATAGTTAATTCATCATCAAAAGCTGATATTGTATAATTTGATGAACAGTCACACATTTGGGAGGACTTAAGAAACTCAGAATGATGGACATGCTGGACTTTGCATATTAAACACAAATTTTAAATAACTTTCACCAAAATAAAACTTTCTTTCTCTGCTTCAAGCAGATAATACTAATGTTTCCTAACATATAAAGTTGTTGGTGTTTACATAACATTAACTGTTGCATTACTTCTTGTCTGTCTCATTTCCTTTTTCTTAGAGCACTTATTTTAGGACACGTGTAATGTTAAATTCTTTCTGCATCCCTTTGAAATGTAAATCTTTTGAAAACCTCTTGCCAGTTTTACAACCCGGGACTGTCTTTCTCAAGGACCTGGGAGCTATTCCTTTGAAAGTCATCATCAGGGAAAATAGCATCCTACCTCCCTGGTTCTGTGGGAGGGTAGGAGCCGACAGTCAGCCTAACTTGGAGCTTAACCACCTCCATTCGAGAAGTTAGGAGAAAGTTTACTTTTCTGGTTTTTAATTAATTAATTAATTTTAAATTAAAAAATAAAAATTACATGTACGTATCATGTACAACTTGAAGTTTTTAAAATATGTATACACTGTGAATCACTAAATTGAGCTATGTTATGTTAGCATACAGATTAACATATGCATTATCTCACACACATCATTTTTGTGGTGAGAAAATGCATCACAATTGCACTTGTAATCTACTCTTCTATCAATTTTCTAAAGTATGATACACTGTAATTATATAATAACTCTATATAAATATATATAAATATAGTCACTGTGTTGTAGAGTGGAGTTCTTGAAATTATTCTTCTTGTCTAACTGAAATTTTGTATCCTATAACCAATATCTCCTCACTCCAGCACCAACCCCCAAGTCCCTGGTAACCACCGTTATATGCTCTACTTTTATGAGATCAACTTTCTAGATTCTACTTATGAGAGAGATGGTGTGGCATTTGTCTATTTGTGTCTGTTTATTTTTATATACTTAGCATAATGTCCTCCAAGTTCATCCATGTTGTCACAAATGATTAGATCTGCTTCTTTTTTAAGGTTGAATAGTATTATTCCCTTGTGTACTTTTCCTTTGGGTAAAACCAATTAGCGAACATAGAGAAAACACATTTGCAAACTCAGGAATAACTTAGTGTGCTGGATATATCTCATTGATCAACCTCCTGCCAAAGGTCCTCCAATACTTTTCCACTAGCTCAGCTCAGCATTTACAAATGCTCCCGCCTTTTGTGTTTCAGAACTGAGTATCCAGACCTGCTGTGTGCTCTCTTCCCTATTGCTGGCAATAGTGTGGGAATAATATAAATTTGTTTGCTCATCTTGTTCTATTTTTTTTAACATACCAGATAATGTGACATTAAAGAAATATATTCACGTAAGGTTTCTCTGATAACAAAATCTAAAGAATATAAGAGATTATATTAATTCTACATCCTGATATTGTGAATATTCTACCAATGAGACATATTTTTTCTTATAAATGATCTCTATCTGAGATATTTCTGTATTTCTTAATTATAGATATTGTCTATTTTTACATTTCACTAATATAGAGCGTAAACTAATACAATAAAAAGATATGAAAGTTTAAAAAAAGATATTCTGTTTCCACTATGGATAAAAAGTAAAGTAGAGCATAAATATCAGGCTATATTTCTGGGGTCTCCATTTTATTGCATGAATCTACATGTCACTCATATGCTAATACCATACTGTCTTGGTTATTGCATTTTTTTATAAGCTTTCAAATTGTGAAATGTGAGTCTTGCAGCTTTTTTCTAGTATTCCAGGATTGTTTTTCTTTTTTCTTTGAGACAGGCTCTCTCTGTCGCCCAGGCTGGAGTGCAGTGGGGCAATGTCCACTCACTGCAACCACCATCGCCCAGGTTCAAGCGATTCTTGTGCCTCAGCTTCCAAAGCAGCTGGGATTACAGGCAAGCACCACCATGCCTGGCTAATTTTTGAATCTTTAGTAGGGATGGGTTTTTGCCATGTTGGCCAGGCTGGTCTGGAACTCCTGGCCTCAAGTAATCTGCCCGCCTTGGCCTCCCAAAGTGCTGGGATTACAGGGGTGAGCCACCACACCTGGTCTCCATATGAAATTAAAGATAAGTTTCTATGAAGGCATCTGAGGTTTTGATAGAGATTAAATTGAATCAGTAATCAAGCAGAGGAATATTATCAATTTAACTATATTAAATCTCCTTTCCATGAATGTGGATTTTTTTTCCATTTATTTAGGTCACCTTTAATTTATGTAAAAATTTGTTTTTAGTTTTCAGTGTGCAAGTTTTGCAATTCTGTTAAATGTGTCTTAAATACAGCAGATTCCCTTGAATAATTTTTTCTTCATTTTCTATATGTCTTTAGGACAGTTTTCATAGACTTTGAATGTTTTTAATTTTTAATAACTTTTACCAGTTGTCATATCATTGAAAAGGGTCTGGGAACAGAATGCTGTTACTTTTTGTTTTATTTACCAAAGTTCCATCCTATAATGGATAATTTCAAAGGTCAGCAAATGCATTAAAGCTAAATTTCATTCACAATTTGGGTCTCACAGCACTTATGATCTGTCTACCCTCTGAAATTGCATTATTTTAGTCAACTTTCTCTTCAGTACAGAAAGGCACTCATATCATTTTCTTTTTCATGTCTGTGCCCTTTTCTGTAAATTGAAAATTTCAGAAAGTTCACTTCAAAGATATGGCTATTCATGTTCAGCCTTTCTTGATTGTTTTCCATCTAGCTCTCTTTTTCTTCCTCTTGTTCCTCTTCCTTATCTTTGTTAATTTCAATATATTTCCCAAATTACACAATATAGTTTCAAGGGTGGTATGAATAACTTATCTTTTTGAACCATTTGAGTGTACCTGTCCAACATAATGTCTGATCACTCCCTGGAACAAATAAGGACATTCTCCTATATGTCACTGCCTCTTTCTGTCACAGGCTTATATTTCAGGTGACCTTGAGCCTTCAAAGAGCTTTGGGTAAGACATGTACTAAGCTGCTTATCCTTAGTGGATAATATTCTCAAACACTTCGTATATCACTAAGCAAGATAATAAAACAATGAAAGTAAACATTTAGGGCCACGTATCATAGAGAATAGTGAAAAAGATAACTCCTTGAAGAGATAATCAGTATAAACAAAGAACATTCAAGTGAGAACATTAATTACGTTGGCCTTTCCCTGTCCCATCATTGCACATTGGATGTGAGTAGGCCAAAAACATTGGTTTTGTATGATCTAACCTTACTTATCAGCCTTTTGTGGATACTACTACATACAATCCAGACTCTCTGGATTTTAATTTCAAGATTAAGCATAATTTAAACTTTGTGTTATCTCTCATGGGACAGGGTTCATGTAGTCTACATGGAGAAAGAAAGAAGAAACTTGCCCACCCCACCACCAACAGGTGTGAAGATTAATATTGAATGTCAATTTGATTGGATTGAAACATGCAAAGTATTGTTCTGGGTGTGTGTGTGAGGGTGTTGCCAAAGGAGATTAACATTTGAGTCAGTGGACTAGGAGAGGCAGACCCAACCTCAATCTGGGTGGACACCATCTAACCAGCTGCCAGTGTGGATAGGATAAAAAGCATGCACAAAATGTGGAAAGACTAGACTGGCCTGAGTCTTCTGGTCTCCATCTTTCTCCTGTGCTGGATGCTTCCTGACCTCAAACATTGGACTCCAAGCACTTCAGCTTTTGAACTCTTGGACCTACACCGGTGATTTGCCAGGGGCTCTCAGACCTTTGGCCACAGACTGAAGGCTGCGCTGTCTGCTTCCCTACTTTTGAGGTTTGGGATCTTGGACAGACTTCCTTGCTCCTCAGCTTGCAGATGGCCTATTGTGGGACCTCACCTTCTTATCATGTGAGTCAGTACTCCTTAATATATTCCCTTTCTTTCTATCTATCTCTCCCATCTATCCTATTAGTTCTATCCCTCTAGAGAACCCTAACTAAGACAACAGGAAAAGTGGATTACAGCTTAGAAACTGGTATCCTGCAAATATGTCATCTGTTTTTTCACATTACTCAGCCCTTTTCCACTTAGAAGGCCAAGTGAATAGTTATGGGTTCAAGTGACCATATGTTAATTTGGGAAGCCTAGAGTAATCAGCACCTATTTCTTAAACAGTTTTTTTCTCACCTTCACAATTAAAAAATGCATGTATTCCAGGTGATGCTACTACAAAATAATGGAATATTTTATCAGCCTGAGTATAAGAGATTTCGTTTCTATTGCTGTGTAACACATTTCCACAAACTTCATGACTTATAGGAACACACTTATATTTTGTTTATTTGTTATTTTTTGTATATGTTAATTTGTGGGGGTTTTTTTTGTTTTGTTTTGTTTTGTTTTTTGAGACAGAGTCTTGCTCTGTCGCCCAGGCTGGAGTGTAGTGGCCGGATCTCAGCTCACTGCAAGCTCTGCCTCCTGGGTTTATGCCATTCTCCTGCCTCAGCCTCCCGAGTAGCTGGGACTACAGAAGCCCGCCACCTCGCCCAGCTAGTTTTTTGTATTTTTTTAGTAGAGATGGGGTTTCACTGTGTTAGCCAGGATGGTCTCGATCTCCTGACCTCGTGATCCGCCCGTCTCGGCCTCCCAAAGTGCTGGGATTACAGGCTTGAGCCACCGCACCCGGCCCATTTGTTTTATTTTTATATTATAGCATCCATGGGTGAAAAGCTTGCATTGGTCTTACCTGAGTCCTCTACTCAGTATATCACTCTGGCTATGCTGAATTTTATCACACACTTTTTCAGCATCTATTGAGATAATCATGTAGTTTTGTTCTTAATTCTACTAATATGTTATATCACATTAATTGATGTTTGCATATTGAACCATCCTTGCATCACAGGAATGAATCCCAAGGGTAAATAAATGGCCATGGTATGTGATCCTTTTAATGTGCTGTTGGATTTTGTTTTCTAAGATTTTGTTGAGGATGTTCACATCTATATACATCAGGGTTATTGGCCAATGGTTTCCTTTTCTTGTGGTACCTTGAGCTTTAGAATCAAGGAAATGCTGACCTCATAAAACAAGTTTGGAAGTATTTTTTCCTCTTTAATTTTTAAGAGTTTGAGAAGGATTGCCATCAATTCTTTAAATAGTTGGTAGAATTTATCAGTGAATTCATGCAGTCCTGGACTTTTTTTTTTTAGAGATTTTTGATAACTGATTCAATTTTTATACTAATTATAGGTATATTCATGTGTTCTATTTCTTCGGAACTTAATAGCAATCTACAGAGTCAATGTAATCTCTATTAGGCTACCAATGTACCAATAACATTTTTTTCAGAAATACACACAATAATTCTAGAACTCTTATGGAACCACAACAGACCATAAGTAGTCAAATCAAAGTAGATATCCACATGCAAAAAAGAAAATAATTTAAAAAAGAAATTAGACCCTTATCTTACACCATGCATAAAAATCAACTCAAAATGGATAAAATACTTAAACATAAGATCTGACACTGTAAAACTCCTAAAATAACACCTATGGAAAAAGCTTCTCAACACTGATCTTAGTAATGATTTCCACACACCAGAAATAAAAGAACTACTACAAATCAATTACAAAAATCAAACAACTTGACTAAAAATTGAGCAAAGCAGTTGAATCTACATTTCTCCAAAAACATACAAACGTCCAACAGGTATATGAAATGATGCCCAACGTCACTAATCATCAGGAAATGAAAGCAAAACCACAATGAGGTATCTCCTCATTTATGTCAAGATTGCTATTATTAAAAAAGTGTTGGCAAGAATGTGGAGATATTGGAGCCCTGCACACTGTTGGTAGAAATGCAAAATGGTGCAGCTTTTATGGAAAACAATATGGAGGTTCCTCAAAAAATGAAAAATACAACTACAATATGATACAGTAGTCCCATTTCTGTCTATTTATCTGAAACAATTGAAAGCAGTGTCTCAAAGAGATATTAGACTTTCACGTTCTTTGCAGCACTATTCACAATAGCCAAGATGTAGAAACAACTTAAAATTCTCACCTATGCAACAACATGGATAAACTTTAAGGACATTATACTAAGTGAAATAAGTCAGTCGTAAAAAGACAAATACTGCATTATTTCAATTCATGATTCTATAAATCTGAAATAGTCAAATTTATAGAATCAAAGACTGAAATGATGGTTGCCAGGGACTGGGGGATGGGGAAAAAGAGGAGTTATTAATCAATGGATATAATGTTCAATTAATGAAGACGAGAAATTCTAGAGATCTGTTGTACAACATTTCTATCTATAGTCTACAATATTGTAATATACAATCAGAAATTTAAGAGTGTATATCTCATGTTATGTTCTTACACAAGAAAATAAAATAAAATAAAAAGCTTTGCATTTTGATGGATTATTTTAAAGAGAGATTAAGCGATATTCTCATTTGGGTTGGCTGCTGTCAGAACAATGGGCACATTTCTTGAAGGTGTGCCATATTTATTTTATTTTTTTAATGGGATTAAAGTGAAGCTAGAGTTATCATACGTAAAGGAAATTTTGTGAGCCAGGAAAACATTTTTCATTTGTGACAGTCAGTTTGTACTAAATAATCAGTAAAATGAAGTTTGTATTTTTAGTACATTGATAAGTATGGTTGACTGTCTTTTTTTTAATTTTCAAAAATTGTTTACTAGTATATTTGTGGTTTATAATTACATGTATTTTATCATATAAAATAGTAAGCCAGCCATTTAATTTTATTGCTAAAATGAAAAGAAATAACAAAAATGATGACAAAAACTAAAAACTATGTTCAAAATTCAAGGAATCAAGTCAAAAATTTGTTGACTCCATTATATAAATTGAGTCATTTTTGTCATACTAAACTAAATCAGTCAACTGGCCAGTGGAAAAAGCACTCCGGACACACAGCACCTGTTCCAAGAATTAAATTTTCTCCAAGTCCAGCTGCTGAAACTACCTGTCAGAACTTGAATTTTATCTAATAGCAACTGAACTAACATGTTGTGACTCTAAGGCTAGTTTTACCCACTGCTGTCACTCACAAATCAGAGCTTGCCAGTTCCCCAAAACATTACTGGTGATGATCAACTTTCTTTCGAAACAATACATAACATTTCTTTCTTTTTCTTTTCTGTTTGTTTGTTTGTTTCTTGTTTTTTTTTGTTTGTTTGTTTGTTTGCTTGTTTTTGAGACAGAATCTTGCTCTGTTGCCCACGCTGGAGTGCAATGGTGCAATCTCGGCTCACTGCAACCTCCACCTCCTAGGTTCAAGCAATTCTCCTACCTCAGCCTCCTCAGTAGCTAGGATTACAGGCATCTGCCACCACGCCCATCTAATTTTTGTATTTTTAGTAGAGACTGGGTTTCATCATGTTGGTCAGGCTGATCTCCAACTCTTGACCTCAGGTGATCCACTCACCTCGGCCTCCCAAAGTGCTGGGATTACAGACATTTCTCCTTTTTATAAAGCCTCCAACCTTCCTTTTGCTCTTCAGACATACCAAAGAACACTGGTTTGTGTATATCCCAAATTGCAATTCTTTCTTTGAAGTAAAACATTAAATTTAGAGGTGTATCACAATATTTTCTTTTGACTTCAACATAGTAAAATACAAAATAAATGTTTTCTGAAATACATTTCTCTTTTTATTGTTTAAGCTCTTAAGGTGTAAGTCTTGACATACATTATATATTTGGAAGAATATTTCAGCTGCCTATTTGTTTGATTTGCCACATACATAAGTGACTAAAACACAGTGATACAAAACAAATAAAACACCTTCCATGCGTTAAATTAGGTAAACGAGTATTTGGAAGAAAGCTGGATAAAGTATGGTGACTTTTACAGTGTCCTTCAACTCTAACTTTGAGAAGCAGAGCACATTGTGTGGGCCTAGGTTTCTGGGGGAAGACCAGAAGGTTGAAATATATCAGGGAGCTGTCACACACATTTATCATTAGATATCCAAGCAATACAAATCTTGGTGATTATTCACTGGGGAACTTTGGGACCTTGGCCCCTTTACCCTCTCACTATAACTCTGGATTTCAATATTGAGATGACTTCATGGAATGACTTGGTATATAGGCCTGGGGTCACCTCATGAAAATTCCTCAAGTAGCCCATGTGGACAGTTCTGAATCCTACACCTTAGGTAGGAAAGGAGCTTGATCCTGCAGCAGACTGCTTACACTTGGATATTTAGTAAGACAGTGTAACATCCTTCTTTTTATAGAATACAGTGTTCAAAATTAGTTAAGTTGCTGCCATCATGGAGAATTATCAGTTTTTGTTCAGGTTAACTAAAATCATTTAGTTTTTTTTCCAAATTTTTTCATTAAAAAATATTTTAGGGCCAGATGCAGTGGCTTACACCTGTAATCCCATCACTTTGGGAGTCCGAGGCAGAAGGATCACTTGGGCCCAGGAGTATGTGAACAGCCTGGGCAAGATAGTGAAACACCGTCTCTACTAACAATTAGGAAAAATAATAGCCCAGTGTGATAGAGCACAACTGTAGTCCCAGCTACTAGGGAGGCTGAGGCAGGAGGATCACTTTAGCCTAGGAAGCTGAGGCTGCAGTAAGCCATGATGGGGCCATTGCACTCCAGCCTGGGTGACAGATCGAGACCCTGTCTCAAAAAAAACCTTCTTTTTTTTTACATGTGAAAACAGTTTTAATTTAATACTGTTAGGTTTTCTCCAACAAGTATCATTTTTCATAATTTCATGTAAGTAATGAAACCATATTAGAAAGGAACAATGTTCTACCATTTACTTGAAATAAATTTTTTTCTTAAAATTTTAAAATATATTGTATTTATTTCTTTGCTATCCTGGCAGATATTTTGAAAATATTTTATAGTTGATGTAAATACTATCGGTCAGATTCTGAGTACTGTGTTACCATAAAAATGTATGGTGATTTTTAAGTTAGATTGAGCCTCCCACTCCAACCCTGTGTGGGCATGTGTGATCAAGGCAGCATTTCTACTACAAAGAGGTAGAATTAGTAAATCTAATTCTTCCAAACACAGTTTATGTTAAGTGACACTTTAGATTTACTCACATCAGTTCTTTTTATTATCAATTTTGGTATGGTTATTAAGACTAGATTTTTGAATTCTAACGTCTTATTTTTAATTTTTATTTTCTATCACCAGTATTGTGGCCTGTATCCAATCACCAAAGTCATATTAAGCAATTTTTCATTATCTATACATGTCAAAAAAGAGACTTCTAGCCTAATTTGTGGCTAAGATTCATAAGCAACCTGCCTACTAATAAGCAATTGTGCTTTAGAAAGTGACTTTAGAGGAAATTGATTATTTATGAAAACGGACTAATGTCTGGAGCTAAAAAAAAATCCATGAAAGAGAAATAATCCATTTATATATAGCTACTCTAATAACAGAATTATTTTATAAAGAAATTATTTCTTATTTACTTGGTTATCAGTTTATTAGTAACAGAAAATGCCAACTGAATCAAACCTTTTGTGTGTGGAAGTTTATGACAAAATATAAAAAATAAATAAATAAGAGACTTTCAAACATGTAAACAATAGGAATAGCATTTCCTTTTCTGAATATTTTTAATATTTTTCACTTATTCCAAACTTAAAAAAATCCTTAATATAATTTACAGGGTCCTAAATAATTGTGTATATATCTATTATCCCCTCATGTTTGCTGGGCCATAGCCTTATAGATCATTACAACTCTTGAACGTGGTGTGCTCATTGCTGTCTCAGGATTCTGAATACTGCTACCTTAAAGTAGAAACGCCTGTCATTTTCTCCATTTGAATGACTCCCATTCATCCAATTACATTACAAATAATTATTTTAATGTCATACCCTTAGAAAAGACTTGTCTGAGGCCTTGGGCTAGTTAACTTTCCCTAATATATTTGACATTGTACTCTATTTCAAGTAATATGTATGTATTATTATGTAGTATGTATGAATAGGGCAAGATAAAAAGACAGTAAATTATTTTGGAGACCAAATAATCTGGAAAACACAAGATAAGCATCCGATATATATTTAAGGAATTATTGATTTTGCACATTTTATTCCCACTAGTCTATAACTCTAAAACACAAGGGCAATGTTTTCCTTGTTCACTAATACAGATACCACTTCCATACCAGTACTTTACACATAGTAGGCTTTAAATTATAACTCATTGAATGAAAGAATGAAAGAAATGGGTATGTAAAACGAAGTTTCTGGTTTTCAATCTGTTAAGCAAAAATAAGAGTTTGAAAATCAAAAGAAACGTAGCTTACTTAATTGACCCACACACAGTATACCAAGTAATCCATTTTTAATACCTAGATCAAAATAATAGTTTTATAATAAATGAGTTATTAAAACAGTTACCCACTATTTTCCATTTTAAAATAAAGATAAATCAGTGATATAGGTACAACATGTTACACAAATACATTGTCTTTACATATTATATAAATGCAATCTTTTACACACCAACTGAACAAAAAAAAATTAGGCTGGTGTTAAAACATATTGAAATTCAAGTTAGAATTCCTCCACATTGCATGTTTTAAAAAATGTATTTACAATAATTCAATATTGACAGCCAACCTTAAATTGTCAAACAGGAAAATTATTTTTTGATTTGTTAAGAAAAACTTTATTGTTAAATTCAAAGATGATAAATATGTATAGAATCTCTTAATCTCTATGATTAATGCAATAAATGTTTATAGCCTTTTATGTAATTAAATATGTTCAAAAACAATTCACCTATGACATAATCAACGTAATTTACACTGTAGAATTCAAATATATGATTAAACACCGTAACTTAGGCATCTTAAAGTTTATTGATCCATTATTTTATAGCCTTGCCTTTGTCTAGGGAGATTTCATTTCAACAGCTAAAATACAGCAGTGATCATGAATTAGATGTTTACCAGAAAAACCTCTGCTCAGTTGTTCCCAGAGGAGTGTTCATTTCTCCCTCATTGTGCTCTAGTTCACACGCAGAGGAATTAACCAACCTGCCACACATGTCAGTTATAAGATCTGAGAAGCCCCAGAGAGAGATAGAACCAGATTTGGAGCCAGGGACAGAAATATCTTCATCATCGTTTATGACCAAAACTTCTATATTACTTTACTATCGGGGGGACTAATGATCATGAATGCTTCGGAATATTTATAAATACCACAAGGAAATGAATGTTTTTATTATATTGAGAAAAATACTTTTTAAAGTAAATTTATTTATCTTTTAATATCAGCTGTTTGCAACATGGAAAAAGTTTAGTTTTGTGTATAATGTTGTGTTGAGTATAGGTAGAGATCATAAAATGATCTCTTACAAAATAACTCTGGAAATTAAACTGTTTTAAATATGCAAAGGAAAATTAGTGTATATCAGTGCAATTTCCTAGTATGTGATACGTGTTACGGTTACACTTACATAAACACCTGTTGTGAGTGTACTCCCCCATTTAATTGCTTTTAAAGGTTTATGTCTCTGCACTGAAAATAGTTCTATAGTCTTGACATTTAATTTTGTTTCTCTTTTATAAGTGTCTTATAAAAAAGAGAATCAGTCGTGTTCTTATTTTTTGTCTAAAATCTGTCCTTGTTAGACACTACAAGAAAACTACATGGATTGATTTAATTTTTGCTGTGGAGTTCTCACCTACATATATTTTTAATAAAATTTCAATGAACAAATTTATATAAACTTCATACTTCATCCATAATGTAACATCAATTTACATAATAATTCTAAATATATACAGAGAAATTAAACTGGCAGCATGAACAAATTAATCAAGAAAGTTAAAAGGTGTTCTTTCTATTAGAAAGAAGCAAAAAGATGTACTTTCATCTTTTGTGTTATGTCTTAAATATCCATCTCAATCAATTCATGATAGGTTTCTAGATATGTAATCGATCTTGCCTAAACTAACACAACTTACATGTATTTTAGTCCAATACTCTATATTTTATATAATCTTTCTGCTCGGAAGGTTTTTTATTTTTTATTTTAAAGATAACTGATTAAATAAAAAATCAGCTAATGGCATTTAGAAACCTAAATCATCAGCTTAATGTCTTCCTTAATTCACATGCTTCAAAACATACAGTCTATAGGATTAACAACCTATACACAACAAATATGTAATGAGCCAAATTTCTGCCACTCAGTATAATTTACACGAGTTTTTGATTGGGAAGTAAGCTACTCAAGAAGTGAAATTCCAACACAATAAAAGTAACCTTCGGGTCCTGATTTCAAGAACAGCCTGGCGGCAAAGATGACCTCCTGGCACAAAAGCTTCAACAACAGAGACTGTGGCCATGGCTGCATCACGTCTAATGTTCGGTGAGGCAGTGGCGACCCCAACAGAGTCCAGATGGCCAAATTTCTTCATGCTTTTGAGCATTGTACCTGGAAGACTAGCTTGAAATTGTTCTGGAAATTCAGTAGCATATGACTGTCATTTCTGGGAAATTCTCTTTCATTATTATCTTGACATTTTCTCCTCAGTTTCGTTCATCCTCTCTTTTAGTAATTCTATTAGCTGGAAGTTTGATTTTCTTGAGTGATCATCTAAGGATTTTATATCTTCACTTTTACCTACTCTTATTGAATGATTTTTGTCCCATTTTGAAGGCTTTCTGAATTTTAACTCCAAAATATCTATTTAAAAAATTGTAATTTTGAGGCCAGGCATGATGGCTTATGCCTATAATCCCAGCACTTTGGGAGGCCAAGGCAGGCCAATAGCTTGAACCCAGGAGTTTGAGACTAGCCTGGGCAACATGGCGAAACCCCATCTCTACAAAAACTAAAATATTAGCCAGGCATGATGTGGCATAGTCCCAACTACTTGAGGGTTTGAGGTGGGAGGACTGCTTGAGCCCAGGAGGTCCAGGTTGCAGTGAGCCATGACTGAACCAATGCACTCCAGCCTGGGTGACTGAGCAAGACTCTGTCTCAAATAACAATAATAATAATAATAAATAATAATAACAATGACATCATATTATTGATGTCATTTTCATGTATGGTATTTATCTCAGAACATCGTATTTCATGCTTTTGCATATTGGTTTATGTAGTAAAATTTACATAAAATGAAATGCATGTGGTTTAACTGTACAATGTAATAAATCTAAATAAATGTGTACACCTTTGTAATCCATATTCAAATCAAGATATAAAATACTTCCAATAGACTACCACTTCCTTCCAGTCAATCCTGCATTCCAAAAGAAAAATCTGTCCCAATTCGTATCACCATGAAATGGTTTTGTTTATTTTTGAACTTTATAAAAAATAAGTCATACAATGTGTATGTTATTGGGCTTGGCTTGGTTTCCTCGATAAAATGTTTTTGAGATTTGTGTTATTTCAATTATCAGTATGTATTGTAATTTTTTATACTACTGAGTAGTATCCATTGTACGAATCTAATACAATTTTTATCTATTTTTTCTTAAACTTTTGTGTAGTTTCCTTGTTTTTTAAAAAATAATTTTGGGGTTGGGCGTAGTGACTCACATGTATAATCCCAGCACTTTGGGAGGCCAAGGTGGATGGATTGCTTGAACTCAGCAGTTTGAGACCAGCCTGAGAAACATGGCAAAACCTCGTTTCTGCAAAAAATACAAAAATTAGCCAGGTTTGGTGACACATGCCTGTGGTCCCAGCTACTTTGGAGGCTGAGGTGGGAGGATCACTTGAACCTAGGATGTGAAGGCTGCAGTGAGCAGTGACTGTGCCATTGCACCTCAGCCTGTGTGACAGAGGAAGACCTTGTCTCAAAAATAAAAATAAAAAATAAAATTAATTTTGAGGTGTCTCTTATGAATAAAGCTGCTGTAAATATTCCTCTACCAGTTATTATTTGGGTATTCTTTTTTATTTATCTGAAGGAAATTATTAGAAATAGAATGGTTGAGTCAGCAACTAGGTAACTGGACAATTTTTCTAAAATTGTTTAAACATTATATACTCCCATTAGCTGTGTATGACAGCTCCAAATCCCATTTATCTGCAACAGATTTGAGATAGAGATTGTAATTTTAGTCATTCCAGTGAGTGTGTAGTGATATCACTTTTTGGATTTAATTAGAGTACTCCTGATAATTAGTGATGTGAAGTATTTTGTCTTGGTTTAGTTGTAGAGTAGTAACTAGAGGGAGGGGGCTTTAGGGTGTCCTCGATTACACCTATGCAGAGTAGAGCCTCCAAAACATGGAGGTGGAAGGCAGTGAGATGGTGCGATCTTGGCTCACTGCAAACTCCGCCTCCGGCTTCAAAAGATTCTCTTGCCTCAGCCTCCCAAGTAGCTGGGATTACAGGTGCACACCATCACATTTAGCTATTTTTTATATTTTTAGTCAAGACGGATTTCATTATGTTGGCCAGGTGGGTCTTGAATGCCTGACCTCAGGCATCCACCCGCCTCAACCTCAGCCTCCTTAAGCACTGGGATTACAAGCTCGAGCCACTGCAATCAGCCTGGTTAGATTTTTTAAAAAATATAATCCTTACAAGTAAATGACTGTTTTGCTAAGGAGAGGGCCTATCATCCTCTTCACACAGCCATTCCAGAAATCCCACATTCTCCCCTTCCTTTTTGAAGGACATCTTTTTGAGATATAAAAATCTTAGTTTATAGGATATGTTATTTTTGTGTATTTTTTTCCACTAATTTGTTTGCTTTCAACATTTTAAATATGTCATTCTTTTAGTGTGTGGCTCAAGTTGTTTTTTTTTTTTTTTCTTTCTTTCTATTTATGTAATGTGGTTTGCTTATTTCCTAAAGTGTGCATACACGTTTCTCTGTCTGATAGGGTAAGAGTGATTGGTGATTCACATTCCTTCTGTAAGTCAATTTGAGCTTTAATAGGTTTTGTGCATTGGTTCTTATTCCAACTCTTCACCTCCAGTGGCACCAGAACCTTTTGGTTTGAAATATTTGAATTGTAAGTGAGTTGAAGTTTTGGGTTTTTCAGTTTACAGTTGATTCAACTAAATGCCCCCAAGATGGGCCACATTGTATTTTTTTCTTCCTTATAGCCCCTCATCCAATGCCCCTTTTTAAGCAAAATTGGAAGAGACAGCAAACCAAGTGCAAATCTGGAAGTATGAACCTACCACAGCCCTCTTCTCAATTCTACAAAGCTTGATTTTAATCTAGAATTTTTGTTGGTGAGGCTCCCCTAAATCCACTGTTATTTAACAGCTCTGAGACTTTGCTTCCTGGGTAAACCACACGTCCATATGTCCTATGTTGTTTGAGATAAATCAATATTTGTAAAATATAATTTAAAATATTTTAAATGACTCATTTTTAATGTGAAAGAATCAAAACAAAATTTGGCTGTATAGATTTTCTTTATGTCATGTCATTTTATTTTATTTTATTTCAAAGAGATAGGGTCTCACTCTGTTGCCCAGGCTAAGTGCAGTGGCATGATCAGGGCTCACTGCAGCCTCGACTTCCTGGGTTCAAGCAACCCTCCCACTTCAGCCTCTTGAGTAGATGAAACTACTGGCATCCACTACCATGCCTGGTTAAATTTTTCTTTAAATTGTTTTGATAGAGACATGGCCTTGCTTTTTTGCCCAGGCTGTATTTACATTATTTTAAACTCAATGTTTTGAATGTCTCTAAGAAAGACATACATTTTTTGTTAATATATCTATATTACAAAAGATATATGCATGGATACACATACATGCATACACACATATAATCACAAAAAATGTGTGTATGTATAGTGTGTATATGTGCATGTATATATATAGTATACACACATGCATTAAAATATATATGTATTTTAATTATACCACTGAAGAAAAGAAGTAGAGGGAAAATACATATGTATTCATTAAACATGTATACTTAGAATATATTATGGTCTTGTCTTTATTGCTAGATTAATTTTTATGTATGACTGTGTCTCACTTTCAGTTCTGAAAACCTGGAATTAACTGATTAACAATGCCAATGCAAATATATTTTCTTACTGTATAATTATAGCTTAAAATTAGAAGTTCCATTTGTTATTTTTAAATGCAGAAATTAGAGTGTGCCAGAAGAAAATCATTAAATATCAATTCAATTAAAACAGAGATCAGTAAAGAAGAATTTTGTTATATCACAGAAATAAGGCAGTGCTGATAGAAAACATACAGAGAAGAAACCCAAGTAACTCTTAATACATTAAAACAAACAAACAAGGATGTAACTCTCCTTTTGATCTTCAGAAAAAAGACCCCCTTCTGTGATTGAAAGGAGAGATACATTTTTAACTAAAGTCAATTATAGATAATAATCCATCATTATAATTGAGTTTTTGATGAGAGGCAATGCGTTAGTTTTCTATGGCTGCTGTAACTAATTACCACAAACTGGGGACTTAATAGAACAGAAATTTATTCTCTCTAGCCGTGGAGACTAGAAGTCTGAAATCAGTATCACCGGACCAAAACCAAAATGTCAGCAGGGCCATACTGCCTCTAGAGGATCTAGGGGTAGACCCATTTATCGCTTTTTTTTGTTTTGTTTTAAGCAAAAGGAGGAGGATTAATGGACTTACAGTTACACGTGGCTGGGGAGGCCTCACAATCATGGAGGAAGGCAAGGAGAAGTAACTCACATCTTACATAGATGGCAGCAGGTAAAGAGAGAGCTTGTGCAGGGAAACTCCCATTTTTAAAACCATCAGATCTTGCGATTTCATGCTCTTTTTGGCTTGTAGTGAGTACAGGCATTATGCTACTCTGGTATCTATCCCTGTGGTCGTGTTGTCTTCTCCTCCTCTGTCTATATCAAATCTTCCTCTGCATTCCTCTTATTAGTGTAAATGTGATTGTACTTAGGACCCACCTTCATAATCAAGGATAATCTCCCCCATCTCAAAATACTTAATTTAGTAACATCTGTAAAATCATTTTTTTCTATATAAAGTAACATTCAAAGGTCCTAGAAATTAGTATGTGAATATCTTTTGGGAGGTCATTGTTTCAATAATAATGGGTAAGAATCAATTCTAGAACATATATTGTAAAAAGGGACTATTTTTTCAAAAAACTTTGATTCACAAAGAAAGTGAATATTTTTCCTTTCTCACATGTATAACAAAAAGTGGACAATACTGAAATAAATATCAATTTTGTTTAAAAGGCTAACATGAGAACCATTCATGTTTTTCATTTTTTTATGTAAATTGGAATGTTTAGATGGCAATGCTTATGCCTATTAAGATGCAATTTGAAGGAGTATATTATGATGCTATGTTGGAGAATTATGGGACTTCTTTAACACAGTGTTCCAAAGTGAACATCATTGCTATTTCAAGTTTCTATATCTTTGCTGTTGTGCTACATAGACAAGGTTGTTAACATACATTTTAATGTTAATAAACTGCTTAGCTTGCATTTGTAATGGGTATAGTGTCAAGCACTGTAGTTCAGAGCACTTAAAATATCACTGATTGATTCACAAATGCTAGCCAGTTTCGGTCTTGCATGTAGTGTCTGTGTGTGCATGTAAACAAATCAGATGCCATAATTTTATTCTTTATCTTAAGTTTGGCTAGGAATCCTCCCCCTTTTAAATACTATTCTAATATGAATTGCCTGAGACTTCTCTTAGAGGAAAAAAGTATCATGTTTATTCATTATGGAACATTCTGTTTTCATATTTTGAGCTTAAGGAAAAAAGTACTAAAAATAATTTGAAAGAACACATTTGACAGGGGACTAATATCCAGAATTTACAAGAAACTCAACCAGTTCAAAAGTAAAAACAATAACAACGAAAACAAATAACACCATTAAAAAGTGGGCAAAGGACCTGAGTAGACATTTTTCAAACAAAGACATACTTCTTAAAAAGACGAAACATGGCAAATTTTGGAAAGGAACTCAAATAACAGCAAAATAACAAATAATCCACTTTTTAAAATGGGCATTTGATCTGAATAGACATTTCTCAAAAGAAGACATATAAATGACCAACAAGTGTATGAAAAAATGTTCAACATCATTAACCATTAGGGAAATGCAAATCAAAGCCACAATGAGAGATCATCTCACACCAAATAGAATGGCTATTACAAAAAAGATAAAAAATAACACATGCTGGTGATATGGTTTGGCTGTGTTCCCACTCAAATCTCATCTTGAAATCCCACATGCTGTGAGAGGGACCTGGTGGGAGGTAATTGAATCTTGGGGGCAGGTCTTTCTCATGCTCTCTCTTTGCCTGCTGCCATCCATGTAAGATGTGACTTGCTCCTCCTTGCCTTCCACCACTATTGTGAGGCTCCCCCAGCCACATGGAACTGTAAGTCCAACTAAACCTCTTTGCTTTTTAAATTGCCCAGTCTCAGGTATATCTTTATCAGCAGCATGAAAATGGACTAATACAACTGGAAAGATGTAGAGAAAAGGGAACTCTTACATACTTGTTGATGGAAATGTAAGTTAGTACAGCTATCAATAGTATGAAAATCAGTATGGAGATGCCTCAAAAGCTAAAAATAGAACTACTATATGATCTAACAATCCGACTACTGGGTATATATCCAAACGAACGGAAATCAATATGTTGAGGAGATATCTGCACTGCCACATTAATTACAGCAATATTCACAGTAACCAGTATATGGAATCAACCTAAGTGCCTATCAACAAATGAATAGATGAATAAAATTGTGTGTGTATGTAAACATATATGCATATATATGCATATATACATATGTGCATATATACATATATGTATATATGTGTGTGAATACTATTCAACCATAAAAAATGAATCATGTTTTTTGCAGCAACATGAATATAGCTGGAGTTTATCATATTAAGTGAAACAACTCAGAAACAGAAAAACAAATACTACATGTTCTCACTTATGAGTGAGAGCTAAATAATATGTTTACATGGATACAGAGTCTGGAATAATAGACACTGGAGACTCAGAAGGGTGGAAGTGTGAGAGGGAAGTGGATAATGATAAATTACTTAATGGGTACAATGTTAATTATAGATACACTGAAAGACAAACATATTTATGTCACAAAATTACAGTTGTACCCCTTGACTTTATACAAATAATAAAAAAAGAACCTGAGGTAATGGTACACTTGAATCGGAAAGTTTACTGCAGTCAGTATAATTTCCAAAGATGAAAAGTTTAAAAGAGTGTGTTTCTTCATTGTAGTGCTGTAGCTCTGTTCTTTTTTTTTATTGAAACACTTATAACCTTTCTCTACTTTGACCTACAAAAGTACATTTAAAAGAAAAATGTAATCATTTCATTATAAATATCATTATAAATCTATGTTAGAATATACAAATCACAAATCTTAGACTGTATAATGTTGAGTTTCTGTCTCATAATGTGAACATAACATAATGTTAAACATTGTTATTTTCTAAGTGAAACATTGTCATGGCTTCAATCTAAATATATTTAATGAGAGACCACAATGTATTTTGACAAGTGGTACTTAGTCTATTCCATTATAGCCATGAACAAAAAGGGAAGAATTTTAAATCCGGCTTCTCTCTAGATTGAGTTGGAAAAGTGATTCCAAATCATGTCAATGGCCACTTATTAACCCAAATACATGTTAAAAAATCAGATGACCAGAAAATGGAGTGTTAATGTTTGCAAACTGAATCTTAACAGGGCAGTTTATAAAAAATGTATTCTCTTCTGCCTAATGTAGCTATTAGTAATGTAGAACTGAAAAAGAAACTAATTATACCTTAGGAATTAGAGGAAATAGCAAAATATGAACTTTTTATGTACATCTTTTTAAGAGTTAAATACTGCTTTCTGATTTCAATATTTTAAAGTCGTTTGTAATTTTCTTTTTTTTTTTTTTTTTTTTTTTTTTGAGACGGAGTCTTGCGCTGTGTCACCCAGGCTGGAGTGCAGTGGCGCGATCTCGGCTCACTGCAAGCTCCGCCTCCCAGGTTCAGGCCATTCTCCTGCCTCAGCCTCCGAGTAGCTGGGACTACAGGCGCCCGCCACCACGCCCGGCTAGTTTTTTGTATTTTTAGTAGAGACGGGGTTTCACCATGTTAGCCAGGATGGTCTCGATCTCCTGACCTCGTGATCCGCCCGCCTCGGCCTCCCAAAGTGCTGGGATTGAAAACGTATTATGACTTCATTATTTATATTTTCTATTTGACAAAATTTATGATACACCTTCTGAGTATCAGGTACTGTCATAGGCCCTTAATATGTCATGAACATAAATATTCATTTTCCTGAAAATTTCTTAAGTTACAGTTGATATACTCTACTAAGTGAAATAGAGAATAAACATAATAAACAAATAAAACATATAACTGGCTAGATAAGTGGTAATTTTAATTCAGTTTAATCAATTCAGTTGGATCCACAAACAATTTTTTGGCATTCTTGTCAGGAAGCACATTCACTAATTTAAATATGCAGAGAAAAAATACAGTCTTCAAGCAATTTTAAATATTTTTATTTAATCTTATGGGACAAAAAGCATGGCAATCCTAAGATTTTGCATTACCTTCTCCAAAGCAAAAAAAAAAAAACAAACAAAAACAAAAAAAACACTCTTTTTCTTATGATAATGTATAAAATAAATAAAATATAATTCAATTATTTTGCTGGACTTAATATTTAATATGAGAAAATGCACTGTGTGCAATGTTGAAATAAGGTTACCATGGCAACCATATGCTTTGTGAAATACAAAAATTATTTATGTTGTAAAATTCCATAAAACATAGACCTTAATTAGAAGCTTCCCAATAATTTCTATGTTGTGCAACTTATTATTAAATTTATTTTTTATTATAATGATGATATACATTAAATTAGTGCCATCTCTTCAGTGTTTACAGCATTTATAGCATATTTATTCTCTAAGGAAGAACCCAAGGCACCAGAAGAAGTAAACACATTAGAAACAATAAGTTAACTTTATTTATACAGGAGTTGCTTTTATAATAATTTTTTCTATATATTTTAGATTATTTTCTAGCACATCCATAGATAATAATAAAAAAATTAGTCATCTCAAACAACATGCCTAATATTAACACAAGTAATAGTGTAATTGACTTTTTAAAAATTTAATGTAGGTAAGTAATATAACTGTGATGTAAGTCACATGAATTTATTTTACAAAATTTTATAATCTCACTTATAGAGGTGGCTGGTGCTTGTTAATAATTTGTAAAAATGAACTATTAAAGTTTTTATGACAGTGCTTAAAGATAATGTTTTTCTACTTAAACTGTGGAAAGACTGTCTTATTTAATAAAATAATCCAAATCTGAAGACGCCCATATATTTCCAAAACATACTTTCTTGAAAACTTCCATTACATTTCTTATAATGTGACAATTTTCTTGAAAAGGGGTGTGTTCACTCCTTTTTATGATTCTAACTACTTAAGTGGAATAGTTTTCAAAATTTTCTTTGCATTGTTAATAATTGTATGTGTATAATTTTAAATACAAGATCAGTTTCTCTCACTACTTTGACCACAGTGGCGACTAGAAAAAAATGTAAATAGATCATTACTCTAATTTGCAAAGAGTAGGCTTAACATATTCCTAGATAATTTCATGTATATTTTATTAGTAAAGTAACTTGATAATATCTTGTCTTTTTTTTTTGAGATGGAGTCTCGCTTTGTTGCCCAGGCTGGAGTGCAGTGGCGCGATCTCAGCTCACTGCAAGCTCCGCCTCCCAGGTTCATGCCATTCTCCTGTCTCAGCCTCCCGAGTAGCTGGGACTACAGGCACACGCTACCACGCCCCGCTAATTTTTGTATTTTTAGTAGAGACTGGGTTTCGCCATATTGACCAGGATGGTCTCGATCTCTTGACTTCGTGATCTGCCCACCTCCGCCTTCCAACATGCGGGGATTACAGGCTTGAGCCACCGCACCCGGCCCCAAATTTTTAGCATAAGCAGTTTTAGCTTTATGGACTTCAGAAGGTGGTTGTTAGATACAAAAAGTGATTAGTACAGCATGACTATAATTTTATTATTATTATTATTTTGAACACAATAGCTCTAAAATTCTCAAAATTTTAAAGCATATCTTGTTGCTTAAGAGCACATGGACTATTTGTCCTAGATGCATTTAGGGCATTTATACTCAATTTTCAGGGCAACGAATACCCTCTCCTTAATCGCTTTCTGGAAACTTCTATCCCAATAAAATGGTCAATTTTTAAAAGAAGTAACAATTATTTTACAAATTGAGATTTCCTGTGAGTCGAGTTATTTTGAAATAAAAACTTAAAATTAGAATTTTAAGTGCACAGTCTTAAAAATACTAATGTACAGTTTTTAAAAGCTCTCCTATGTAAAGGTAAAAGAAAATATTTTATGTGGCATCAAAAGGTATTAGAAGCCATTTGATTTATTTTGTATTTTCATTTATTTTGTGCTTATGTTTTTGTTCTTCTTTTAATGTACCATGATAATCTAACATACAAAATAATCATATCCTTATAGAGAATTCAATAGTAATAACTAAATATTTTACTAAAATTAAAAAAAAAAAATACAGGCCAACAAGAGCCTAATCTGATCATGTTATTTATTTTATGAATAATTCATAAATGTGGCACTTCGAGAGGTGTACTTTTCTGAAATGACAGTTATTGTTATCCTCGGACGTGGTTCATGAATGTGATCAAGGATTCATTTACTTAAGAAGGCTTTTAGAATTTACTAAAATAACAGAAACCTGTGTTATAGCTCTAAATTCATGGAACGTTTCTTCTTTTTTATTCTAGTTTTCTTGTTTTTATTCTAAGTTTACAGCAATAATTTTTCTAAATGTCACACTGACATTATCTGTCTCTCTCTAGAAGAAACCCCAGGCTCCATGAAAAAGTGCTCTGTCGATTTCTCTCATCATTGTACTCAGATGACTAACGCAATGCCAGGCAAATAGGAATAAGCAATAAATATTGTTGGATGAATGACTGAGTGTTCTCATTACTGCAAACAAATTAAGTTGATTTTTCACAGAATTCTTCAGGTATGGAAATCATTCTATTTTAAGGTCAGAAACCAAGCAGGAAAACAAAATCTAATAAAGTCTTAGTTATATTTCTCATTAAGGTATAAAACTCAGAAACGTGTTTTCAGTTCTACAGTTACTTCATTTTAGAATTTATTGTGATTCAAAATTTTAGCATTTGCACATTTGTACAATATTGCCTTCTGCATAATCACTGTAAATGCATTTAATTACATTCAAATCATAACATTAAAAAGTATTATAAGTGTATGGTAGTATGTTAGAGAAAAAACATAATGAACTGACTGGAAATTGTTAGGAACAATGTAGATTACATTTTAACTAATCTATTATTAAAATTTGTTTTCTCTCACGATATATTGTGAAACACTGCTATGTATTTACCTTATATTGGAATTACAATTTGCTCATGATTTCAAGTCTATTATTACATGTGTTACATGAGAATATTTAAACGGTGCAATCTACCTTAATTATTTATTGTCCTGTATGCATACTGCAGAAGATCCAAAAATACTTCATTTTTTACATATGTAAAAAAATCTCTAAGTTAGATAAACAGCCATCCTGGGTAGCTTGAGGAGTGATAAAAATAAAACAATCACCTACCAACAGCAACAATAAAAGCCTATTTGTTTTTAAAGTAAATTCCAGTTTAGATAAAATAATTGAAGGGGTCGTGTCACATGGCTATGAACAATCTTGCTTTTGAAATTACTGCTGTTTTATAAAACTGAATCTATATGTGAGTAAGGACTGTTATAACAGCTTAGATAATGGGCTCATTTAGTGATAAAATGTTTCTGTAGTTCGAATATTTAGTATTTTACATAATATCTGTTTTGTTACATAAAGGTTCCCCAGTCATTAATGTACGTACTGGACATAAACATTTCTTTCTTGGGATTATATTACTTGATTGTTATTAAGGTCTTTAGTTAATATGTGCCCTGTGAATTTGTTAATATTATCTCAAGCCATAGAGCAAGTCAGCCAAGCTAAATCCTAAGCGCGATACTAAATCCTTCTCATGTTTAATCCCCATATTCAGTCATATTCCTATTTAATATTCAATATTCATTCTAGCACATTCATTATATGTCACAAATTGCTGCATGTCTCTCCATATCAACTGTGACTGCCTTAGTTAAATTTCTCATTGTTTAAACTAGATCATTCAATAATCTGATAGAGTCATACCTTACTTTATTGTGCTTTCCTTGATGTGCTTCACAGACACCATGTTTTTTTTTTTTTTACAAAATGAAGGTTTGTGGCAACTTTGTGTCAAACAAGTCTATAGGTACCAATTATTTCAATAGTACGTGTTCACATCACGGCTCTCGTGAAATTTTGGTAATTCTCCCAATAATTTAACCTTTTTAATTATTATTGCATCTATTCTGGTAATCTGTGATCAGTGATCTTTGATGCTACAATTGTAATTGCTTTGGGGCGCCATGAACTGTGCCTATAAAAAACAGCAAACATAATTTATAAATGTTATATGTGTTCTGACTGCTCCACTGACCAGCCGTTCCCCAATCTCTCTCTCTTTCTTCGGGCCTCTCCGTTCCCTGAGACACAACAATATTGAAACTAGACCAATTAGGCCGGGTGTAGTGACTCACGCCTGTGATCCCAGCACTTTGGGAGGCCGAGGCAGGTGGTTCGAGACCAGCCTGACCAACATGGTGAAACCCTGTCTCTATTAAAAATACAAAAAAATAAATAAATAAATATTAGCCTGGCGTGGTAGCGGGCGCCTGTAGTCCCAGCTACTCAGGAAGCTGAGGCAGTAGAATTACTTGATCCCTGGTGGCGGAGGTTGTAGTGAGCCGAGATCTCGCCACTGCACTCCAGCCTGGGCAACACAGCAAGACTCAGTCTCAAAAGAAAAAGAAAGAAAGAAAGAAACTAGACCAATTAACAACCTTACAATGGCCTCTAAGTGATCAAGTGAAAGAAAAGACTGGTATGTCCCTCACTTTAAATTAAAAGCTAAAAATGATTACGTGTAATGAGGACGACACATTGAAAGTCAAGATCGATGTGTGCTAGACTCTGGCCAGTTAGCAAAGTTGCCAGTGTAAAGGAAAAGTTACTGAAGGAAATTAAAAGTACTACTGCAGTAAACACGTGAATAATATCAGCCTCGTTGCTAATACGGAGAAAGTTTGAGTGGTCTGGATAGATGATCAAACCACCGTAACATTCCCTTATGTCAAAGCCTAATCCAGAGCAAGGCCCTAAACCCTCTTGAATTCTGTGAAGGCTGAGAGATGGAAGGGAGCTTCAGCAGAAACGTTTGTAGCTAGATGAGATTGGTTAATAGATTTAAGAAAAGAATCTAAATTCTTTATGCAATCTCCATAACATAAAAGTACCAGGTGAACTAGTGTAGCAAGGGCTGATGTAGAAGCTCAGCACATTATCCAAAAGATCTAGCTAAGATTGTTGATGAAGGGGGCTACAGTTAACAATAGATTTTCAATGTGAATGAAACATCCTTCTATTGGAAGAAGATGCCATCTAGTACTGTCATAGCTAGAGCGAAGTCAATGCCTGGCTTCTAAACTTCAAAGGACAGGCTAACTTTCTAGTTAGGAGCTAATACTGAAAGAAAACAGGCACATTCCTCAAACCCGGACTCAACACAAATAGGCCCAGTACAAACACATCCCACCATATATCTCTCAACTTCCTGAGCCCAGCACAAACACCACCTGGAAAGTCTCTGATAAGGACACAGCCATTTGTGGTTTTACTGAAAGCGCGGGAACCAACAGAAAACTGCTAAATGTATAACTTAAAATGTTAACCAATTGTAATGCTGTAACCAAAAGAATTCCCTTGCTCCTCTGTAACTTTACGTATCCTATTTACATCAGGCTATAAAAGGCAAGCACTCGCATTGTTCGAGGCCCTCTTGTATGCTGTGGAATGGAGGGACCAAGTTCGAACTTGCAGTAAAAGATCCTTGCCGCTTGGCTTTGACTCTGGACTCTGGTGGTCTTCTTTGGGGAACAAACGGTCTGGGCATTACAATACCGCTGATTAAGTTGAAGCCAATGTTCATTTATCATTCTGAAAATCCTAGGGCCTTTAAGAGTTATGCTAAATCTGCTCTGCCTGTGCTCTACAAATGGAACAACAAAGCCTGGGTGACAGTACTCCTCTTTACAGCAATGGTTTACTGAGTATTTTAAGTCCACTGTTGAGACTTGCTGCTCAGAAATAAACAATTGCTTTCAAAATATTACTGCTTATTCACAATGCACCTATTCACTAAGGAGATACCAGGAGTTTAAGGTTGTTTTCATGTCTGCTAATACAACATCCATTTTGTAGCCCATTGATCAAAGGTTAATTTCAAATCTCAAGTTTTATTATTTAAGAAATACATTTATGAGGCTATAACTGGCATAGGCAGTGATTCCTCTGTTGGCACAGTACATTGAGAAGCTTTTGAAAGGAATTCATCATACTAAATGCCTTTAAGAACATTTGTGATTCATGGAAAGAGGTCAAAATATCAACATTAATAGGAGCTGGAACAAGTTTGATTGCAACATTCCCACATGACTTTGTGGGGTTCACAACTTTAAAGGAGGAAGTAACTGCAGATTTGGTGAAAACAGCAAACCAACGAGAATTCAAAGTGGAGCATGAAGATGTAACTGAATTGCTACAATCTCATGATAAAACTTGTACAGATGAGGAGTTATTTCTTACTTTGGGTAAAATGCTATCAAAAAGCACTGCATGCTACAGAGAATTTTTTATAAAAGGAAGTGTCAATTAATGCGGCAAACTTAATTGTTGTCTTGTTTTAAGAAATTTCTACAACTACCCCAGTGTTCAGCAACCATTGTCCCTATCAGTCAGCAGCCATCATCACTGAGGAAAGACTCTCCACCAGCCAAATTGTTAAGACTAACTGAAGGGTCAAATGATTGTTAGCATTTTTTAGTAATACATTATTTTTCTTTAAGATATATCCATTATTTTTGCAGACATAATGCTATTGCACACATAATAGATTATAGTATAGTGTAAATACAACTTTAATATGCACTGGGAAACCAAACATTTGTGTTACTCTGTTGCAGTATTTACTTTGTTGCAGTGGTGTGGAACAGAACCTGCAATACCTTCTGGGTATGCTTGTAATTGATTCTTCAACCTGAAGTTTGTCCTAATTCCATTCTATACTCCTCCATGCTTTCAAATTTACATGCACATACTGAAGTGCGAAATTATCATCTAAAGAGAAGAAGGACATTTAAAATCATCATCACAACAATAACAGTTGACAACCTGGCAAGATTGAGATCATTGAAATCAAGGAGTTGATTGCAAAGAGGATCAAGCCAATTATAAAGCAAGTTTAGAAAGAGGAGATTGTTTTGAGTGTGTGTGTGGAGACTAACAGTTGCCTCCTAGAGGAGTAAAATAGAAAAATAAACCAGGCATGGTGGCTCACTCCTGTAATCCCAGAACTTTGGGAGGTGGAGGTGGGAGGATCACTTGAGATCAGGAGTTCAAGACTAGTCTGGACCACATAGTGAGACCTAATCTCTGCCAAAAACAAGCAAACAAACAAACAAATAAGCAGGATGTAATGGCATGTGCATGCACTTGTAGTCCCAGCTATTGGGGAGGCTGAAGTGGGAGAATCGCTTGGGTTTGAGGCTACAGTGAGTTATGATCACCACTGCACTCCAGCTTTGGTGACAGAGTGAGACTATTTCTTTAAAAAGAAAAGGAAAAATAATTCAATTTCCCAGGAAAAGACATGGATTTTTTTTTTTAAGAGGAAGTCAGTACAACTATTGTCATACTTTAATTTCACCACTTGCTAGCAAGTATTATCTCAGGTGAGTTAATTGCCTTATTTATTTAGCAAATATATATTGAATTTCTACTATGTATCAGTCCAGACCCTGGTCTAAGATCTGGAGATTCAAAGATAGATTTCTTTAGTTTGGAGTATTTTTCTCACTTAAAATGTTTAGTTTGATTATTTCCATTAATGGAATATCAAATACTATATACTTCCCTCAAATATAGTGAGGTCAAGTCATATATGTGTATACATCTATACCTATCTATCTATCTATATACACACACATGTATATATGAATTTTTAAAATTTTCATTATACAAAAGTTGTTTTCTCCTTTCGAGTTGTTCTTTCTTTCATATGGCCAAACTATAAGATTGAATGAGGCAATCAAAACCTGTGTGCTTGAAGGATAATGGTAAGAAATCACTGTTCTTAACCCTGGCTTTTGGGGGATATGTTGGTATGTTTAAGATTTCATGAGAATGAACTGGCATAATCAACTTTAATTATCAACCCTTTGTCAGGTATCCCAGGTCTTGTAAAAGACTTCAGTACCTAAGAAAACCAGAGGGAAAGAAGCGTGGAAACAAATGCCCTGCCCAGCTCTAATCTTGCCTCCCAGGTGAAAGGGTGGAGGGGGACAATGATTAAAGTGCCTAGGAATCTTTTAAATATCAGTTTGTTCACCCAAATTAGAAAAATGATAAATAGGTTATTGAGACTAGAGTCTTCATCTGAAAATGAACACACATTTTGTTGGAATATACCTTATTCTACAGATTAGTTAACTATTCAATCTGAGGTTACAGATTTTGTGAGGTTTACATGAAGTATGGTGAAAGGGAAGAAGCAAACCAGAGCTTCAATCTAACTGGTTATCGTTTAAATGTATGCAAATTTGATTTACTTTTGTTTAGGTGTTTTCTTTCAGTTCTTTGTAATATGTGATACAATCCTAAAAGTAATCTTTACAATCTCTCCATAGTGCCTCAAGCCTTCCCAATCAGCAGATGATCTTGTCTTCTATGTCAGATATTGTTGCAAACTTCTTAAAAAACTTTGGGATCACATGGGCCTGTATTAAAACTCCCATCTTTGGTGTTGTAATATAAGATCTAGGGCAAGTTATTTAAACCATGTGTGGCTTAATTTCCTTGTTCTCTTAACCCAAGCACAAAAAGTTCTAAAAATTATTATTTGTTCTTCCATTTGTATTTCTATATATATCTTTACATTTTCTTTTTATTATAGAAAGTGAGGAAAGGAGCTATATTTATTCTCTTTTAAGACTTCCCTTTCTGCTCTTGATTTCATCCATGGCTGCTTTCTAAGAAATGTTACTTTCTATTATATTTTTGTTTTCTTTTAAAAATTTTCTTCATTCTCTCTTGCCATTTGAAACTTCTTCTTAGTCTACAACATGGTCAGCATCCTTCCTTATTTTCTATTGATTTATCTCCTCACTATACTATAGCCAATCTCTTTATTATAAAAATGATAAAATATTAATATAGTCCTACATCTCTATATTCTCATTTGTTAGTGTACGTTATCATAAATTCTGCTTCATACATCTTTTCTAGAAACTGTCTTGCTCAGTTCACCAATGGAAACTTAATATCAAAATGTAATGATTTGTTATCTTTCTTTATTTACATTTACCACTGATTATAAGTTAAACATCATGTTCTTAAAATTTTCTTCTTTCTGTGTCCAAGACTTTGATTAGTCCTTATATTTTACATTTTCTAAATTAATTTACTCCAGTGTCAATGCATATTTTAGTCCAAATGCATCAAGATATTAGTTTCTCTAAATTATAATCTTCTTCAGTTTCTTTAACTATTTCAAGCATTTTCTCTCTTATAGAATCTGACCCGATGGTTTTAAATATTATTCAGGAAGACTGTTACATAAATATCCCAGTTTAACTCTTTTCTCCATATTAGATGATCTACTTATCTACTGATAACATTTTATCCATGATCCATAGGTGCTTTAAATTTACCTTTGGAGTTTCTATCTCAAATATCGATATGAAAAGGCTGTTATGATAGTAACATAGATATGTCTATGATAGAATAGCTTTCCCCAGAGATGTCTGTATACCAATTCACAAAAGTTGTGAATATGTGGCCTCATGTGGAAAAAAAATTGTATGCAGGTGTAATTAAGTTAAGGGAAATTATCCTGAATTATACCAGCAGGCCCTGCAACCACAAGCATCATTAAGAAGTGAAGGCAGGAGTATCAGAGTCAGAGGGGATCTGATGATGAAAGCAGAGGTCAGATTAAGGCCAGGAAAGAGTGATATGGCAAGAAATGCAGATGATATATAGTTGCTGCAAAAGGAAAAATTTTTGCAAAGGCAAAATGATGATATATAGAAGATGCAAAAAGCAAACATTTTGCAAAGGCAAACATTTCCAGAAGAAAGACAGCATAAGCAACGCCTTGATTTTAGAACTTCTGATCCCTGAAAAAGTGAGATAATGAATTTCTATTGTTTTAAGTCACTGCATTTATGGTAATTAGCAATAAGAAACTGGTTTTGATACTGAAAGGGGTGTGCTGATATAATAAATATATTCTTAGTATACGATTTGCATATTATAATAAATCTAATAAAAATGTGGAGATAATTGTGGAACTGGGCAGTGGGCAGAGGCTAGAAAATCTTGAGAAACATGATGGTAAAAGCCTAGATTGCCTTAAACAGATTATTTGTGGAAATGGTTCACAAATCTTCTGAAGTGCTCAATGTGAGAAGCATAGTAAAAGTAAATACATAAGAAAATAAATAAATGTGTGTGTGCGTGTGTGTGTATGTGTAGATTATAAACCGACTGTAGAAATACGAACATGAAAGTAACCACTGGTGAGGGCTAGAAGAAATGACAATCATGGTATTGGAAATTGGATGAAAGGAAATCTTTGCTAATCAGTTGCAGAAACTTTGGAGAATTGGGTCTTACAGCTATGTGGAAAGGAGAAATTGTTCACAGTGAAATTGTATATTTAGCTAAAGAGACTTCCAAGCAAAGTGCTGAATGTGCAGACTGGTTTATTCTTGCTGCTTCTGTGAGAATGTGAAAGGACAGAGGTCGTTTGAGGAAAGAACTGAAAAGAAAAACAAGAAACAGAGGTTTGACAATTTGGGTAATTTTCACATTGCAAAAGACACTGTAATTAGAAAACTCACGGTCAAGAAAGTCGGCTGTGAAGAGAAAGCCAGGGTGTGGCTCTACAACCTTTTGCTAATGTGTGGAAAGAATCAAAAGGCCAGAATATTCCATCACACAGAGGGTTCTCTGAAGAAATGAGACATGTGACTTACAGACCCCTCAGCCACCTAAGCAGAAACCAAGAACAGAGATGATCTTATGCAGAAATATCTGTAATGGAGCCTATTGTCCAGTGGAGTGAATCCCCAAAACACTTATTGGAAAAACAAATGGTTCTTAAAGCTGTTGTATTAGCAGACACGTTGCCAGCTTAAGCTAGAAGGAAAAGAGAGAAGAAACAATGAAAGAAGGCTGTTGAACTCTCAAAGGTCTGTAGACAGTAAATAGGTAGGTAAAATTACTTAACTTTCATTTAAAAGGAAGGATGACTCACAGGATGGAGCATCAGACCCAAAGGCTCAGAGAAGAAGCTGAGACTTAAAGAGGATTATTTCTAGACCATGAAACCTAATGAAGTTTTCCCTGCTGGATTTTGAAATTGTGTAAGAACTACGATTCCTTCCCCCTCCCCCCCATTTTCTTCTCTTTTGAAAAGAGAATGTCTATAACCGTATCCTGTGCTAGACCAAGCATTGGATTTTGGAAGACAACTTGATTTCTAATTTTATAAATCCACAAGAAAAGAGAAATTTTGTTCCAAGATGGAACATATCCAATGTCTCACATATTTCATATTTAGATAATTTACATGACGAAGTTTGAAACTTTTGAGTGGGTGAGATCTAGATGAAATTTTGCACCTATCGTTGATGCTGTAATAGGTTGAGACTTTTGAATATGTTTGGAGAGGTGAATATAGTTTCTGTGTGGGATGAATGTGACTGTTTGGAGGTCAGAAGGCTATGTGTGATAGAAAAGTGCCCCTTTTCCCCCTAAAAGATCCCCGTTATAATCCTTGACATTTTTTAATACGTTTACTTACATGGCAAAATAGACTTTGCAGATATGAATAAGAAAGTATCTTGAGATAGGAAGATTATCCTGGATTATCTGGGTGTGCACAGTATGATAGAAAACCCAGTGTCAACAAAAGAGGGTGGCAGAAAGATGACTGACAATCAACAGATGTGAAGATGGAAGCAGAGATCAGAATGATGAGAGAAAGAATACAGGAGGCTAGGAATGCAAGTGACTTTTAAAAATCTAGAAAAAGCAAGTACATTAATTCTTCCCTACATATTGTAGAAGGAATAAAACTGCTTACTCATTTTAAATTTCTGACCTTCAGAACTGTAAGATGGTAAATATTAATATGTTTAGTTTCAATATAAAGAGTTTATAATTTGCTATAGCTGCAATAGGACACTAATACAACTGACACTAATACATGAGGTATAATTACTTATACCTCATTGTTGTGATGACAACCTGTCAATCATAAGACTACATTAGCTAAAGCATTAGTCCAAATTTGCTCACCTATACCCCAAGTGTAAAGACAGGTCTTACCCCCTCAGAGTACATTTTAATTTATAAGGCCAACCTACAACCTACCCATGAGAGAGAGCAAAAGTTAATAAGATCAGTAGTAATTACCATAAATTTTATTAAGAAATTTCTATGAAGTTGAAATGACTAATTCCATTAAGTGAAAATTATTCTAAAAGAAATTGAGTCAAGGGTTGTCTTGTTTACCCATGTTGCAGAAAATGGATGATTATAAAGATGTCCATTTTACAAATTACTTAGGTATACTTATATGTATATATGCTCCATCCTGTGAGTCATCCTTCCTTTTTAATGGAAGATAGTATGTGTTCACAGTTAAATAATTTTACCTACCTATTTCTTGTCTACAGAACTTTGAGAGTTCAACAGCCTTTTTCCATTGTTTCTTCTCTCTGTTCCTTTTAGCTTAAGCTGTCAATGTTTCTGCTAAAACAACAGCCTTAATAACCATATATGTACACATACATAAGTATACATGCATATTTTAAATACGTATATGTATATATGTATAATTGTACATAAATTTATGTACAATTATACTTACAAGTATACTTATACATGTATACTTATACATATTACTTATGTATACTTATACATAAAATACTTGTAATATACATAAAATACTTATATATAAAATACTTGTAATTATGTATAATACTTAATTATGTAATTATGTAAAATACTTATACAAGTATTTTATTATACATAAGTAACATATATAACATTTATTATAAAAGTATATTTTATAACAGTATAAAAGTCTATTTTGTAACATAAAAGTAATTTATACATTATATAAGTAACATATATAACACTTATACATTATATAAGTAACATGTATGTGTTATATATGCTATAACATATCTGTGTCATATATGTTACTTATATAATGTATACATTTATAATAGGTATATAACTTTTAATATGTATATAATATGTATATAACTTAATATATAATATGTAGATGACTTCATGTTTAACTATCTTATTTGGGGATGCCCATATTAATAAATTTTTTCTCCATTAGAATGATAGGGATAAAGAAACTAACATCTGTGAAAGTTTCTTTGATTAATATCCCTTTGGAATAAGAAAAAATTAATTCATATTAGAATTTCTCAGTTATTTTTAATCTATTACATCTTCATATAATATGTAATTTAATTTTAAAAACTAAGTCCCAAAGGTTTTGGAGCCAATCAGGCACATACTCAGCATTCAAATTCTTAAAAGAAAACAAAACTGTTTCATATTTGGCTGGTTGTTTAATCAGGGGAATTAGGAATGTCTGTCAGAACGACACATGCATGCATCCTCTGATCACAAAATGTAAGTTATAGGATTTTATATCAAACATACACACTATTATTAAATGCAACATTATTTGCAATAACAAAATATAGAAAATAAAATGAGAATTCATTTCTGTAAAATATTAGTCAGGGTTCTGTGGAGACTGGAGAAACAATAGGATGTGTGTCCGTGTGTGTGTTTGTCTGTGTGTGTGTATTAAGAAACTGAGTTACATAATTATGGAGGCTAAATCCAAATCTTCAGTGTTACACAGATAGGCTAGAGACCTAGAGCATCCAATGGTATAAATGAAGTCCACAGGTAGTCTGCTGGAAAATTCCCTCTTTCTTGGGGAAGCCCCAGTCTTTGTGTTTTGTTTAGACCTTAAACTAAATAAGGCCCACCCAAATTAAGAAGGGAAATGGGTACTCAAAGTTTAGAGGTCAGGGAACCAGTGGCGGAGTCTGCCGGTTGCTGAGCATATCTGTTCCAATTATATGCTCTGGAACCAGAGAAATAACCACAGATGGGCTCAAGGACAATTAAACCGACCATGAGACAGACCTTAGCTGAAACTCCATTGATCACCCAAGCTCTTTAAACATGTTAACTCTGACTAGTGGACCACAGTAACATTCTGGGTCTCTTAAAATTTGTGTTAGTTCAGAGCCAGTGTCTAGGGGGCCCTGAAAGTTCTGATTAATTCCTTTTCCAAAAGGTGCAATTAACCCACAAAAAGTCTTAGATCCCTTTGGATAAAGATAGGAGAAATAGTACAAATTTTTGGCAGTATACTGAGGTCATTCATCCAAACAATTTGGCCTTCCGTTCATTCAAAGGGATCTGGGTCTGAAAGCTGGCTCAAGTCTGGGAATTGATTGACAGGTTGTTGTGACTCTATTTTATGATTCAGATTAGACTATTTTTCACTCGATCTAAAAATTTTCTGCCTATACAGATCAAGTAAGAATGTAGTAAGCCTCCTATTTCTTTCATTTCTAGAGGTACCATGATTAACTTACCAGAGTTCTAGGTCTGCTCAAGTCGGATTATTCTGATTGTTGCTTTGATTCTGCTTTCCATTATGGTAACAACCATAACAGCCATTTGCAGTTGAGAGCTACAGCTTTGCTCTTGTGACACTGGTATCCAATTACTCCAGTCACATTTACATTCCCAAATCAGTGAATGCAGGTCCCACTGTAAGGTCTGACCTACAGAGAAGGACAATAACAGAGCTTTACAGTGGAGCTAGAACACCCCTCAAATATTTGTTTTTTACAATTGTAATGAAAGGTATGTTATGATGGACAAATGGGTCTTAAATAACCAAAGTGGGAACACAGGTCTTAAATGGCAAATCCACTCTAATGTTCCAATCTCGTTAAGTCCTTGAATCTCTCCTCTCTGTTAAACCAAGGCAGATCTGGGCATTTCTCAGTTAATTACTGGGGGCTACCTTTTGATCTATGTTTTATCTAATCGACATCCCCCCGAAAAATAAAATCTGGTGGAGCCTCTTGTAATTCCTTGAGCCGCAACACTAAATGCAGAATCTCTGGTTAGTGGGCCCATAGCAATAAGGTCGGCCTGATCCAACCGTAGGTTTCCCCCACCATTATCCCACACTCTTAATATCCACTTTCACACCTATATCCCAGATTTCTGTCTGTATCAATTAGAAAACTCAGATAGTTCTTTTGAAGTGTAGCATACTTTTTCGTACGTCATACTTTTTACCTCACCTTTAGGGCACTGCTGGAAACTGAGTCTAGGTGTAGGTGAAGGTGCAAAAGGAATGTTGAATTAAGTCTCGAGGAGAATAGCATATCTTGCCAGGTAATAGCCTCAACAAAGGTCATTACCATTTTCTCAGGCATTGCAGAGTTAATACCCTGACATGCAGGTTAAGAGACTGCTTCTATTGGAAAAAGAAGACCAAACAAATTTTAGGGGGTAAATGTCACCTGCTTTATCACTGTCTTTCCACATGTCCCCATTCCAACTTTTAAGATCCCATTTCTTTTCTTCTTTCTTTCTTTTTTTTTTTGTCAAGATAAGAGTGTCGCTCTGTAGCCCAGGCTAGAGTGAAGTGGCATGATCTCAGCTTACTGCAACCTCTGCCTCCTGAGTTCAAGCAATTTTCTTGTCTCAGCCTCCCAAGTAGCTGGGACTACCATCATGCTTGAACTCAGGAGGTAGATACAATGTACACTATTTGTGTCTTGGTTACAGTAAAAGGCCAGAGTTCATCACTGTACAATTTATTCATGTAACCAAAAACCACTCATACCCCTAAATCTATTGAATTTATTTTTTAAATTCTATTTCTTTAAAAAAAAATTATGGATACCAAATAGTTTTATGAGGCACATAGGATATTTTAATACAAGTATACAATGTATAATAGTCAAATAAAGTAATTGGGATATCTATCACCTCAAACATTTATCATCTCTCTGTGCTAGAAACATACCTCATGATATCAAAATCCGTATTAACAAGGATTCTCCAGAGAAACAGAACTAATAGGATGTGTGCATATATAGAAAGAGAATATAAAAAAATCTTGCTCATGGGAGTGTGAGCAGGCAAACCCAGGAGACCTAATAAACAGTTCCAAAGGCTGGCAGTTTGGAGACCCAGAAAAGCAGATGGTGCAGACAAAGTCTGAAGGTAGTGTGTTAAGAAACTGAATGACTAGGGAGATGCTAAGTTTTTTTGTTGTTCTATTCAGGCCTTTAATTGATCTGATGAGGCCCAACTACATTAAGGAGTGCAATCTGCTTTACTCAAAGTTTACTCACTAAAATGATAATCTCATATAAATACACATCCCAATTAATCACATAAAATTCACTGCCATAGGAAGAAGATGGATGCTAAAAGAGTTGGGTGAATATTTGTTGAATATTCACCCCATATGTTGAATACAACTTGTTGAATACAAGGTCAATGTGTCTACATGTAAATTACTTCCTAAATACAAAAGAAAAGCAATGATATCAGAAAAATTTAAATTATCTCATCCAAGTGACCAGAATATAATAATATAGTAATAAATTATACTGCCTGCGTATGGTGGCTCACTCCTGTAATCCCAGCACTTCGGGAGGCTGAGGCGGGTGGATCACCTGAGGTCAGGAGTTTGAGATCAGCCTGGTCAATATGGTGAGACACCATCTCTACTAAAAATACAAATACAAAAAAAAAGTATATGGGCATAGTGACACACCACAGTAGCTGTAGTCCCAGCTACTCAGGAAGCTGAGGTAGGTGAATTGCTTGAACCCGGGAGGTTGAGGTTGCAGTGAGCCGAGATCACGCCATTGAACTCCAACCTGGGTGACAAAGCAGGGAGCAAGACTCTGCCTCAGTAAAATAAAATAAAATAATAAATTATACTGACAATGTGTGTCACCGGATGTGACAGAAGATCCTCTAGGTATTACTCCTGGTAGTTATATATAGCCTAGAGTGAATCATGGGAAAAGAATCAGACAAACTCAACTACCGTCTATTATTCTTCAATAATACTGCTGAGACAATGTTGCCAAATTAAGGAATACTATAATATATGACAAGTATGAATAAATGCAATGAAGTTTCCTGGGTTTGAGAATAGATAAGAAAATATGAATATTACAAATATTGCCTTTGGACACAAACATAAAGGGTCTTAGTGAAACTGCCTTTGCAAAATTAGAACTGAGACAGTGACAGAGATCTGACCTAACCAACGCCATCTTGCCTGTAACCTCCAAGCTGTCCTTGTTCATTGCTGGACCTAGGCTGAACTAACTTTAGGAGGAACTTAGTTTACAGTGTGTAGGTTAAAACAAAGATAATAACAGCCCTCTCCCAAAACAAAGTTCCTTCTTGTTGGGGGACTAGACTGCCTTTGTAGGACTAATAAATTAACCAAAAAAAAAATAGAAATTAGGATTTAGGAGTCATGCAGCTGAAGGCTAAAAGATTCTGAACCTTCCCAAATTGTTCCTGGGAATAACATCACTTTTTTTTTTTTTTTTTTTTTGAGATGGAGTCTGGCTCTGTCACCCAGGCTGGAGTGCAGTGGCGCAGTCTAGGTTCACTGCAACCTCTGCCTCCTGGGTTCACGCCATTCTCCCGCCTCAGCCTCCCCAGTAGCTGGGACTACAGGCACCCGCCACTACACCCGGCTAATTTTTATTTTTAGTAGAGACGGGCTTTCACCGTGTTAGCCAGAATGGTCTCGATCTCCTGACCTCATGATCCGCCCGCCTCGGCCTCCCAAAGTGCTGGGATTACAGGCGTGAGCCACCGCGCCCAGCAACATCATTATTTATTGCAAAGGTGAAAATCAGTGCTTGAGATATTTTGCAGGCCCTGCATTTGAGGAATCAGCTGGCACCACTTGGATGGATAAACGGGCTCATCTGGTCTTGTGTCCTCCACCCAGGAACTGACTTAAGCGCAAGACAGCTGTAATTCCCTGTAATTTCGTCTTGGACTCAGCCAATCGGCACTCCTGACTCACTGGCTGTCCCCCCCGCACCCACCAAATTATCCTTAACAACTCTGATCCTCAAATAACTGGGGAGACTGATTTGAGTAATAATAAAACTCCAGTCTCCTGCACAGCTGGCTCTGGATGAATTACTCTTTCTCTAATGCAATTTCCATATCTTGATAAATCGGCTCTGTCTAGGCAGAAGGCAAGGTGAACCCAGTGGATGGTTACAATGGTACCTGCAATTTATTCACAAACTATTGAGCAAATAGTCATGTTAATATTTGCGGAGTAAAGGTAAAGCAAGCATGGAAAACTTAGGACAGTATGCAGGTGATCAACCCTAGGGCTTGAAAAAGAGGGCCTTAACATTTCCGCCAGCTAGACCAAATTCTAGGCAGACTTCCTCCTGCACCTAGGTCCCTGACCTCTTATCCCTTAAATGATTTATAAAAAAAAAAATACTTGTAATTATACTTTTTTTTTTTCTCTCTTTTGAGATGTAAATCTTTTTAAAAGCCTCTTGCCAGTTTTAAAACCCAGGAATGTCTTTCTCTAGATCTGGGACCTGTCCCTTCGAAGTGTAATCATCAGGAAAAAGCAGTCCTAATTCTTAGTCCCTGCGGGAGTGTGGGCACGTATCGCTTCAGTGTAACTTGCAGCAAAGCTAGAAGACATTCTGTCATAAAGATAGAAGAAAATTTACTTTTTGCTGGAGTAAAGCCAATTAGCCAATACGCATGACTCGTTTACAGAAAAATAAAACACATTTGCAAATAATGCAAACATAATGTGCTGGACATATCCCCAGGATCAACGTCCCATCTCACGTCCTCCACGACTTTTCCACTAGCTCACCCCAGAGTTTAAAAACCCTTCTCTCCTGACTTTTCCGGGAAAGACTGACACTTAGAGTGAGAGAAATCACTAGTAAGTATTCTGTGATCATAATGAGGAAATCCATTGTGAGGGCCGAGGGAGAGCTTTCTCCTTAGTCCTATGAAGATTTACTTAAAAAAAAAAAAAAAAAAAAAAAAAAAAAAGACTCCCAAATGGTGGGTTTATACATGAAAATGCACACAGATTCTATTTGGCATGTACACACAGAAGCCTTCAGAATGAAGACCCAAACCCTCAACAAGGTACAGAAGTTTATATACCATCCTGAGGTTATAGAAAGAATGCAGGCTCAGAGCATGACCCGAAACAGGTTCTAGTGGTAAGGCAGTTTAAAGGAGGGAGAAAAGATGAGGTTTGGCTAGCAAATCTCTTCTTGTTGTGTAGCCTCACAGTAGTAGCCCTCAGAGAGAATAGATGATAAATGTTTCTTTTCAGACTTTTGAAAGTGTCAGACTGTCAATCTCTCCTAGATGTGGAAAAGGCCCTGAAAAGGAAGACCTGGCTGCATTAATGGAGATTCTCTATAATGCAAATTTTCCCCACAAAAGATACCTCTTCAAGGCCACTCTGTCTGGTGGCTCTCCAGCAGCCTTTTAAAAATATGTCAAAAAATGCATTTGGGGGTAAAACATTTTGATTTTCTTCACCATCATGATTTTAGTCTTTATTTTTGGTAGCTCACCTAGCAGCAACATCTCAACAGATTTAGACCAAAAAAAAAAAAAAAAAAAAAGGCAGCATTTCAACAATTGCTATATATTCATATTATAACTCTGAAAAAGCAGTCGTTTGCCTCCTGGGGAAGTTTACTGACTGTATATTGTGTATTACAAAATGTTTTTATTTTTATTTCTTTCAAGTTATTTTGAAGATATATTTTTTGTTTAATGTATTCAGTTGGCTCCTCAATTTTTCTCTTACCATATTTCCATTTCTTTTCTTTCCCCATGTATAGTTATTTTATATATTAACTTTGCCTGGAGCCTTGACCGGTGGCTAATCTATATTTTTTTAATTCAATCAATGTTTAAGAACACTGCCCCCAAGCTACTCTAACACAAAACCTTTTGATGTAATCTAATCCATAATCACCATCTGGAAAGAAATTAACAGTTCTGATAAAATTCTTAAAGAGTCAGGTGAAATTATATTGCATTGAAATTATATCAATGATCAAGAAATTTAAAATGTGATAATTGTTTTCTATTTATTCACTATTAACATTTGAGAGGATTGCTTTAGTTTGACTTTTTAGTTCTGTCTACATGAATCAGAAAGGGATAGGGTTTCTTCTTTCTTCTCTTAGAAAATATAGGAAGAAATTTCAGAAAGAGAATATTTTATATTTTAACATCGAATACTAAAATCTGGACATTCACACCATACATAGTCTGCTTTATCTTAGCTACCAGCACTTGGAGTAAAAATTTAAAAGCATTTTGACATTCTTCTCCTGGTCAGGGATTCTGTGGTAGTATTAGCCTATCAGGGGACACTGGAGCAACATAACTGTCAATCATCCCTAGTTTTGAGCAATCAAATCCATTTTTGCAAAAGTTAAAGAGTTACCAAGTACCCCAGAGCAGTTCCACTATTCAGCTGGCTTTTTCACTATTGTTTTTCTGTAACCCCATCTTCCCCCCATGTATTCTTATTTTGCATTTTAACTTTACCTGGAGTCCTAACCTTGGCTACTCTATAGTTCATGATCCAATCAATGTTTTAAAGAAAAGGCCCCCAAGCTAATCTAACACAAAACTTTTGGTGTGATCTAATCCATAACCACCATCTGGAAAGAAGTTAACCCTTCTGATAAATACATTAAGATTGTTCTTAAAATTTTTAAAGCTATTTAAAGTTTTTTTGTGGTAATACTATAATCTACTCTATCTGCTGTCCATCAAGAATTCAATGACTATTTATTGGTCAGTAGTTTCTTTTTTGATGTAACCTAAAAATGAATATTTTCTTCCTGTAAAATGTCTCCTTCAAGATTAGATTGCAGAACTGGCTTATTAGATGTTATTTCCTTTAAAGCAAAATTATAATATTTTTTATATATTTATAAAGTACTTGAATGCTTTTGTATAATATGATGCACATATTCTATTTCATTTTAAATCTCATTTCAATTACTTTTTTCAGATTAAGGCTATCAACTTGAGTGAGTACGTGTGTATGAATACATTTATGCAATGCATTTATCCCAAGTTCTTCCC
Organism: Theropithecus gelada; assembly: GCF_003255815.1. Taxonomy (NCBI): domain Eukaryota; kingdom Metazoa; phylum Chordata; class Mammalia; order Primates; family Cercopithecidae; genus Theropithecus; species Theropithecus gelada. The sequence continues at coordinate 38,386,316 of NC_037670.1, read as the reverse complement.
TGCCTTCTTCCTTCTAAAGAAGATTTAGAATCTTGACTTCTTCAAAATCCAACTCCTAGAGGCATTCTTCTCAACTCCTATTGTAGTAGAACGAGCTGCGGACAAAACCCCTCAGACACCAAGATAGTGAAAGGAGTGGCTTTAATCAGCTGGGAGCATTGCCAGGCTAGTGTCTTAAAATCCCAGCTCCTCAGGTGCTCAACTTCTGTCCCTTTTAAGGGCTCACAACTCTGAGGGGGTCCGCGTGAGAGGGTCGTGATCGATTGAGCAAGCCAGGGGGTACGTGACAGGGGCTGCGAGCACCCATGGTCAGGGTGAAACAGAACAGGAGGTTTCACAATGTCCTTCGGTACAATGTCTGGAATCTATAGATAACAACAGTTGCTAGGTCAGGGGTCGAATTTTAACTACCAGGCTTAGGTCAGGCAGGCCCAGGCCTGGTTTTGGGCCTGGTTCCTTGGTTTCGGGTCTGGTTCCTGGGCACCGGGCTATCTGCCTTTAGTTTCGTTTCTCTGTCTTTTCTGAGTATAAAACAATATAAAACAGTATGAAAGGGTCTCTCTCTTCCCTCACTATAACAATAGAATAAAAATTGCGTGTAAGAGAATAGAAATGTCAATTAGGGGAAGAAGTGTTTACTTTTATAAGACTAAATTCATTCTGAGTGCAGGATGATTACAGATAGCAAATTCCACACAGCTTGGGGTTGGGGCTGAGCAGAGGTGTGCTGGAACAACCAAGGCTTTAAAGAAAAGATGACAGATGTGGGGGAAAGAAGGGCTAATTAAGAATTAGAATTTGTATACCTTTCGTGTTTTAGGGGAAATACAAGGAAGAAATTGTTTTCTTTTGAAATTAGTTCAAGAGACATAAATTTTCCAGTAGATGTAAGCATTTGATGTACACAGAGACAGACATTTTGTAAGAAGGGTGTACATCAGAAGTAAAATTCTGTGCCCTCCAACAGACTCAGTGGATCCTCCTCTTGGCCAAGGTGATCTCAAACCTGAAAAACATGTTTAGTTCATGATGGAAAGGAAGATCAGACATGCCTCATTGGAACCCCTGCCTTTTGGAATTTAGGCACAATTAACCAGCATTAATATTAAAAGATGATGACACTGACAAAATGGATTATTTATAGTAATAAGATACCAAATTCCAATCTGACTCTGGTATAACATCCCATGACAGATAAAAGGCCATGAACAAAATCAGAGTATTTTGCCCCAAAATATATTTCTTTGAAATATGTTGAAATTGCCCTGCAAAGGCATCCCTCATGTGGGAAATTGCATTCTATAGAGACTCTACTTCCCTTTCTTGGTCTTTTCTGAATCCAAGAGAGATTTAACCAAGGCTTTAACACCTTTTAAGATCCAATAAGAGAAATTTACCATTTATTCTCTCCAAAGCTGGCTACTTAGAGGCTTCATCTACATAACAACCAACCTTGGCTTCCACAAACTCTCTAATCTTAATCTAATCACATTTCTTTCTGCTGACTTCAATGAGGCAAAGCTTAATTCGTTGAACCAATTGCCAATCCAAGAGTCTTCAAAGCTGCCTGTGCCCTGTAGCCCCTTTCAGTTTGAGACGTCCCCCCATTCCAGGCTGAACCAATGGATCACTTACATGTATTGATTTATGTCTTTGCCTGTAACTCCTTTCTCTCAAAAATGTATAAAACCAAGTTGTAACCCATCCACCTCCAACACATGTTCTCAAGACCTCTTGGGACTTGAGAGGTCTGGGCCATAAATCACTCATATGTGGCTCAGGATAAATCTCTTTAAATATTTTACAGAGTTTGACTTTTTTTGTCAACAATGGATTTTCTAAAGTAATTAATTGTTTCTTTCATAAATAAAAGTTTAAATATTGAAAACTAATAACTGACTTATTTCAAGATATAAACGAGCTCATACATTCATGGAGGAATCCCTTTTGTGAGCACTGCTATTTTATGGTAGATTTGGGGTCAAGTAAAGAGAAGATGACTCACCCACTCTGAGTGGAGGACTTTATTGAATGTAAACGAGAGAATGTAAAGGAGCCAGTTCAGACAAACTTTAAGAATACGCAGGATATTTTAGGAAGAACAGAGGCAAACACACACAGAAATAGGTAGTATGAGAACATGATTCTTCTCTGCCTCGTAATCAGTGTGTTTGGGTTGTATTGTTAGGGGGAAAGGGTCCTGATCCAGATCCCAAGCCATGGTTCTTGGATCATGAGCAAGAAAGAATTCAGGACGAGTCCATAGAGTAGAGTGAACGCAAATTTATTAAGAAAGTAGAGGAATAAGAGAATTGCTATTCTATAGACAGAGTAGATCCGAAGGCTGCCGGTTGCCCATTTTTGTGGTTATTTCTTGATTATATGCTAAACAAGGGGTGGATTATTCATGCCTTCCCTTTTTAGACCATATAGGGTAACTTCCTGACATTGCCATGACATCTGCAACTGTCATGGTGCTGGTGGAAGTGTAGCAGTGAGGACAACCAGAGAACACTCTCATTGCCATCTTGATTTTGGTGGGTTTTAGCCGGCTTCTTTACTGCAATCTGTTTTATCAGCAAGGTCTTGATGACCTGTATCTTGTGCTGACCTCCTATCTCATCCTGTAAGTTAGAATGCCTAATCATCTGAGACTGCAGCCCAGAAGGTTTCAACCTCATTTTACCCAACCCTTACTCAAGATATTTGTTACTCTGGTTCAAAGGTCTCTGACAGTACTAGTTTGTTTCTGTTTTTGTATTTTTTCTCTATTCGTATTGATTTTAGAATTAGTTCATAGATTTCTACAAAAAAAGTCTGCTGGGATATTGCTTGGGATTGTGTTGAAGCTATAATATATATCACATTTTGACAAATAGAGCTCTTAACAATATTATGAATTCTTATCCATAAACATATTTATTAATACTTAAATCTTTAATTTTTCTTTGTAACATTTTATTTGTAGTGTGTGATTCTTTCACACCATATGTACAATCTCTCAGTATGTATTTTATATTGTTGGTGCAATTATAAATGCATTTTTTCAATTTCTGATTGTTCATTGCTAGTATGTAGATATATACAATGTTTGCACATTGATTATTAATTTTGATACTATGCTAGTAGGTTTCTAAAATAGAATTTCTAGGATTTCTTATATAAATGATCAAGCCATTTGCAAGCAAAAACCATATTGATGTATATTACATCTCACAAGCTTTTCCCATTGAGATATTGGCACACCCCATTGAGTGCAGGGTCAGTATTTTCAGCCTTTAAATATATGAAACTTTTCTAATGCATTGACCAAAAGTTAACTAAATGATAATTTCTGTTTTTAAGAATCTTAAGATCTGTGGTAGTTTGTGATACAGTAATATCAGAACAGATTGAAAACAAATTGTTTTATCTGATTCCATACCGCACTCTTCAGAAGGCATGACACGATGCACATTTAAAAAATAGAGAGTTAGCTCTACTTTCTTCAAGGAAGAATATCTACATAAATTATTCAGAACTTTTTACATGGGGGATTTGTTTATTCTGACTCTACTTATTCAATGATTTTAATGTCAGTATGGACTTAAGGTTATTTATTTTATACTTGGTGTAACACCTGCTAATCCATCTGCTCGTAACTAAAGGCAGGCAACATATGCTTTTAATTGATTTGATAAATATATTTTAAAGAATGTCTTTAAATGTGCACTTATCATGTATGTTCTCATGATTATATTCTGGTGATGCATCCCCCCACACACATATACATAAATTCCTGATAATTAAGAAATTTACCTTTCTTGCCCTTATCTAATGAATTTTGACTTGAAATATTAAGGAGGTAAGGAAAGAAGGAGTGATGGAGAAAGATAAAGGAAGCCAACACCATAGCATTTAATTGGTCCATTAGGTAACCCATTCCTGCACCAATTTCTTAGCAAACCCAGGTGATAAATAATTGAATTATAACTTATTAGATATATTACTTAAAACAAAAATCCGGGCCAGGCGTAGTGGCTCACGCCTGTAATCCCAGCACTTTGTGAGGCCAAGGTGGGCGGATCATGAGGTCAGGAGTTCAAGACCAGCCTGACCAACATGGTGAAACCCTGTCTCTACTAAAAATACAAAAATTAGCCAGGCGTGGTTGCTGAAGCAGGAGAATCACTTGAACTCGGGAGGCAGAAGTTGCAACGAGCCAAGATGGCACCACTGCATTCCAGCCTGGGTGACAGAGCAAAACTCTGTCTCAAAAAAACAAAAAACAAAAACAAAAATCTCTAACCCAAATTAATCTTTTGACTTTTAAGCAAGTCAAGGTTTATCAAGCTAATAATAAATTCAACTTCAGTCATACCTGGAATTCGTTGTCCCTGTCTTTTCTAGAAATAATTAAGAATGTTATTTATATTCACACGTTTATTTTTTTTTAATGGCTCTTCTGTTTCCATACATGATGGGTTTTTATGTCAAAATAAAATTACTACAAAATTTTGATATGCCAAATATAGACTATTTATAAGCACCTGAAATTTTTAGTTCTTAGTTCTGTGTCTTTGTTTCATTTAACATTTTTAATCCGTAGTTCTGTGTCTCTGTGGATTTTGCTTAAAGTTATGTGCTTTAGATGACATCAATTACTTTTACTTTTATGTTTGTGTAAACTAAGGTTTTAGTTGTATTTAGCAGTAGTCTCTAACATTTCTCCTGCTACAAAGACAGTATCTTTTTATACTCCCTGCAAGGGTCAAATGAACTCAAACTTAACTAAACTAAATTAAACAACATGGAACATAGGCTTTTTTTTTTTTTTTTTTTTGTATCTACCACACAATGCCTTCCTTTTAAAATAGGTCTTTTAGTGTTGTTTCTCTTTTTTTTTTTTTTGAGATGGAGCCTTGCTCTGTCGCCCAGGCTGGAGTGCAGTGGTACGATCTTGGCTCACTGCAACCTCTGCCTCCTAGGTTCAGACAATTCTCCTGCCTCAGCCTCCTGAGTAGCTGGTACCACAGGCCCCCACCACCACGCCTGGCTAATTTTTGTATTCTTAGTAGAGAAGGCGTTTCACTATATTGGCCAAGCTGGTCTCGAACTCTTGACCTGGTGATCCACCCACCTCAACTTCCCAAAGTTCTGGGATTACAGGTGTGAGCCACCGCGCCTGGCCCTCTGTTCTTTTTATAATAATATTTGCTTTTTATAGTTGGGTTAATAAAATTGAAATTCAAAAAAAGAATTATTTATGTAAAACCTCACCCCTTTTTCCCTCTCTGATAACCAAGAGACTGTGTTCTCTGATACAGTAGTAGCATGCACATTTTCTCCTCAGAGACTGTGTCCTCAGAGGTTCAGTGCTACTTTCTAAAGTTGCTACATAATAGGAAAGAGCACAGGACTCCCCAGCCCAGACGACCAATTATGTTATATAATAGTAATACAAAAAATTAATTAGCTTACCATCCTCACCTTCAAAACTGTAGGATCTCAATTCCATCCTACCTCCCAATGTTTCCTCTTATCTCTTTGTGTTCACAAATGAGAATCTCACACACATTCTATTTTTAGATGTCTTTTGTATTCCATTTTCTTTAGGCTGTTGTGCCACTGCTTTGTACCACTCTAGTTCTGTTGTGACACTAGATGCTGCTGCCATGCTCTAGGCAAATATGGGAATACATACCTGTTCCAAAAGAAGTACTTTCTGTGACTTAAATCTTATAGCACATTGTGTAACTTAAACCTCACTTCAAAAAAGGGGCATCTTTCAGCCTGAGCAACATAGTGAGACCCCATTTCTAAAAAAAAAAAAAAAACAGAGCAGCGGTACATGCCTGTCGTCCCAGCTGCTCAGGAGGGTGAGATGTGAGGATCGCTTGAGCCCAGTAGATCAAGGCTGCAATGAGCTATAATTGTCCCACTGCTCTCCAGCCTGGGCAAAAGAACTAGAAAAAAATAGAATGATGTATTTAATTTATGCCTCCACACATAATTTTAAAAGGATCTGAGACAGTCAAGATTTGGTTTACCTGGGATAGGTGGCAAAGGCTAAGTCATGTGGCTTAAAAAATATAGAATACATCTTTGTATCGTGTAAAAGATGTCTGAAGGGAGATGTTCCAGGGCAGATACATCCTTCTGTCTTGGTATTCGGCTATCCTGTTCTCAGCAATGACCTCATAGTCTAGATAGGCAAAGGTGACACCCTGAATTCAAGCCATCATATCCACACACAAGTCAGCAAGAGTACGATAGTGTACACATGGACACAGAAGGTGGAATAATAGACGCTGTTGACTTGGAAGGGTGGGAGAGTGGTGGGAGGAGGGATGAGAAATGTAATTTAATGGGTACAATGTACACTATTCCAGTGAGGGCGCCACTGAAAGTCCAGACTTCACCACTATATGATATATCTGTGTAACAAAACTTTACTTGTACCCCCTAAATATATAAAAAATATAAATACAAATGTAAAATAAAGAAGACACACACATACAAAATAAAAGCATTGAACTGCACTCAAAAAAAAAAAAAAAAAAAAGGCCAGGCGTCTTGGCTGTTGTCTGTAATCCCAGCACTTTGGGAGGCCAAGATGGACAGATCGCGAGGTCAGGAGACCGAGACTATCCTGGCTAAGACGGTGAAACCCCGTCTCTACTAAAAAAATACAAAAAAAATTAGCCGGGCGTGGTGGCGGGCACCTGTAGTCCCAGCTACTCGGGAGGCTGAGGCAGGAGAATGGCATGAACCCGGGAGGTGGAGCTTGCAGTGAGCCGAGATAGCGCCACTGCACTCCAGCCTGGGCGACAGAGCGAGACTCCATCTCAAAAAAAAAAAAAAAAAGACAAAGTGTTCAGTAAATGTTCATTCTACCACGGTGCCCACCACATTGATGCTAGGTTTGGCAGTAGAACGTGCTTTGGTCAATGGAATTGTAGTAGATGTGAAGACCAGCCTCAGATGGCCTCTGTTCTGAGCTTGGCCCCCAGAATAAATAGATGTGTAGCAGAAAACCATAATATCTAGCCCAGAGCTAGGACCAACTGAAGAACAAACACCTAAATGGGCCCAGCCCAGACGAACTGAAGTGCAGACCTCCGGTGAAAAGAAAATTTCTTCTTTTAAATATCATGAAGACTTTGAAGTTGTCAATTATAGACAGAGGTAGTTGACTAACGCAGATTATTCTGCCTCCAACAACCTGCATAGATTTTCTTCATCCAACATTACGCTGGTAATACCACCAAGTAGTATGTTTATCCACAACCATAAACCCAAAGCAGTTCCCAAGTCCTCTCACATAAGATACATTTCACATAATTCAAATTGCAAATTTCAGAATCATCATCCACCAGGAATTTTAATTTCTTTAGGAGGAGATGCATTTTACCTGCAGAAGGAACTTTAGTATACCAAATATGTACTTATAATCCTTTATTTTATTTTCTGTGCTTTTATTCATGATCAACTTTTACACCTAATCTTTTTTTCCCTTACATTTCTAAATTTGTCTGTGCAAAGGTTCAAGTTTTGTAAACAAGATAGTGTTACAACTTGAACTGTTTACTGAGCATCTTTGACTTTTTGTTGCTGTGTCCCTAACCAAAAAGCACCACTTCCTTTACAGCTTCTTTACTATGGCTCTCTCGTTGTGTCTGTCTGCTACTGTCTATGTTATTAATGATGCTCTCTGGATGGTCAGATTAGGGATAATTAATATTTGTCTCCTTTATATGTTTTTCTGTACTTTCCACATTTTCTACAATGCATATGCTTTGCTTATTATTGAAAAAAGTTACTAAATATTTTGGAAAACTATGCAAAAATGGTTTAGCCTTCTCTATTTATTGAGGTCATAAAGTTACTATTGGTGTTACTTTATTGGCATTAACAGGCAAATTGATTAAGGCTTTAAAATAGCTTTTGCTAAATCTGTCATGGCATTTTAATATTTTTAGATTAAAAAATAAAGCCCAATAGGATCAGTAAAAATTATTGGGTTTTAATTTCTAGTATCATCAAATTTGCTGAAGGCACATTAGAATGCCAACTTAAAATGCTGAACTTTTAAGAGTTAGTAAAAGATATATTAATTAGGAATGTTCAGTTCTTGACCCATTAATGCTATTCTTTATAAATGCATTGGGAAATATTCATTTAATACTTCAGCAGTTTTACCGTCCTTGCGATCTCATTCCTCGTTTCATGCTGAAGGGCTCTAATTTCTTCCTTGATTAAACTTTTGCTATGATAATAATGAAAAATTATTTTAATTATGAGAAAACTTCATCCATAAGGATTTGATGTCTTTCTTATTGTGATCTTTATTGCCTTTCTGGATCACTCCATCACGTTTTTGCCACATCTTAGTTAGATGTTTTCTTTTCCTGAAATGGGAATTAACAACTTTTATTTTATTTTAATTTATTTAATAAAGTACATTTATTATTTTCCCCTTTCATTAAAATCAGATGTACAATAATTTATCAATTTAGTTTATAATTAATGGCTATGCAGTGATATACAGAACCCGAAATTCAAATCACATGGTTGCAAATAAGGACGTTTGAGTTTCCTCAATCTAATGTTCAATCATATAATAAAATAGTTTGTATATCTACACAGTCATCTCCTTTTTATACATGTTATTTTGTGTCAATTGTTACAAATTAGATATGCATCTATTAGTTTGTATGAACAAGAACATTCTCAAATTAATTTTTAGTGCCCAATAAGACAGAATGTGGAAGAAAAAAATCAGGATAATTTAATTCTACTATTTCCTGGCTCTTTCATTTGCTCTTTAAGCCTGGATCCTTGGACCCTGCCTCTATTGCCAGCCTCAGTTTCTTGTTTTTCAACATAGGTATTAAGTGATAGTTACTTTAATACAGATAATTTTCTTTCCTTCCTTCCTTCCTTCCTTCTTTCCTTCCTTCTTTCCTTCCTTTTCTTTCTTTCTTTCTTTCTTTTTTTCTTTCTTTCTTTCTCTCTTTCTTTCTTTCTTTCTCTCTCTCTCGTTCTTTCTTCTTTCTCTCTCTCTTTCTTTCTTTCTCTCTCTCTTTCTTTTTCTTTCTTCAGATCACTTGTTCAAGTTTGTTGTTCAATGTTGGGAATATCATTCTTTTTTTATTCTATACTCTCATCCATGGCTATGACCCCCATACTATACACCAGTGATTCTACATTTATATCTTGAGTGTAGACCTTTAGTTTTTCAGATACATATATGAAATTGCTTGAAGTTGTTCTTCATTGATGCCATAAAGCCATCTTAACTCAAATGCAAGTTAACCCTCTCCCTCCCCTCTACCCTTAATATTAGTGAATGACATCACCCTCCAAATCTTGAGCAGCCTTGTAAGTTTCTCCTTCTCACGCCTATTTCAATCCATCAAATCTTTTCACAGGTGCCATCTGAAACTTAATCCACTAAGTTTTCAAAGTCTATACTTTAAACTATTGTCATCTTAAATTTGTATAAAAGGGACATTGACGAGTTGATGGGTGCAGCACACCAACATGGCACAAGTATACATATGTAACAAACCTGCACGTTATGCACATGTACCCTACAATTTAAAGTATAATAATAATAAATAAATTTTAAAAAATCAAAAAAAAAGCGACATTCCCCTTCAATCCATCATCTTCATTGCAGACAGAATTTTTTGATTAAAAATCAAACCAGATTATGATTTTTCCCAGCTTTAGATTACTTTGCTGGTTTTCCAGACCTCATATGCCATATAACAACTTTTTTTTTTTGGTCATGGCTCCACAAGCTTTGCTATATCTTCCACTGTCCACACTACACGATTATTACTCTATTGCCCTGTCTGTTCCAGATTTACTGGCCCTTTAAAATTCATACTTTACCATGCCACATCCCCTCTAGCTTCAAGTATTACCTGTAATTAATCTTTTTCTAGTTAATTTGGATTCCTTCATCAAGTCTCACCACAAAATCGCTACCTTAGGGAACACAAGAGAACAGGAGAGTATGCAAGGACATGGTCGTCATAACTTTGAACTGAAATGTTAAGGAATGATATAATTTAAGTACAGCATTAATGACAGTGTAAAATTAACAATAACAATGGTTAATATTTGGAGCACACTTGTCAGGTGCTGACTTACATGCGTCAGCATGGATTATCTAGGTGATCCTTACAAAAGCCCATGAAGGCACTATAAGTAGCCTCATATTTCACAGATATTGAAAGTGCAACTTAGACACAGTAAGTAACTTGTCCAGGTTACACAGTTAGCAGGAGGTGAAGACAAGGGGCAAATTCAAACAGCTGAATAATGGAACCTCTGTATGTGTCCCACTACTATGTAGTTTCAAAATCTGGATTCCATTGCAACTCAAAAATCAAGAAAACTTGCTCTGTGTCATAAGAGCTATTTGAACTCTTGACACTGCCAAAGCTAAAATGCACTCTAAATGTTTCTTAGATCACCTCATATTTCTAAATGTCACTTCTGACTTTGATTAGGCAATCTTTTCTTGTGCAGATTTATCATCATCTTTGTGTTCTGGAATAGTAAAAATCATGTCAATTTACATCTGAGAAAAGGCATTCAATTAAAATTTAATTAGAATAACAGCATGCTCAATTTTTCTTGTAATATCTTTGGTTTAATGATGGAACAAAATGAGTTATTGACAGAAAAAAAACAAAGAAAGTAGTTTTGCATCTGTAAATTAAGATTAAAAATACAAAAGACAAATATTTATATCCTCTCTTAAATGGTAGTGCTAAATCATAAACAAAAGATGATTTAAATTGAATGTTTGTGAAAAAGTTATAAAAATGCTTACATTTCCTCAGATTATAATACATGTATACAATTAACAAACTAAATTTAAAAAAGATCCTGACCACGCATTTTTAGTACATCTCATGGAACTCATAATGTTTTTCCCTATACCCAATACAGTCTATCCAATATTCAGAGAAAGGAAACTACTGCTAATGCACTTGGGTATTGCCACAATAATATATTGACATAAAAGTATATTCTCAGCTTTTCCACTTATCACATTGTAGCCTGGTAACAAAGCATATTTTGAGTAGCTCTGGTTTACTTTGTTGTGGAGTAAATCTGTTTGTGGCACAAAATTAAAGGGAGGCTGGTAGTGCCTATTTACTCTGCAAATCCAGACAACTAAGACATTTTGAAAAGATTGTATGAACATAGGCTTGTATACTAAAATCTTGTAAAAAATTAAGTTGAAACCTGCAATTTTATGTGTTAGACAAACTTCATCAATCATAACACTCGAAACAGTAGAATTATTATTCCTCTAAAAGCATCTACTGCTCATTTAGTGATTAGGATAAGTGAGGGACTCTGACATGCTTTGAATATGGTCCCCAAAATTTCTTGTGTTGGAAACTTAATCCCCAATGCAATAATGTTCAGAGGTGAGACCCTAAAGAGGTGATTAGGTCATGAGGGCGGAGCTCATTCTTACTATTGATTTTACCAAGTGAGTGAGGGTAGGTTATCACAAGGGTGGCTTCCTGCTAAAAATATGAGTTTAACCTTCTCCCTTTCTTGCTGTCTTTCTTGTACACATGTGTGTGTGTGCTCTCTAGGTCTTCTACCTTCCACCATAGGATGACACAGCAAGAAGGCCCTCACCAGATACAGGCCCCTCAACTTTGGACTTCCCAGTCTCAAGAACTGTAAGAAATAAATCTTTGTTCTTTATAAATTGTCCAGTCTTAGGTATTCTGTTATAGCAGCACAAAACAGGAAAAGACACTCTCTGTAGCACTTGACAAGTTCAGTAAAGTCATGTGGTCTTAATTTCTAACAAAGTCATATTGTGCAATGGTCAAAGTGAAAAGAACAGGAGTTTATGGTTTGAAAGTAGACCGGTAGATTCACAATATACCAAAATTTTCTCTTCTCTGACATTTAGTCACAGCTACGACTCTTCAGTGTTGGGTAAATATTTGGGGTTTTGAATCAGTTTAGAGGGTCAGAGAAAGGAAATGTAGCAGTAAGAGAAGAAAATAGGGTGCTTCAAATTTTGCTAATGGAAACAAATGGGGTCATCAACAAATAATTTGGGAAAAAGTGTTATCATATTTTAATATTAATTAGTTTGATATTCTATTGACCTTTTATGTTATCAGGTAACATTCACATTAATTACTACTTACTACAGGTTGCAAATAATATTTTCTTGCATGAACCATAGGATTCAAATTCTTCAACAATTCAAGAGAGTTAGTGTTCATTTGCAACTAGAATAAATCACTTGATTTCATAAGAGTGAACAGGGAACAGACAGACATTGATGCTTATGAAGAAAAAACAGCACTATATAGAAAAACAAAAGGTATATTCCCAGGATAGCATTCTGATAGAAAGTATCTTTGAATCTCCCCATTGCAAGCAGTGAAAAACATCTTTTAAGACACATTGCAAGCAGCGCTTGAGTAATATCACTATATCAAAACACGCCATCACTTAAACTTATCTGAATCATCTACAAATATACAGACTTTTCAGTTATATATCATTTCATCAACTTAGTCATTTTACTATAGTCTTTGTCAAACTGAATACTCGTGCCAAAAAATCCCATAACTTCATAAAAGATGTTTGAAGATGTGTAAAAGTATTTTAATAAATATTATAACATTATCTAAAATTCCAGGTATTTATAAATAATGGTTTGGCATTTTGATTTAATTTAATTTATTTGTATTTAAATATTTATTGATGTATAATGTGCATACAGGGGTACGTGCACAAAGCATTAATGTAAAATTCAATGAATTATTACAAGGGAAATACATTTGTGCAACGATGAAATAGAATGAGCTCTGTTATGCCCCTGACAACCATTTCCTCCCTCTTCCTTCCCAAAGGTAACCACAATCTTAAGAACTAATGTTGTAGATAAACTTTCTCTTTTTATACAAGTGTTTTTTAACAGAACATTTTAAACATATATAAAATCAACAAAATAGTATAATAGACCTGACACCCAGCCTTGGCAATTACTAATCAGGTACCATTTTTGTTTCATCTATACTTCAACCCATTCCCCACCCCTGTTTTATTGTTCTTTCTAGTTATTTTTTGTGAGATAAGATGTATATGCATCGAAATGTACAATCTTAACAGAACATTTTTAACAGATTAATATACTCCCATAACTTTTTCCCCTTTTAAAAATAGAATTATTTCCATTAACAATCATTAATGTGCTTGTAAATCACCTGGAAATATTATTGAAAATCCAGATTTTGATAAAATAGATCTAGTTTTTTTTTTTCTGAGAATTTGTATGTCTAACAAGGTACAGATCCATGGAACACATGATAACTAAAAGATCTCTTCTATCTGAAGTACGTAAAATTAAGAACAACTGACCTCAAGTGAAAGGAAAAATCAAAATACATGTGCAATATGTCATCTGTAGGAGCATGTGCTTAATAATAACATGAATTGATGAAACAATTTTATAATGATTTTAATCCAAAATTAGCAAAATCCCTATTATGGTTTCCATAGAAATGCCCCTTCAGAGTAAAAAAAAAATAGTATGAGAGGGCAATGGTTAAAAACAGTAAAGGTTTGGATATAGATGTCTTTTAAAGTAAGTAGCAGATTTGGAAGTAGATGTCTTATTAAGTAAGTAGTAGACCCCACTTCACACCCATAGGTGGCCTTTGCAGAATCACCTAAAATTCAGTCATTTACACATCAATTGCACATACTTCTCACAGCTTCCCTTTGAAATGATATTTTGATACCCTTACAAAATTTAACTCAGTTTTTTTTAACAAAATGAAGCAACAAAACTTTTATATGATATTATACATTCCATTTATATTAAACTTAAACTTACATAACTTTATTAGGCAGTGTCTGTGTGTCTAGTACCTGATATTCCTTGGGGTTCCACCATTTGCACAGGCACCACAGCTGAGAAGCAGGGATTCACCAGACAGGGTATTCCTTGCATCTTTTTCTTTCTCAGAGCATGAGTTAATCAGTCAATCAAGTCATGTGAGAATAGACCATACATTACCCAGCAGAGAAGTCTCATTCCCGGGCACTCTTCTCAGAGGAGGAAAAGACCAGAAAATCCTTTTGGGGGCATTTCCTGAAACAAGAGCTAAGGGCCCTAAGGGGTGAGGGCTCTGATCAGAAGGTATACATTTCTCAGGAGGGAGAAATGAGGCAGTCATTCTGAACCTGGAGCTCCATCATCCTTTGTCCCATCTCATCAAGGAATTTCTGAGGGGCTGTTCTGGAGCATGTCTGGATGGTGGAGGTTGGGGAACAGTGTGGACTTTGATGGGACTCAGGTAAGTGGTGTCATGGGGAGGCAGAAAGTCAATGCTAAGCATCTGGGATGGCGTCCTTGTGGGTAGTGGGTTGCCTCTTTGGGTTCAAGTCCAATTTCACTACAGAATGGGCTGGAGAGTTTGGATGACTTCTAGATTCCCATCTCTGATGCTCTGGGGATGGTGTCTGGAAGGAGCTGAGTCTCAATGTCTTCGGGAAATTATGGAAAGTCTGTTTGGGAACTTGGGAAGACCTGGTGCCTGACTGTTTGATTTGCTGTACTGGCCACATATATCCTTTGCAGGCAGAGAGCTGGGTTTGCATTCACATCAACACAACCATGACCCAGAGATTGAAGTGATCATGGCAGGTGTCTTCGTGGCAGGCTAGGGTACATCACGAGAGAAAATTTCAAGCCTGTTGACTGTCAGCTTGACAATGAAGGTTGAGTTCTGACCCACATGCTTGGCTGCAGGCTGGGGCCAACCAATAAACCCACCTCCCATCCTTTAGGTGCCCATGAGGTGAAAGGGAGCCCAGTTCATGTCTTGGGAGGCTCTGCCAGTTGTGTGGACCACATCTCAGGTTTCTTCTCTGCCGGCTGACTTGTGAGAACAAATTCAGGACAGATCTATATTTTTGGATCTGTGGACGGGCATTACCCCCTCAGGTTTACTGATCCTTCAAGTCAAGTCTCCTGGGAAATTTCTGTAGTAGAACCTTCCTCTGCAGCTCTTTTTACTTGCAGAATAAACTATGTTAAGTATTTGTTTGTGTCTCAACTTCCTGTCACCATTTGCAGGAGGGGAAGCAAGGGCGTAGTTGTCATTCACATTTTGCTGTGAGGAAAGCATTGAAGGTCTCACAGACTTTGCCAAGGCTGCTTCTGTCTTCATGTCAGAACAAGCTCCCAACCCCAAGCACCCCGACATGGTTTCTTGATGTACAATCAAGATGTGCTTTCATTTGTAATCCACTGCTCTTCTGCCAACCATATGCAGTTTCAAGAGATCCCCATACACCTGCCTCAGTGATCCTCCCGGAATAGAATGAGTGCCTGAGTGAGGAACTCTGGAGTATGCTGAGCTCTTTGTGTATTTCTACTGAGTTTCTATATCCACCCTTGAAAAGGGCTGTGGATACAGAGTAAAGGAGGAGACACTGAAATTCCATTGCCCAGGGTTGGTTTCAGTCCCCCAAGTTTCTTGCCTTTGCCTTCATTTCTCCTGTCAGTCTTGGTAAAGAGCCCTGGGGTCTGGAGTTGTTGGGGTTTCCTTGGTTCCAGGTTATGCTTCTCTCTCTCTTCTTTCTTTCTTTCTTTCTTTCTTTCTTTCTTTCTTTCTTTCTTTCTTTCTTTNTTATTCTTTCTTTCTTTCTTTCTTTCTTTCTTTCTTTCTTTCTTTCTTTCTTTCTTTCTTTCTTTTATTGCTGAACTATTCACAATAGCAAAGACTTGGAATCAACCCAAATGTCCATCAGTGACAGACTGGATTAAGAAAATGTGGCACATATACACCATGGAATACTATGCAGCCATAAAAAAGGATGAGTTCGTGTCCTTTTAGGGACATGGATGCAGGTGGAAACCATCATTCTCAGCAAATTATCACAAGAACAGAAAACCAAACACCACATGTTCTCACTCATGGGCGGGAATTGAACAATGAGATCACTTGGACATGGGAAGGGGAACATCACACACGGGGGCCTATTGTGGGGAGGGGGGAGGGATGGCATTGGGAGTTATACCTGATGTAAATGACGAGTTGATGGGTGCTGATGAGTTGATGGGTGCAGCACACCAACATGGCACATGTATACATATGTAACAAACCTGCACGTTGTGCACATGTACCCTAGAACTTAAAGTATATATTAAAAAAATGCTTCTCTTTCTTATTTGGCCCAAGGGTTATGGGAAAGGATCCCATCCCAGCACTTCACTGAGCATCCTCTGGTCCTGGCCTTGTGTTCTAAGACCTGATAGTTCTTGTACTTTCTCTGTGGGTTGAAAAGGAGGAAGGTCAGTGGGTCAGTATTATCACAGGCAGCTGCACAGTATACAGATGAAGAGATGTGTGGGGCGAGAAATAGGGAAAGAGGTGTGGAGCTTCCATGCCCTCCCTGGACATTGCAGGAAATTTCATGTTTTCAGATATGCAAGAGGCTCTCTTTTTTTCTTTTCTTTTTTGTTGTTGCTATTATTGTTCGAAACAAGGTCTCCCTCTATCACCCTGGCTGGGGTACAGTGGTGCAATCAAGACTCACCACAGCCTTGTTCTCCCGGGCTCAAGTGATCTTCCCACCTCAAGCTTTCTAGTAGCTAGGACTAAAGCTGTGTGCAACCACACCTGGCTAATTTTTAAATTTGTTGCCCAGATGCAGGTCTCACTATGTTGCCCAGGTTAGTCTTGAACTTCTGGGCTCCAGATATCCACCTTCCTTGGCGTTCCAAAGTGTTGGGATTACAGGTGTGTGCCACTGTCCAGCTGCATTTTAAATATAAGAAAGTTCTTTTTATATTTGTGTTTTAATGTTTTGAATGTGTTCAGTATTTAATTTTATATCATATTACATAGCTGTATTGTGAGAAATAATGAGAACCAAGGAATAATGCACAATTTGGGGGAAGTAATATTTCCTTTTCAGATTAATTTGTGTAATCATATAGAGTGAATAAATATTTATATAATGGTTACAATGACAAAGGAGGTAACATTAAGAGTAAGAAAATAACTTTGATTTTTTTTGGTCCCATTTATCCTTTTTGGGTTTATCACCTACTTCTAAATCTCTTTGCACCATATTCAGATAATTCACTGTGAGTTCTGTTGCCCACTGTCCAAAGTTTTTTTTTTTTTTTTTTTTTTTTTGAGACAGAGTCTCACTCTGTTACCTAGCCTGGAGTGTAGCGGTGTGATCTTGGCTCACTGCAACTTCCACCTCCCGGGTTCAAGTGATTCTCCTGCCTCAGCCTCCTGAGTAGCTGGGACTACAGGTGCACACCACCACGCCTGGCTAATTTTTGTATTTTTAGTAGAGACGGGGTTTCACCATGTTGGCCAGGCTGGTCTCGAACTCCTGACCTCATGATTCACCTGCCTCAGCCTCCCAAAGTGTTGGGATTACAGGCGTGAGCCACAGCACCCGGCCCAAAGTTTTTTATATGTGCAATAGTCACTCATACCCTCTGCTCTCAAAATTACTGTCCTTTGAGTTTGATATAGCCAATGTTGCTTCATCATGCTACTGAAACCTATGCCATTAAGTGATGTTCTTGGAGTTGTAGCTGACCACTGTCATAGCTTTTACAAGCACTAGCTCTAGGTATATAGCTATGACAGGCCTGGGCCTGGAGTTTTGCTTTTCTGTTTTTGTTTTTTGAGACAGGGTCTGGCTCTGTCACCCTGTCACTCAGACTGGAGCAATGGCAAGATCATACATCCTTGTAACCTTGATCTCCTGAGCTCAAGCAATCCTCCTGCCTCAGCCTGCTGAGTAGCTGGGACCATGGGCATGTTACACTATGACCAGCTGTGTTTTTTATATTATATTTTATATTATATTTTTTATACTTTTATAGAGATAAGGTCTTGCCGTATTGCCTAGGCTTGTCTTTAACTCCTGACCTCAAGCGATAGTCCCACCTCAGCCTCCCAGAGTACTTGGATTTTTGGTGTAAAACATTAACCCCAGCTTGAAGTGTTCTTAATACTGATGAAACCTAGCATATATTTACCAACCGGACTCAGTTTCTTGGAATTGCAGTGTGCAGAGACTATTCTGTGTCTTGTGCTTAATAAGAAATAATCCCACTCTCCTTTAACTGTATTTCTCTTTGACCTTATTCTCAAAACAATGCTACCATTCAATCTTAAATTTTCTAAACAGTTTTTTCAATTGTTGGTCTTTTATTTTCTGGAGCCCCAAACCCCAGGTTCCACCACCAAGTCAGATAAAAGTTCATTCAGGCTGGTCTTGGGAACAATTTTAGTGACATTTTTAAACTTGTTACTTCCCTCTGATGGCCAAGTTAATATTAATGAAAAAATTGGTAAGTCTTATTCACTCTTTTCTAAGATGATTTATTACCCAAGAAACATTCTCTTAAAGCTCTAGACATTTATTATCCTGTGAATTATCCATCTATTGTCAAAGAAAAAAGTATAAATACCAGTGACTGTTAGAAAAATGAAATTCCCAGGCAGTATTGAGACACAGCTGAGATGACTAAACATGAAATAATAAAAGAGGAAACATCTCCATTTTTACCAGATTTTTGTTTTATCAGCCCATCATTTTTTTTTTTTTTTTTAAATATGAAGTACATACTTTGGTTAATCTAGATCTGAATTTTTTTTTTTTTTTTTTCTTTTTTTGAGACAGGGTGTCACTCTGTTTTCCAGGCTGGAGGGCAGTGGCGCCATCTCGGCTCACTGCAACCTTCACCTCCCTGGTTCAAGCAATTGCCCTGCCTTAGCCTCCTGAGTAGCGGGGATTACAGGCACAAGCCACCACACCTGGGTAATTTTTTTGTATTTTTAGTAGAGATGGGGTTTCACCGTGTTGGCCAGACTGGTCTCAAACTCCTGACCTCAGGCAATCCGCCTGCCTAGGCTTCTCAAAATGCTGTGATTACAGGCATGAGTGACTGTGCCCAGCTACCTGAAATTTTTTTCAGGTAGTTTTGACAAAGGAAAACAGAAAAAGCAGTCGAATGTTGCCAAAAGATTGCTTGAAACAATGCATCACAGAATTTAAAATATCAGATGCATAAAACATAAGAAAGCAAATTCAGTATTGTCTTGCTAGGTAAGGAGTAAGTACTTCAGTGTTTAATAAACCAGACAAATTGAGAGATTTCAGCAGAAAAGATGGAGTGTTAGGAAGATATGGTGAGATATTTATACTGAAAGTTTTATAGTTTCAAATTATGCCAAGGTTTATGGTGTACAGACAGTAACTGTCAGATGTGGATAAAAAATCATATTTGATAACTAGAATGATCACAGATGTTCAAAAATGTAGAAGGGTTCATAGAGTCCACAGAGGATACTCACATAAAACTTCTAACAAAGGCAAAGAATGTGTTAGAGCTACAGGAAGAGATGACAGGTAAACATCTGAGACGTGAGAGATAACCAGGACTAATCCATCTCAGAGTGTCTGTATTCACACAAGAACGTACACAAGCTCTGAAATTAATTGTCAGGGTGAGTTGAAAAGTTGAAAAGGGTTGGTTTCAGAGGACTTCTGGCAAAAGCTTCCAGCTGACTCTTTTATGTGTCTCTTGTCTAATTTCTAGGTGAAAACTATCCATAAACATAGTGGGCCTGAGAGTCACCAAGAGAATTTTGGACTTTAAGCAGAACATCATGACTCATTAATCAATTAGTGACTTAATTAATTAAACTACTTCCCCTTATTTTAGCCAAGTATCAAATTCTGATGAGAAATTCTGAGAGATAAGGATAAATATCTTCCAGCCCAACTGTTAAATAACTGGCTTACACAATATTCTGCCCCCATAATGTGAATTTGTTGAAGTCATTTGTTAGACAAAGAGTTGAGTAAAGTTGTGTTAAAGTTGTGTCAGCTGCTAAATTCGGGAAGGTAATGCCTAGAACTTGGTGATGAAATTAACAAGGAGACATTAGGATTAACAGATGGCAGTGGACTCAAAGATGCCAGTATTTTTATGCAGGCATGTAGTCATATATTGATTCACAAGAAGTTGAGGAAAGTGACAAGAAGGCTTATTCTAACTTCCAACCTTAAAGCTTATTTCGAACCTGAATCTGCCTTTGTAAGGATTATTACAGTGAGATTAGTTTAATTGCCTGACTCCGTCTTGCTTCCGGCCTTGTAGGCCGATTGTCCTCCCTCATTCCTGGGCATAGCCCAAGCTAACCATGGAAGGAATTTAGTTTATGATTTAATGTTGAAGCAAGAATGATAATATTCTCTTCCTAAAACTGATTCTCTCCTTGTCTGGGGACTGAGACTGTTTTTGTAAAACTATTGAAAGCTACAAGGTTGGGATTACAAGAGGAGCCTGAATTCAACTAAAATGTAGATATGCAATCATCAGCTATTGCACTCCAGCTTGCTTTTCTATAACTCCTTACTGCTTAGGCGTCATGTGGCCAGAGGTCTCAAGTTTGTGACGTCTCCAGTTGCTCCTGTAGATAGCATCATAACTGTGGAAGCTAACATTGATCTTTTGAGATGTTTTTCAGACTTTTGTGCTCTGGCTCACTGATTCCACCTGGACCCAGGACTCATGACTCGACTGGTTCTGTGGCCCCACCCAGAGGCTGACTCAGCCACAAGGATTGTTTTCCACAACCCTAGGACTTCATCCCCCATCAACCAGCAGCACCCATTTCCTAGCCCCCTGCTAGGCAAATTATCCATGAAAACCCTACACTCTGAGTTCTTGGGGAGATGAATTTGAAAAATTAACTTCCATTCTTCTGCTTGGCTGGTTCTGTGATTATTCAACTTTGTCTTTGCTGCCAAAAACCTGCTATTCTCAGTGCGTTGGCTTTTCTAAACAGTGGGCAAGATGAACCCATCAGGTAATTATACTTCCTAGTCAATCATTCATTTGTGAATGTAATACTCTCCTTACAATTTTTCAAAACAAAAAAACCAGCTAAAAAATTCCCTCTTCACAAAAAATGTATGCCCTTGAGTTAGAAATCATCAAGATTATTCTAAACAGTTGCTTTATGTAGAATTGCCAATATTAAATCATGAGCTTTCAGTAAACTACTTTGTAATCTAAAACCTACTTTGATAATTGCAATTTTATAAATACAGGCAGGCAACAGTCACAAGTTTGGAAACTAAGTGGCAAATACAGTGTGCTTTATATTTGGTTACTTAAAGTATGAGCTCAATGTCTATAGCTTAATAAAATCTGAAATTTAACTTACAGTTCAAGTATACCTTCTCCATGTTATGGATGATGCACTGCTCACCAATACACTTCACTTAAATCACAAAAGATTAGGTAATATTAATGCCATGAGACTTTCCAAATAAAGAATTTCCCATATATATGTTGATTGATAGCTATGAATTCATTCAAAGCTCAGGGAAAGGCTGAGTGATGTCAAGCAGTTGGCAACTATGCAGATTGATCAAAGTAATACCTCATTGCTCTGGAGACAATGACAGGAACTCATGTTGAGTTTGACAGGTTCACTGACATTACCTCTAATAAGACCACATTTCAGAGCAGTTGCATTAGGCTACAAACTGAGCTGCTCCCTGCCAGTAGTCCTGGAACAGGAGAAATGATTCATGCTATCAGATACTGCACAGACAAGCAATGAGTATTTACTGCTTGAATGAGATAGAGTAGACATGCTTTATTTCCTCCATAATCTTCTTTGAATTGCATTTGCCCAAAACATCCCACTATTTCAAACAAATAAATACCATCCAAAGTATGTCTCCATGCTCACGGATCTTGTGGAGCTATTTGTGTCCAGGCCTTATCTGTTATGGCCCCAGAGCTTTAGCCTTTGGACCCATGACCCATGATAGCATTGGATACTCATAATTAAGTACACAACTTAATCAAATTAATATGCTCAAATGTGTGATGTCCAAAGAAAACAGTAGACAGAATTCTGAGAACAAAGATTCCTGTGTAAATGCTGCATAGTGAAGGTTGTCATTGAGTTCAGCCTTAATTTGATGATTTCATTGGAGAAGGGGCAATAAAAGGAGCAGAATATTTCAAGCAATGGAAAATGAAACAAAATCATGAAAATATTAAAGACTGCGACGTGTTAAATGTTCTAAGTGATGCCTGCTCCAAAAGGAGTTGCTTGCAATTTAAGGCTACAAATCATATTTAGGGAGGAATAGAGCTGGATGACTCAAACAATGAGAGAGATTGTTAAAGCCTTGAAAAGCAGGAGGAAAATCCTAATCTCAGCAATGGATACATTAAAAAAAAACTGTGAATATTTTTAAATTATGGTATGAAATAAGAGAAAAGCTTATTTTTAGGGAAAGTTGATCATTTAGTATTATGAAAAACCGATTGGAGATTAATGAGCCAGGAGGAGTTAAGATGACTATGACAAAGCCAGTTTGCCAGCCTGCTGCCTTTGGGTAAGTTTTTATTCCAGTCTAAGAAATTATTGGTAAAAATGGAAATTATGCAAGAGACATAAATGAAATGTCAATGAATAAGTAATGTTTGATGATCTATTTAGCAAAGAAGAGACTAATAAGGGAACTTTATTCTTATTTTCTCAAGGGGGTTTTAATTATGAAACAAGTATTAGCAAAACCTGAAATGATTTTTTTTCTTAAGTTGGAAAATGTTGAGAAACATGTTTACTTTTGTTATTGAAAGGCTGCACATGTCCTCAGCTTAAAAAGTCTATCCGGGATTTTTTTTTTTTTTTTGTCAGATTTTTAATCTATATTTTGTACAATTTATTTCAGATCAAACATTTAATAATACTGGTTTTCTATGCTACCTTTTTGGCAAATTTAGGTATATATTGTAGAAATTCTAAAGAGAAGAGTATCATAAATCTTAATTTCTCTATCATATAGCTTCAATAATTACATCTATTTTGCCTTTTTGTATATCTCCACTCAGTCCTCTCTCCCTATCTTAATTATTAATATTTTAGAGGTTTTTCTAGGTGAAATTTATTAAATTAAATTAATTAATTAAGTAAGTAAGTAGTTTTTGAGACAGGGTCTCACTCTGCCTCGCACACTGTAGTGCAGGGCACGATCTCAGTTCAGGTTCAAGTTATTCTTCCACCTCAACTTGCCAAGCAGTTGGGATTACAAGCATTAGCCACCGTGCCTAGATGATTTTTTTTTGGTTTTTTTTTTTTTTTTTTTGAGACGGAGTCTCGCTCTGTAGCCCGGGCTGGAGTGCAGTGGCCGGATCTCAGCTCACTGCAAGCTCCGCCTCCTGGGTTTAGGCCATTCTCCCGCCTCAGCCTCCCGAGTAGCTGGGACTACAGGCGCCTGTCACCTCGCCCGGCTAGTTTTTTGTATTTTTTAGTAGAGACGGGGTTTCACGGTGTTCGCCAGGATGGTCTCGATCTCCTGACCTCGTGATCCGCCCGTCTCGGCCTCCTAAAGTGCTGGGATTACAGGCTTGAGCCACCGCGCCCGGCCTGGTATTTTTATTAGAGTCGGGGTTTCACCATGTTGGCCAGGCTGGTCTCGAACTCCTGGTCTCAAGTGATCTGTCCGCCTCAGCCTCCCAAAGTGCTGGGATTACGGGCGTGAGCCACCACCCCTGGCCCCAGATGAAATGTAAACATCGTATCTTTTCCATCAACTTTTAGCCTTCTATGATGATTTTTATTTATCTGGCATATTTTTATATATTATGGATAGTGAAAGAGGAGATAAGTTGTATTAAATTTTGGCAAGGAGGAAAATAAGATGTGGAACACCAGAGATTCTCTGAGGAGAAAGTCTACTGATAAATTAAGAAAACTTTAAGGTGAAAAGATGTTGTAATCAAAGGCCCATTCACACTCTTCAAAATGTCACTAAAATATACTGGTATTCATCCTCTACCTAGGTAATTTAAGACAGGCCAGTCTACTTACAGAATTATGGATCGTTAAAATAAATTGCCAGTATTTGCCTATTTCCAAGGTAACCAGAAGACTCAATTTCTTTCCTGTTGCTATTTCTGTCTTTGAGGTTGTATGATGGCTCTAAGTCTTTTCTTTCTTTTTTTTTTTTTTTTTTTTTTTTTGAGACAGAGTCTCTCTCTGTGCCCCAGGCTGGATTGCAGAGGCGCGATCTCGGCTCACTGCAAGCTCCGCCTCCCGGGTTCACGCCATTCTCCTGCCTCAGCCTCCCGAGTAGCTGGGACTACAGGCTCCCGCCGCCACACTCAGCTAATTTTTTGTATTTTTAGTAGAGACGGGGTTTCACCGTCTTAGCCAGGATGGTCTCGATCTCCTGACCTCGTGATCTGCCCGCCTCGGCTTCCCAAAGTGCTGGGATTACAGGCTTGAGCCACTGCCCCCGGCCAGCCCTCAGTCTTGATTGTTCACTATAAGACCCAGGACTAGCCCCTTCTTCACTGCTTGTATTGTTCTCCTCATATGTTCCTATTTGATGGTTGATATAAAATATAATGCTGCCTGCATAAGCCACTCCTGGTGATTTAGACCTAGTGGAGGTAATTAGGTAGGTAGCATTATATTTTCCTAGTAGAACTTTTATGCACCTCAGTGATTCCTAGGAGAGAATCTAGCATTACCACTACTAGCAAATTAAGAAAAAGAGCAATATAAGGACAGAATAAAAATCTACTTTCATTAATTTATAATGCAGCACTGCTCAGAAAAAAAAAAAAATCTGTGGTGGATACATGTGAAGGTCTTCTCTAATTTTAGATGATAGCCTGCAAACTAACATTTAAGCCACTCAAATTGTGAGGCAGTATGATATTCATTAGAAGACGTGCCAGCTGCAACAAATACCCATTAGTTTGCCATCAAATGAAAAGGCATTCAATGTTTCCACTGCTCCCTCAGGTTCTAACGCAGTCTTTAACATACAAATCTTCTTAGTTATTCAATCTTCTGAATGTTTAGGTCAGGGAAACTTTAAAAGATTTTGAAAGAATATAGTAATAATCTTGCTTTCTCTATGTAAAATCTTGAGTACTTACTGGATGTGTGGCCTGCTTAAGCATTGAAATATTTTTTAAGCCATGTTAAATTTTCATGAAAAAAAGGTGAGAAGTATATTTTTATAGACTTTGAGATGTAACAAAAATGACTCACTTTGGCTTAAAATGTAGAGAATTGGCTTCAAATATAGAGAATATATTACCTCTAATTTCAAAAATTGCCAACTTAGGTGATAACTTCAGAGGTCTCTACTTAAAAAGAAACCTCCAAGTTGTTTTCCAGGACAGAATAGATTTCTCCTCTTATTTTAACGATGAGAATGTGTTCACTTATTCTTTTCAGTCAATTTCTGAGAAGGAGCCTTGAGTTAAAGATAAAGATGGGATAATAATCATAATCAAAGATAAAGATGAAATGAGTATGCATCGAAGGGTGTGTGAGTGCTATGGTGAATTTAATTTTCATCATCTACAAATAAATTAAAACTTACAAAAGTTCATTCTTACCTAAGATCTATCGATTTATGAAGCCAAAATTGAGAATGATTTTAAATTTTATTTAAATTTTCCCAGTATAATCTATTTTTAATATATTCATTAAGCATAGATGTATTTAGAAGCTATTAGATAAATCACATTAGATCTTGAGGTTTAAAAATGAGTGAGATAACCCCACAATGAATGTCATCCAGAAAGGCCAAACATAAAATAGATGGTTTATTAATGAACGAATGTTAAATGAAAAGATACAGATATGCCTTTGCATGAGACTGCATAGGGGAGATGTTAGCAGTGGTAAACCCATACAGGTATGCAGCAACTCAGTTCTAGTCTCCTCAAAGGAAATAATTCGTCCAACGGCAGAATCACTCATAAGGCAGAGTGAGAGACTGAGGCAAGTTTTTGAGCAGGAGTGAGAGTTTATTTAAAAGTTGTAGAGCGGGCCGGGCACGGTGGCTCACGCCTGTAATCCCAGCGCTTTGGGAGGCCAAGGCGGGCAGATCATGAGGGCAGGAGTTCGAGACCAGCCTGGCTAACACGGTGAAACCCTGTCTCTACTAAAAACACAAAAAATTAGCCAGGCGTGGTGGCGGGCACCTGTAGTCCCAGCTGCTCAGGAGGCTGAGGCAGGATAATCGCTTGAACCTGGGAGGTGGAGGTTGCAGTGAGCCGAGATCCTGCCACTGCACTCCAGGCTGGGCGACAAAGCGAGACTCTGTCTCGGAAAAAGAAAAAAAAAAGTTGTAGAGCAAAAACAAAAGGAAATAAAGTACACTTGAAAGAAGGCGAAGTGAGCAACTTTAGAGATCCAAGATCCAAGTGCCTCGTCTGATCCTTGACTTGACTTGAGGTTTTATACATTGGCATCATTCTGGGGTTTGCAGTTCTTCCCCACTCATTCTTCCCTTGGAGTGGGCTGTCCACATGCACAGTGGCCTGCCAGCATTTGGGAGGGGCTCCATGCACAGTGGGTTTACTGAAGTTCTGCACATGCTCATTTCAGACGTTTTTCCCTTACCAGCCAAGCGTTCCTAGAGGAAGGTTATCTACTAGCTAAGCTCTGCCATTTTGCCTCTTAGTGCACATGCTTGAGCTCCCTCACCCAGCTCCTGCAGTCTTATCAGGAAGCTGCTAATCACCAGCTTCAGTTGCTTTCTTTTTTCTTTCTCTTTTTCTTTTTTTATTTTATTTTATTTTATTTATTTATTTTTTGACGGAGTCTGGCTCTGTCGCCCAGGCTGGAGTGCAGTGGCGCGATCTCGGCTCACTGCAAGTTCCGCCTCCTGGGTTCACGCCATTCTCCTGCCTCAGCCTCCGGAGGATGTTTCCTATCTATTGAGAGACTGCCTTTCCCTGGAGCTGGCTACGGCCAATTATTATTTTAGAAGGACAATTTAACAACGGACTGACCATCACCTGACGATCACCGGACACTCCTGGAGGAGCCCCTTCCCCCGTGCTCATATCTGCCTAGCTACCTACTCTAACAGAGGGGCATATCTCAAAGTGTAGTGGGACTTGAGGGAAAGGAGACAGATGACCTGAATCACAAAGAATGGGACTCCACATTTATTGAAGTCACTGGGAATCATTTAACAGAAGAACGTGTGCATCTACAGCTAACGAAAATGTTATTTTCTTTCTCTATCCCTATCCTGATTTTATGTACTTTTGTTATCCATTGTTCTTAATATTTGGTTTCGTTTCTTTTGAGACTTACATAGCAGCTGGGTTTTACGGCTTTAAAATCTCTAAATTAACCATGGACATTTATATAAATTTATTATATGCATAAAATCTGAAGAAGAAAATTTATGTACTAATGAAAATGAAAGATCTATTTAAAAAGAAAGCAAATTGAAAATGGAAATGGCTATAAAATTATTTCATTGGTCAACTGGCAAAATACTCTCAGCAATTTTTCTGACCTATGAATGTAAGCATTTTTAAGTATCATTGCACTATTATATAAATTCTACTGGTATTATGCTAACAGATTTCAAAAGCCTGTCTCTTTTTTGCCTATTATGAAGGTAGGAATAAGACGTTGTGCCAGAAATCCACAGTTGCTTCTGTAGGGAAAGAAAACAAATCTTTTTTCTCTACCCATTTTAGTTTCAAGTTTGAGGCTCTGTAATGTAGACTAACAAAATGCAGATTAACAAGAAAAATCCACCATGAAGTTTATTAGTGTGCACATTGCACTTACACACAGGAACACTTAGTGGTAAGTAGCTCAAAGGGTGATTATAATTGGAGTTTATATAGCATCTTAACGACAACAAAAAATTGTAAATTTTTAGGGAAGTGACAAGATAAAAAAAAAAAAAAAAAAAAAAAAAAAACCAGGACTGAGTAGCAAAGAGTAGAAAGGTAAATACATGGAGGAAACTAATGGAAGAAAGGGCTTGTCACGCAGGTTCTGGTAGTGCTATATCTGGGCTGATAGGGTTTAGAGTTGTCGCAGATGACTGGTGATTGGTGATTAACTTCTTTCCTTCTACATAGAGAGCAGGGGACACCTTTATAAATTTTCATCCTGCTTTTAAGCAAATGGGGGAAGGCAGACTTTTCTTGTATCTACGTCTCAATGACCTTTAGCTCAAAATAAACCTATGTCAAAGTGGTATATTTTAGGATGGCATATTCTGTTTCTCTTCACTTGAAACTATTCAATAATCAATTACAAAACCAGTTAGAAATTGAGAGTAAGTTTTCATTATAGACCTTTCCAAATATAACAGGCCATAAATCAGCTAATAATATTTATCTGTGTTATACATTATCTGGTACAGTTAACTCTTTTTTCAGAATCCCGTTCATTCAAATAATTTATTTAGAAGCAAACAAAACTAAAAATTTCAAAGAAAAGTCAAACAAAAGAAAAGGAAGAAGAATTTTCTCCAGGGATATATAACTCAATTATTTATAAAACCATTCTCTCTAAGTCCTAGGATTCTTGAAAGACCTTGTTTTGCTTTCTTTGTTTGAAGTGAAGAGCTGGAAATAAAATCAATAGGATTACTCCTCCTCAAATTATTCTTGGAAGAGGCAAATAAGTTCTGCCCACTCTTCAGCCTTAATGAAGAATTGAAAGCATCACAAAGTAGCCAAAGTTTGAGGCATGAATCTCTAAAGAATGTTCTGGCACAGATAGTTCATATTCACAAGTTCCTATTGTACGGTTTTATTTTAAAATGGTGAAAATTATTGAAACTCAGATGATTAAACAGTCTTCAAAGCATGAGTAGCTTATGCACTTTATATAACTGCTATGAACATTCCCTTGAATGCTAGTGGAGGAAGGGTTATCCACAGCTACTGTAGAAGTTTTAGAGAATCACATTCTAAGGAATGCACAAAAGAAAATTAATAAAGCAATTGCCAGAAATATAGCCACATCTTAAGAACAATCTGACAGAAGGGAGAGTCTCCCAACAATTGATGTAGAATATCTAAAAAGGGAATAAAACTATAGGACATAGATCTTGGGAAAACAGTATTTCTCAATTAGCAAGATCCAGGGAATAGGCAGCTTCATTCTTTTATTTTAACATGAGGTCTTCTTAGCAGGCATATATTCCCAAATCAGAGACAGAGGTATTTAGCACCATTGACAGCGAAATGTTGTTAAATGTTATATTAACATAATTTATTTCCTTTAACCTGATGTCATCCCCCCCAGGCAAACTTCTGCTTAAAATGTATCTTTCATTTGCTTTCTGTAATTAAGACATTTGCTGGTTACCCTAATGGATTTTATACTGCTCATTATAATTCAGCAAACTGATAGACAGGTTTTACATCAATTTTTGAATTTTACTAATATGAGTCAACTTTTGAGAGACTGAAACTATCTCAACAGTGCCAGAACAGTAGAGCTAAAAAAAACAAAACAAACAAACAAAAACAACAACAACAACAACAAAAACCCACCCAGACTATGAATACTGATAACCACTTTTACATCAAACCAGACTATTCGGTAAACTTCTGCCAGGAAAAAACCAAGATCACAGTCCCCTTTCAAATCACGTTATTTACACAACGGACAAATCAAGAGGAAGGATTAGGCAGAGTATAAGTATACATTATGGCAGTCAAAAACACTCTTTATGAATGCTTTATTTCTCCATAAAGTTAATGTATAAAGTCATACACAAAGACACACCCTCTCTCATCATCCCCATGTGATTAACGGAGATGTTCATTACAACAGTATTATCTTCTATTTTTAAAATGCAAGTAGATTATCTGATCTTTACTAAGGAAAATTGTCATAGAATAGCAGAAGGAATTTCAGTTTGATTAAAAGATGAAGCAGGTCCAAATGAATGAGAAATATATAAGAGGTAAATTGGGAAATTGGAGAGAGCAGGTTCAACTTCGTAGCTGTCAAAACCTGCCCCAGTTCTGACATAAATTTAATCATTCATAGACTAATAGAGCCATGGCTTCAAGCACTGAAAAACAGCTAAGACTTTATCCAGCTTCTAAGCTAACAAGGTAATTTTCACAGCTTCATACATGTTGGCAGAGGACACAAGACTCCTGGGTTAGACACAATGGCCTTTTTTACATTAAAGCACAGTATGTAGCATGAGTTTCACATTCTGGTTGACTCCTGTTATCCCCAAGTCCCACTAAGCAACACAGAGCAACCCAGGTAGATCCTGCAGACAAAATAGGCTTACATTACTAATAAGAAACCCCCAATCTTTCAAAAGCAGATGCTAGCAAACGTGCCCAGCCCACGTGCCTTAAAGAAAGACGTTTTCTTTTTTATTCTGGAGGAAAAAAACTAAAAACAAAAACACCTTTCCTCTGTCCTGAAGGAAAATACCATTTCTATCCTCTAAGGCTGTTTGCTATATGAGCGTATTTGAACATATGTAATGGGATAAATGCCATCAATGACTGTGTTTAGAAGACATGCAGAAACACAAGACCCATTGAGATTTGTCTCTCAACTCATAGACAATGCTCATTGACCTTCATTGGAATGTAGGCATACAATTCAAGCGGAACAATAAATACGTAAGGGAGGTTCTGCAGAAAAACTTCATGTATAATGATATGTTTGCCTTCGGTGGTCTTTTTAAATTTTCTATCTTCTAATATATACATATATTAAATATATGTATATTCACTAAAAAATTGTGAGATATATATTTCTATATGTCTTTATATATATTTATATATATTATTTATATATATTTTATACATATATATAAAATTTGGCAATGCTATCTCTGTTTTCTTCTTAGAAAAATATTTAGAAATCAAAGTTTCAAGTCCATAGACTTCAAGTGACTCTTCATATCACAGGCATCAATGGCTAGTTTCATGACTCCTGTTCTTGTAAAAATACACAGAACCATGCCATCAAGGCATAATTATTAGCAAAGAGAAATAACACCATATGTGTCAAATGGATTATCACAAACTCATGCCTGCATCCAAAAAGTTATTTAACTTCAGTTTTCAGGATCTCCTATACCTGAACATGGCTCTGTGTCATAGAGTGCCTTAACCTTGGTCTTTTTTTGTCACAAATATACAATGTTTAAGATGAGATAGTTTTGACGGCAGTTGTCAAAAATTTTGGGTCAGCTAAGATGCGATGGTATTCTTCATGATGTCTACTATTCCACTACATCCCTTCTGTTTCTCTTCGCCATATCCTATCTTCTCTATTTCCAACACCATACTTTTACAGTCAAACTTATTGTTGGCTTCTTTAGAATCCAAACTCTTAAATGTCAGGGGCTGTAAAATTTGTTTGAGAAGACCTAGCTCCATAAAGTTGGGTCAGTGTTCATTAAATTCAACCTAATGATTACACAGTTTTTAAGTATAGCTGTTTTCCATAGTAACTTGAACACTTGACTAGCAGGAAGGCAAACATATTCTATTTGATTTATGTTTATTTAAACTTGACCCTTGTTTTACTTTATAATCAAAACAGTACAAGGCTAAGTTATTGTCCTTTCAATTTGTAATAGAGCAATTTTACCTACCAATATTAAACTAAGTATTTGACTGCAAAATAACAAGGAAAGATCTTTGCTTCCCTACAAACTGCAGGAGGCTGTTGGCTGAAAGCTCAGCACAAGAGAAGTTTGATAGCACTGATCACTGCCTATCCGCATATCATTCCAATAGTCATGGTAACCAGCAACTGAAACAGTAGGGGATGTCCAAACTGTACCTTTTCTCCTACTTAACTTATCTTATTTTATGTCCCTAATAGGATATTGCAGTCATTGTGGTCCAGACTAAATCTGATGTTACTGAGGGGTCTCTTCGTGTATCTGCAGGTGTGTTGTAACTGAGAGAAAATGGGAAGCATTTCTTGTCATTGCTCTTTTAATTGGATCTCTCTGGGTGAAGTATCAGTAAGCCAAAACCATTGAAAAGTCTCAAGGCAGAATATGTATTATGAAATAGAAAACCAGTGTCTTTATTGTGCAGAGTATTTTCACTAAAAAACTTTGTAATTAGAAGGAACATAGTGATTATCTAATGAAGTTAACCCATTTTGTAAATATAAGGGATTAGCTCATGAACTTAATCAATTTTTAAATCTGAATTAAATGATTAATAAAATAGTTACCTCACCAAAAATTTAAAAAAAAAAATAGCAAATGCTATTGATACTATTCCACAAAAATTGTTTTTCTGACTTATTTCCATGAACAGTTACCTGACTGCATTAAGTTTTAAGCATTAATATACTTGGACAAGATAATATACTTATATATGTTAAAAACATTAAAAAGTTAAATGGCGAAAGATCTGTTTTGGATCTATACTTTTCATTTATTCTGGTTCTATTCACATACATTAGCCAGTGTAGCAGCAGCTCACTTTACTAGTTTCCTTGTGTTTCTTCAGAATTTCTATGTAACATATTTGATGTTCCCATTCTTCTATGCTTACAATGCCTAAAGTTCTGGACACTTACACCCCTACCAAAATATGGTGGAAATGATTCCTTAATTCACAGACTGCATGTGTAACATATATACATATATATGTATTATGTATCAGATATCAGTATATATGTGTTATATAACACACACTCTATCTCTAACTCCCTCCAGCATATCATTTAATTGTATAGATATCTATATTTTATATAATTATTCAACAAATCTTAGATTTGTAAATGGTTTTCACTTTTTTGCTATTACTGTTTTGAACATCTTTGTACGCATATTACTTTCTTTGTGTGTACATATTAACCTTAGGGCAAATTATCACAAGTGAGGGTGGTAAATCAGTTTTAGTATATTTGTAATTTGGTTTTCTACTTCCAAATTGCCCTTCACATGGTCAGTTTTTGCATCACAGAGGCGTGTGTGTGTGTGTGTGCGCATGTGCACATACATGTTTCAGTTTCTCATTGTATCAGCTCTAAGTTTGGGTTTAGAATGTTTCTGGATTGTTAGTTTTTGCACAGACTTTCTTGACCATACATTTCCTTTGTCAATTTCCCCATATTTCTTTATGAATTCTCCCTTATAAAGCTCCTTATAAAACCATCAGATCTCGTGAGAACTCATTCACTATCACGAAAACAGCATGGAGGTAACCACCCCCATGATTCAGTTACCTCCTACAGGGTCCCTCCCACAACATATAGGGATTACGGGAACTACAATTCAAGATGAGATTTGGGTGGACACATCAAAGCATATCACCCAGGTTTTCTGAATCAACTTTTTAAAGAAGTGTCCTTATATTCAATGCATAGTTAAGTTTGGCTTTTTGATTCAATCTGAAAATACTGTTAATTTAATGAGTTAAACCACATCATAGTGACTGAAAAGAAAGTTATAGTTAGCTTGAGTTGTGTCATATTGTTATGAATTACGTTTTCTGTTTATGTCTATCATGTAAGGTATGTTCGATTTTTCATTTGTTTGTTATTGTGTATAGTTCTTTCCTGATATCTAAGAAAGTTTAAAAGTTTGATCTAGTGGTTACATTTATAATTATAATTTTAATAATACCATTAGTTACTTTTTTAGAAGATATTTATTAAACCTTATTATAATTAATAAATACATTTTCTCTTTTTTCTTCTTCATTTTTCTCTACTACATGATTTTAGTGGATTTAATTATCTTTATATACTAATAAATATGATTATATTACTTTACTTTTCAACTGTAAATATTCTTCAATTTCCTATTCTATCAGAGAAAGCAGGAAATTATTTACCCATTAGCCTTTTTTTTTTCCTTCACCAATAACTTTTACAGTTATATTTACACTCTTATTCTTAATTCAATGGTAATGCTTAGTTCCACGGTAACTTATTCTTAGTTCAATGGTAAATACATATGTATATTTGTGTGTGTGTGTGTATATATATATATAAAAATATATATACACACATATATATACACACACACACACACACATATATATTAAACTTACTACCAGCATTTCTGCCTTGTTTCTACAGATATTCCTTGTTTGTCTTACTTAGAATTTTAGAAATTTCTAGGAACCCGAAAAAAAATATATATATACATACACATATTATTTGAGACAAAGTTGCTTTATTTGAGACGAAGTTTCACTCTTGTTGCCCAGGCTGGAGTGCAATGGCACAATCTAGGCTCACTGCAACCTCTGTCTCCCAGGTTCAAGCAATTATCTCCTGCCTCAGTCTCCCACCTAATAGAAAAAAAATATTTTCTGTATGCTCACATTTTTAAATCACTTTTTCCCTGTGATTTATACCGGAAGAGCAGTTTATTTTGATGAAAAATTATTGACTTATACTTACTATTTTTGTGTCTTTTTTTGGTAACCGTGTCTTTGAAGAAATATGTGAGTGTATTTTATTTCAAGGGAATTTTTATGAATAATTTTAAATGATCATTTTCTGCCATTTCTGCCCTATTTTCTTCATCTGGGACTCTGTACATTCAATCTTTTTTGTCTGTCTTCTGTAGACTCTGTTTGATATTAAATGCCTGTGTTTCAGGTTACAGTACATTATATGACTAATAATCTGAGCTTTTTATTAATCTAAAACAAATTATACTTTTTTTTACATTCTGTTAGCTCTTCCTTTTTCAAGTAGTTTTATCTTGTCTTTGAATTTTTTAATTTCTGGTTTGCTGTGCTCTTTCAAAGCTGTAATTTTATACATACATAAACACACACACATATAATATATATTGTATAATTAATTAAATATACATTGTACACATATGTATATGTATATACAAATATGTGAATTCATATACACATATAGAGCCATGTGTATTCATACATGGCTATTTTCATATATATACAGATATTAATACTGAATTGTATATGGCTCTATACATATGTACGTATGTGTATGTATGTATATACACATTTATAAGTTTATTTCACATCCACAGAAATGTATATGTGTGTGTGTAGCTTACATACCTTAAACGTGTGTATATTTATACAAACACACATGCACACACTAATACTGTTTCATCTCCTCTGATACATGATAGAAATAATTTGTAAGTACACTTTGCCCCCTTTTTTCCTGAATGCCTCTATGTGTCAGCACAGTTCAAGTTTCCTTTCATATTGCTCATTAGTGACCAAGCTTCAATTTGTCAGACTAGCAAAATGCGGAAGACTCCTGGAGTATGAGCAAGGGTCATGTTAACCTTCCAATCTTCACAACCTAAACACTCCTTTGTTCTCGGTTGCACAGAGATTGCTTTCAATAAACTTGGCCTGTGAGATTGATTGAGTGGCTCCATCTTCCTGCTTCTTGAACCAAAACAAATGTAGGAAGCCACTTCCGCTAGCACAATTCACCCCAGTTTCTACAGTCAGTTTTGCAAGAGAGATTGCACTCTAAAGCCTTCATCTCCAAGACCGTCTTATCAATTTTCAAATTGTGTGTGTGTGTAAGCAAAGTCTTTTTCTGTAAGGGTTTCTCTTAATATCTTAGTTCTGGCAATCTTTATTTGTATTCTGCTTATTGTATTTTGTACATTGTATTAATCTTTTGATAACTGATAAATTCTACTTTTTTTTGCACTGTAATAGTAACAAAACTTGGTCATGGAACATTTCTTCCCACAACCCTAACTGTATATTATTATTTAAAAAAACTTTATATTCTGTCATAATTTTAGTTTTCAGAAAAGTTGCAAAGATAATCCATAGAATTCCCAAATACTTCTCCCCATCTCCCTTAATATTAACATTTTATGTTACTATGAGAAATTTATCACGACCAAGAAATAAATATTGGAAAATTGCTATTAACAAAAGTTCAGACTTTATTAGAGCTTCACCAGTTTTTCAATGATTATGTTTTTCTATTCCAGTATCCAGTCCAGGATACCACATCTTGTCTCCATAATTTACTGTACCTTTGACATTTCCTCAGTCCTTACTTGTTTTCAAAGGCCTTGACAATTTTCAGAATCACTGGTCAGGTATTTTGAAGAAGTCTTCTAAATTTGAGTTTGAGAAATTTTTTTTCATAGTCAGACTACATTTATGGAATTTTGTGACAAATATCAACAGGAAGAAAGTGCCAATTTTATCCCATCTTATCAGGTACACATTATATCAAAATGATTTAACACAGATTATGTTCCTCTCAGTCACTTGGTTAAGGCAGTGTTTGTCAGGTTTTTTCCAATATAAAGCAACCTATTTTATCCCATTACTCTACAGAAGCAAATAAGCAAGTCCAGCCTATACTCCAGAGTGGGAGGGATTATAGTCAACCCCCTGGAGGAGAAAGAATCTACACATGTTATTTGGAATTTTCTGTAAGGATCATGTATCCTTTATCTTCATTTATTCCTTAGTCAATCATATATTTATAACACTATAGACTTATAGATCTTAATTTTTTATACTGGGTTATAATCTTATACTTCTTTATTTATTTTGTTGTTCAAATTTCTCACTCTTTTGGCATTGGGAGCTTTTCAGGTTGACTCTGGTGCCCGTTTGACATACTCTCATCCTTCTGTCTCTTGATTACTGCCTTTCCTTCTGCCATTACGGGATATGACATGTTCATTCTGTACGTTGTCTTCCCTAACTATAGATTTGACTACTTCTCATAAGCATCCTTGTTTCTTTGACTGAAAAGGTATTAGAATCAAGATCTGGTGTCCGGGTTGGACTGTTGAGCAGTTTATAAAATAGGGACAGAGGTCTGGTTCAGATGATCTTGGCTTTTCCTAGAAATCTCAGTCTTCAAAGATAAAGATTAAAAATATCCTCTTATTGTGGAAGTTACATTAAGTATGTTAATCTGCTTGGGCTGCCACAAGATACCACAGATTTGGTGGCTTACAAAAGCAGGAATGTATTTTCTTGCAGTTCTGGAGGCTAGAAGTTCCGAGTTCAAGGTGCCAGCAGGGTTTCTCCTGAGGCCTCTCTCTTTAGTTTGCAGACTTCTTGCTATGTCCTCAGATGGACTTTCCTTTGTGTAGTCGCACATGGAGAGAGAGAGGGAGATCTCTGGTGTCCTTTCTTCTGATTAGAACACCAGTCCTATTGGATCAGGGCCCAGTATTACAACCTCCTTTAATCTTATCCCCTTAAAGATTCCATGTGTAAATGCAATCTCAGTGGGATAAGCATTCAATATATGAACTCTAGGCAACACAATTCAATCCAACATAATAGGGAGAGAAGGCAGGGAAATTCTGGGCAGAAGAGGGCAGGTCCCCAGCAAGGGCCCCACCCTCAAGCTGAAAAGCCTGGAACCATGGCCCAAAGTGAGAACTTACAGCCCTGCTTTTCTCCTTCAATCTTGTATTTTCCAAAACCACCCATGGCCCCGCCCTGCCACCATTCTGTGCCTATAAAACCCCCGAGCTCGGCCAACATGGAGAGGGGAAGCAACTGGACATCAGAAACTACAGTTGGATGTCAGAGAGAAGCATCTTGACTTCGGAGGGACAGCTTCACAGTGTAGCTTCGAAGAGGAGCCGGACTGGTGAGGGCAGGACGCCAGGGGAAGATTACCTTCCGGTTCCATCCTCTTTTCAGCTCCCCTTCCTGCTGAGGGCCAGTTTCACTGGCAATAAAATACCCCGCAATTACCATCTTCAGTTTGTTCATGTGACCTCATTCCTCCTGGACACTGGGCAAGAACTCAGGGGCCACAAGTGTGGGTGCTAATGGCTGTCACACTGACTCTCTCCACTGAGCTGTTGACACTGAAGCCATCTGTGGACACCAAAGCTAAAGGGGCAATGTAACACTTCCTCTGGGGCGTCAGGGTTGGTGGACACTCTCCCCCAGACACTGCCATGGGGCCACGATGGAGTTCACTTTTGCCAGTGCCCAAAAGCACTTGGTTTGGCTCCTGCACCTGCTCACCTGCACTCCCCACTCCCGCAAGGGATGGAGCAGCGAGTGAGTGGAGTTCACCCCTGTGGGTGCCCGTGCATTTCAGTTCCTGCCTGCGAAGGGGTCAGGGAAATATTCTGTTTGATCAACATTGGGAAAAGCATTAAAGAGTTGAAGAGCAATGCACTTTTCCATGCCCTGCAATACACCATCTACAGAGGAATTAATAACCAGGGAATTTGGCTGTTTCAGCAGCAGAAAAAACTACCAAATGATCTGAGTTGAAAATATTACTTTAACCTTTTCTTCTTGTTTTACGTCAGGCCCTTAATACATTAACCATAGTTTGACATGTATGACCAAAACCTTATTTTATATTTTTACTTTTTGAGGAAACTTACCTCTGATACATCAATGCTACTGTAGGAAATTGAAAATATGCATGAAAAATTAAACATCATCTACCACCAGGGGCCTTGAAAATACTTTGAAACACATTATCAGCCTATTTAAAGAAATTATGAAAAAAAAATCAAGTCATTTCTGTTTTCTTTGGCAAATATATTGTATTATATGTGCTCTTCAAAATACCAGTAGAAGTGCTTGCCTTTCCCTGCTACAGTCGGTAAGAAAGGCACCAAATTGAATATAAAATGTGATCATTTTTTCTTTTACTCTACTTCTTTCCACAGACTTTCCAGTAAAGTCAAAACAAACAAATAGATGTTTCATTAATAATTTTATGAGTGCTTCTGTAAAATCTGATAAACATTTAGAAACAAATTAAGGGAAACGAACAAATAATGAGACCAACAGATGCACACAACAAAAGCAATCAACATTGATTCTAGTTTTGCATGATGGTCCTTGGTGTCTTGTCTGTGTTTTCTGATGATTAGTGCCTCAGGAAAACAATTTACAGAAATCAGTGTTGCAATTATTTTCTGTGTCTTTTTAAGGGTTGGAGACATTGCTAAAACTGTAACTGACAAAGAGATACATCTGCACATTTTACAAATCGATCAATTCTTGTGTTTTATTTAACTATTTTCAAATGCAGCATTGTGTGAAAGCTACTGCAATAAACATTTTATTGGAAAAAATCCAAACACTTAAAATATGTGCTATATTTTAAGAAATAATTCAGTGACACATGTAAATCAACTGATTATTTTCTGTTAAAAAGTTATATACAGTATAGTATGTACTTATTCTACTAGTAGTCTTATTTTTATTACTTACTATTATTTATTAATCTATTCTTTTTTACTTAATTTATTATTGAAGACATTTAAATGTCCTAATCTATCTGCATTTACAATTGAGTATAAAGATACATCACTCAAACATAACTAAGGTATGTTGTAAGTATTTAGTTACCAATTTATCTGCTTTCCATTATAGTAGCCCTTGATGCATTGTGATTCTTGGACACTTCAAATAAGAAACACATGAGGCAAATTACATTTTGATGTTCCCAGTTGTACAGTACCGTATTTCGTGGGCTTGTACCAAATAACAAAGTACCTACCTGCTGGGATATCCTCTCCAGATAAACATGGTATCTTCCGGCCTGGCGCGGTGGCTCACGCCTGTAATCCCAGCACTTTGGGAGGCCAAGGTGGAGGATCACGAGGTCAGGAGATGGAGACCATCCTGGTTAACACGGTGAAATCCCGTCTCTAGTAAAAACACAAGAAATTTAGCCGGGCGTGGTGACAGCGCCTGTGGTCGCAGCCACTTGGGAGGCTGAGGCGGGAGAATGGCGGGAACCCGGGAGGCGGAGCTTGCAGTGAGCCGAGATGGCGCCACTGCACTCCAGGCTGGGTGACAGAGCGAGACTCCCTCTCAAAAAACAAACAAACAAACAAACAAACAAAAATTGTATCTTCTCACTCTACAGGAAAAATGGACTGAGAAAGAAAAGAAACTTTCTGTCTGAGGAATGTGAGCGCCCTTTAATTATCAGGCCTAGAATGGAACTGAAATACGATAGTGTGTAACAGCAGTGGAGTCTCTCTGAGACCTTGAGCTAAATAATTACCTTGTGAAGCCACTTGTTATTGGGCTTTCGACTAAATAACACCAAGTAGTCATAAAATGCCACATATTAGACACCATAACTAATACCCAATAGTTCAACAATGTCTAGTCAACCACTAATAAATGTTATGTCTGTACACCAGTGAGAATTCCTCCCAAACAATTGTGTGTCAGCCCACTCATTGTTCCTCTTTACCTTTAAAAACCTGCTTGCAACAACTGCTGAATAGAACACTCCCCAAAGCAACTTGGAATTGTGTCCCCAGCAGCTGTGCTCAACCTTGAATCAAAGAAACTCTCTCTATAAACCTTGTCTCAGTTTCTTTCTTTAGGTCAACAAGGAAAACGATTTTAACTCTGACTAGGTGATAGTCAAGTGGTCAAGAACAGCAACATTGTTGTTAAAGCAAAGTTTCGCATAGACAAATGGGTTCTTTGATTTTAAACAAACATTGATGCACTTCATGAATATGGCAATGTCTGTTCGAAAATGATAGCAATGTTTTAGAATGAAAAAAAATCGACATTTTTATTCAGTAACTAATTTTCTTTCCTACTATAACACAAAATTTTAAAATTACAGGTAACAAAGCAGAATGGTATACTTGAAGTATTGAAATTTATGATTCACAGGGAGATAAAAGTAAAGCAGTAAAGCACTAAAGCATGTAATTCTATTTTAACTGAGCAGGTTAGGATTTATTTAAATAAATTATCTGTTATCTATTTTTATATTTCTCTGAACTATAATTGGGAAAATTCTCTATCAGTAATTAACTGACTTTGCAATGGGATACATCATCAATCACTCAAAAACAATTTATTAATTACCTTGCCTACCTCATACATTTGGATATATATTAAAAGTCATTAAAGTTATCATTATAACAGTTGACAATAGACGCAGATACAGGTGTCACCATTTGTATCTCTTGCTAGCTGATGTAATAAATCTCAAAACGCCAGGTGTGGTGTAATCCCAGCCCTTTGGGAGGCTGAGGCCGGTGGATCACCTGAGGTCAGGAGATCAAGATCAGCCTGACCAACATAGTGAAGCACTGTCTCTACTAAAAATACAAAAAAACTAGCTGGGCGTGGTGGTGGGCACCTGTAATCCCAGCTACTCGGCAGGCTGAAGCAGGAGAACTGCTTGAACCCAGGAGTCACAGGTTGCAGTGATCCTAGATAACGCCATTGCATCCAGCCTGGGCAACAAGAGTGAAACTCTGTCTCAAACAAAACAAAACAAAACAAAACAAAACAAAACAAAACAAAAAATATTAAAAGACACACAATAGGGATAGGGGAGAGGAAAGTGAGTTAGAAGGCAAAAGAGATATAAAGGTTGCCACATGTTTCAGGACAAATTCCATTAGAATATCTTCAAGGCCTAGAGTCTGATTAGTAAATTAAAGGACATTTATTTATAAATGTTTATAATATGATATCTGCATATTTTCTTTCACATGAAATTTGAATTATTTTTAAAGCAAAACTCAGATAAAGTTATTTCATGCATACACTATTTAGGAAATTTGCTTTGCTTTATAGCATCTCTTTTAAAGACAGTATACTACACACTTTGAGAGACTGAATATATGTAGGACACATAATCTATCCTCAAATTTGTGAAGCTTCCAAACAAGTTGGGTAAGGTCATGTATTCCACAATACATTACAAATTGAGTGTATGGTAAACACATGTGCTTATAATTTGTCAGACATTATCGTATACAGTTTACTTCCATGCCTTTAAAATGCCCTACACAAAGGGACAAAGACATGGAGTCACAAAGCTAGGATGTAAACTCAGATAAACAGCTGAGCCTGCTTTCTTAACTCAATACTATTGTTCAAAATCTACTCCAGAATAGGCATTATAATGGGAATATATAAAACATAAGGTATTTTTCATTGATCACTAGAATTATCAATGGAACCATACACAGAAAATAAGACTGGAAAGATAGTGTTTTCATAGCTATGAAAGTCAAAGAAAAGAATTTGATTTGAATCTGTCATCACTAATAAAAATTTGGGGGGGAGAAAAAATATGCAAGATGATTTATTATCACATTATTGGTGTAAATTTATTCGATTAATTACATACTTGCTCATTAGCAAACTATGTATTAAATGCCTATCATATGTTCAGGCTTTGGGGTGAGCCATGCAATAAAAATGAGAAACAAACAAAACACACTGGAAACTATGGAATACTAAATATAAGTAATATTGGGAATCATTTGTGCTCCTGGCACAGAGAAGAAGAAAACTGTTATGTAACCATCTTACCCAGGATGAAGTTTACATTTATATTCATATTCTGACAGGACACATGAGTTATCTGGATCAGAAAACAGATGTTTTATTACTCCCAGCAACATAAGTAGCTAGAGTAGTATCTTGCATTGCATTGGTTCTTTACACTCAAGTTTCTCATTAGATGAAAAAAAATGAAGATATTCTCCTGTGTATGTTGTGGGGTTTGCACTACGGGGAGAAAATTTGATATTATGAGGCCTGGAGTTTATCTAGGGAATCTAGGACAGGCACATCGGCCTGTCCTCACATCTAAAGAAAGAAGGACAAAGACCTTTGAAAAAATAATCTCTGTGAGGGAAAGAGATAATCCCTGGGTTTAATTAATCTCATAATATAAACAAATGTCTCCAAAGGAGACTGGGAAGACATCTATGGGTTTATTACCTTAGAATATGACATCAGGAGCTCCAGGATTTTTCATAAACAGAATCCATGTGGATCTTTGGCTCAATATTAATCTGTATATGCATAGAATAGAACTATGTGGCAATGAAGGAAATACAGAACTACTATAAACTGGAAATTCTCAGCATTCACACATTGGTAGATACTTGACTTCTCCCAGGCAGAGAAGAGAGAATATTTAGAATAAATGGAACAGGCTGGGCCCAGTAGCTTATGCCTGTGATCCTAGCACCTTGAGAGGTCAAAGCTGGTGGATTGCTTGAGTCCAAAAGTTTTGAGACCAACCTGGGCAACATGCTGAAATCCCTTCTCTACCAAAAATACAAAAATCAGCTACATGTGGCATCATTTGCCTGTGATCCCAGCTACTTGGGAGGCTGAAGCAAGAGGATCACTTGAGTCTGGGATGTTGAGGCTGCAATGAGCCATGATGACACCATTGTACTCCAGCCTAGATGACATAGCAAGACCCTGTCTCAAAATAAAAAGAAAAAGAAGAAATTAGAATAAATGGGATGGTCAATAAGGAGGCTAAAGGGATCTAGTCTTAATAATAAAGCTAGACAATTGCTAGAATTAAAATCACTTTATAGTTCTAAGTAAAAATCAAATTGCTATGAACTGAATGTTTGTGTTCCTCCAAATTGTGCACACTGGTGCTTAAATCCCCAGTGCAATGGTATTTGGAAGTGCAGCCTTTGGAAGATAATTATGTCATGAAGGTGAAGCCTTAATAAATAGACTAGTGACATTATATGATAAGACAAAACAGAACTGATCGCTCTCTCTCTACTCCCTGCCATGTCGAGATACAAGAAGATGGCTATGTGCAAACGAGGAATGGGGTCCTCATCAGTTACTGAGTGCCTTGATCTTGGCATTCAAATATCCAGAACTGTGAGAAATAAATTTCTGTGGTTTAGGCGATCCAGTCTATGGTATTCTGTTACTGTAGCCCAAACTAAAACACAAACTAATCTGCAAGAAATTTAATTGACTGACAAGATAAACATGAACACTTCTTAAAGGAAGACAGTTAAATCTAAAAACTCAACAAAGTAACACTCATAATGTCTGGCATGGAATAAAGATTAGTTGACATGTGAAGAAGCAACAGTGTTATCCATAATTGGGAGAAAAATCCGTCAATAGAAATTGACACAGAAATGTCAGAGATGAAGGAATTAACACACAAACTCATTAAAAACTTTTTAACGCAAAGCTTTTAAAGAAACACTGAACATGATAAGAAATAAATTTAAATTATTTTAAATTTAAATTA
Organism: Theropithecus gelada; assembly: GCF_003255815.1. Lineage (NCBI taxonomy): Eukaryota > Metazoa > Chordata > Mammalia > Primates > Cercopithecidae > Theropithecus > Theropithecus gelada. The sequence continues at coordinate 38,342,439 of NC_037670.1, read as the reverse complement.
TTTTTAAATGGAAGTTTGCGATAAGAAAATAAATCGTCAGATTAATTTATAAGCAGATGTACAAAGGAGAATAAAATGTTAGTAAAGTTAGAGACATAACAATAGAAATCACAGAGAAAAAAATATTTTTTTACAAATGAAAGAGCCTGATGGTATGTAAAGGAATATTATAACACTGAGTGTAAACAGAAACTGGGAAAGAGATGGATGTCAGAAAATATTTGAATGAACAATGGCAAAACATTTCAAATTTGATGAGAATTATAAAACCATGAAAACTATTAAATCTACGAAGCTTAAAAAACAAGGAAATACTAGAAATGTATTAAAAAATCAAATCAAGACACATCAAAATCAAATTGCTGAATACCAGCATCAGTGAGAAAATTTTATGGTCATGGCTAGGAGGAAAACACATATATTCTGTGAAAAATAAATACAAGTCAGATCAGCAACATTGTTGCAACATGTTACAACAGAAGACAATGAAACAGCATTTAAAAGAACCGAAGAGAAAGACTGATTCATGGAGATTGCATTGCAATTACAATATATTTCAAAAAGGAAAGAGACAACAAGACTTTTAATAATATGGAAACACTCCTAAAACTGGACACTAGAAAATTTTCACATCAAGAAGAGTAAGTTCTTCAGACGAAGAAAATAATATAAGGCAATCTATGCAGAAGGGAAACACAAAGTCAATAGTAAATAGGTAACCAAATATAATTTTTTTCTCACAATTTTGTTTCTTTAGACAAGAAAGAAACAAATGTATTACAGGACTTTAAACAAATTTAGAAATTAAATATATAATAAAAACGTCAAAAAGGATGAAAGGGATGTTTGTATCCATTAAGTTGTATAATATTATTTGAAAGTAGATGATAATATGTTAAAGATGAAGCTGCAATCTGTAGACAAACCACTAAAATGTTATATAAAGAGATATCTCTAATAAGGCATTAGTGGATATGAAATGAAATCCTAAAGAAAATAAAACAAATGCTGGAAGAGAGTTGAAGACAGAAATATGACAGAAAATAGATTTTTTGGTAATAGATATTGGAAAATAGATTTTATGTCAGAATAGATTTTTTTTTTTAATGAGAGAAAGATGCCCAACTATTTATTGTCTACAAGAAGCTCACTTTAAATATAAAGATTCAGACAGGCAAAAATGAAGCAATAGAGAAAAATGTACATCCTTACATTAACTTCAAGAAAACTGGAGAATCTGTATTAATTTCAGAGAAAACAACTTCAGAAAAGGAAAAATTATGAGGGATGAAGAGAGACATTGTATGACAAAATGATTAATTCTTAAAAAAACATAATTCATAATGTGATTGCACTTGAACAAAGCATCAATAATTATGATGCAAAAGCTAATTAAAAAATGGAGAAGTAGATAAAACCAGTATTGTAATTGGAGACTTCAACAGTCCTTTAGTAGTAATTGATAGACAAGCAAGCATAAAATGGGGATACAGTTAACCTGAAAAGCACTATTATCAACTTAATTTAATTGATACATTTAGAACATTCCACCACCGCAAAAGCAGAATGCACATTCTTCTGAAGTTCACCTGGAACATTAGTTAAGACAGACTAGTTTCCTGGCCATAATGCAGACTTTAACAATTTTTTTAAAAAATAGAAGCCACACAACGTATTTTCTCAAATCTTAATGCAATTTAACTAGAAATCTATAATGAAAGATAGCTGAAAATTCCCCAGGCATTGGAAGTTAAACAGTTAAACACTTCTAAATAATACATGGATCAAGGAAAAGGTCTCAAGATAAATTTTAAAATATTCTGAACTAAGTTAAGATAAACTACAACTTAGATTTGTGGAATGCAGCAAAATCAGTGCTTTGAGGTAAAGTTAAAGCATTAAATGGCTGTATCAAAAAAGAAGAAAATCAAATAAACAGTCCAAGCTTCTGTCTAGGAAAAATAGAGAAAGAAAATAAATTTAAGCATAAAGCAAATGGAAAAACAGAATACAAATAAATTAGAGCCTGGACTATAAATGCAGAAAGATATATATGTGTGTGTGTGTGTGTGTGTGTGTGTGCATGTGCATGCGTGTGTGTTTGAGCATGGCTGGCTGTTTTTTGTCCTTGACTGCAAATCTTTTCCAAGACTACACTGTCCTGGCTGTACATCAAGTCAAGTGTGGGGACAGTGCCTCCCTCATGAGGATTGCCAGGAAGAGCCTTTGTAATTGCCTTTGGTCAGGGCTTAAAACAAAACAAAACACGCACACATAAATTTTTAGTCATATAGTGGATTCCTCACAGATCTTAGAAAAAAATGAATAACCGTAAATATTCATTTTAGAAAAAATTGAGAAACCTAAAATTGATATGCTAAGAATATAACTCAAGGAGTGATCAAAATTAAAATAAAATAATCTAAAGACTGTAGGAAGAAAGATATAAGTGTAGAAATTAATTGAAAAGAAATGGACCCAAAACATAAAATATTTGGAAACACTAAAACATGAAAAAATCTCTTGCTAAGGGTTCAATATTCTACTCCAATGAGTCTGTATTTTTGCAGTAACAAAAGAAGAAGAACAAATCACTTCAGAAATAAATACATATATGAACATAAAACATACATACTATTAAAATATGTCCATGAAGAAGTAGAAAATCTGGATAATCTTTTAGCTGACAAAATTTTGAAATCATTAAAAAGCTTCCCACCAAAAAAAAAAAAAAAGATAATGCACAGATGGTTTTCTAAATGAATTTTAGCCAATACTTAAGGTCTAAAAGTTGTTTAAAAAATTTTTGTTTCCACAGATTTTTGGGGAACACATGGTATTTCGTTACATGAGTAAGCTCTTTAGTGGTGATTTGTGAGATATTGGTGCACACATCACCCAAGCAGTGTACACTGAATGCGTGTATTAGTCTGTTTTCATGCTGCTGATAAAGTCATACCCAAAACTGGGTAGAAAAAGAGGTTTAATTGGACTTAAGAGTTCCACATGTCTGGGGAGGCCTCAGAATTATGGGGGGAGGTGAAAGCATTTCTTACATGTCAGTGACAAGAGAAAAATGAGGAGGAAGCAACAACAGAAACCCCTGATAAACCTATCAGATCTCAAGACTTATTTACCATCATGAGAATAGCACAGGAAAGACAGGCCCCCATGATTCAATTACCTCCCCCTGGGTCCCTCTCACAACATGTGGCAATTCTGGAGATACCATTTAAGTTTATATTTGGGTGGGGACTCAGCCAAACCATATCAAACCAATTTGTAGTCTTTTATCCCTCACCCCTCCCAACCTGTCCCCTGAGGAAAACCAGTTATTATACAAAAAAGATAATTGCACATGCATGTTTATAGCAGCACAATTCACAATTGTAAAAACATGGAACCAATCCAAATGCCTATTAATCAACAAATCAATTAGTGAATAACAAAATTGTGGTGTGTATATATATATATATACACACACACACACACACACGCACACACACATATAGAGGATGGAATACTACTCAGCCATGAAAAGGTCTAGAAAATTTTAAGTTCTGTAAAATGCAGTAGAGAATAAAACAAGAAGGGGAAGCCTCAACTAATTTTGTAAAACTAGTCCAACATTGTTATCAAAATAAGCCAAGAACACTATGACTTAATAAAGTTACAGATCATTATCATTTAAGACCATATATGCAAAAATTCCATCTCAGATAAAAATAAGACTAGGTTATAATTAGGTTGGAATATTTTATAGAAATAAAATATTAATGCACTTTTTAAAAATTAGTAAATTAATCTGATAAACAGAATATATAAAGAGCCATATGGTTATCTTAATAAATATCATATAGTTCTATAAAATCCAATATCTATCAAAATTTTTAAAATATAAAATAAATATTTTTCAATTTAGTAATAAAAGATAACAGTCTGAATCTTCTGAAAGGTGTCTGTAAAACCAACAGTAAATGTCATACTGCTGAAATATTTATAAGAACATTTCTGTTATGATCAGATAAAAAATAAAATGCACGCTGTCACCTATTCAATATTCTTCTATGATAATTTTGTATTGTTGTAGTAATATCAGAGGAAAGAAAATATAAATTCCATATGGATAATTAAACAAAATGTGATTTAGGAACACAAAGTGAGCTCTAATGAAATAAAATAATGTGATTAGCATGAAGTCGGAATATTGGCTTACCTGGGGGGCAGAGAGGAAAAGAGATGTGATGATACAATCAGGAATCAAGACAGGAGATTTTAGAAACACGGTAACATTCTGCTTCTTAAATTGGATGGTGAATATGCTAGTATGTATTTCATTGTTTTAAACTGGATATAGAAGTTATCTGTACATTTGTATGGATAATATTCAGTAATAAAATTTTTCATTAAACTAGGAGACAAAAATAAGTTTAAGGTTACTCAATGTCCAGTTCCGGGCTTTCTTCATCCGAATTGTATTGCCTATAAATGATAATATAATTCCAATCATTCTTCTCTTGCTCATCACAATATTTCATTCAAAGATAAAACCTTTTTAGATAATCCATCCTTCAATATAGCTAAATACCTGCTCTTATCTATTATGCGGAACCTGACGTTTTCAGCCCAACCATAGGAGTTGAACCAACTCATTCCAGCTCCGAATTAGTGAACATTGTGTATATCCTTATAATCACCATTTTAGAAAATCTCATTAGGGTAAATTTTTCAGAAGTTGTGAATACTGTTTTTAGAAACAATAATTTTAATTTAAATTCTGGTATGATAGGATCAAGGGGAGTGAAAATAAGGCCAAAGAATATGTAAATTGCCCACAATACTATTTTAAAATTAAGTAAATGTCTTTACTAAAATGCAACAAAATCTTAAAATATCTTAATGGTATTTTTTCATATTTGGCTAGAAAAATCACTAAGCATTCTGTTGACTAGATCAGTATTTAATTTTTAACCATTTTCCAAAGACAAACATCTGTCTTAAACTTTAAGTACTGAAGTTAACATGATGTTAAAATAATTTTAGGAAAAATAATGTCTACCTTTAAAAGGTACTTAAGCATGTTCTTATCGTATTCATTCTATTCAAATTAATTTATACTCAATATATCTCAAAGATTGAAATTTAAAAACGTATGTGGATCTATATTAGTGAAGCCATACTGCCCTCTTTTGAACAAAGTAAAATTTCAGGGAATCACAGTTTTTTACAAAGCAAAATCAGAGTGCATAGAAAAATGCAGAGATGATGGTAAACAAAGAAGATTACCTTTCTCATTTTATAAAGACTTCAAGAATGCTGAATTTAATTTTATTTTCTCAAACATTTTTGTATGTGTGTTTGTTTAATTTCATGATAATTCTTAAATGCATTTGAACACAGATTGCAGTTTGAAGAATATATCTATACATATGGAAACCCTTGTCTTGAAGATACCTAATGATTGTTTTAAGTAATAACTCTGATATTCTCTGCAGATTCCACCTGAAGTAATTTATTACCATTTTATTATAGCTATTATTCACCTCTATGAATACTGTTTTTCTCGACAAGTCTGTATCTATAGTTTAGCAACAAGGCCAGAACAATAAACCTGTCACTGTGTGGTACACTGTGGGTACAAGTTTATGAGATTGTCTCCATGTAGATGGCGACCTAAAATGTATTCCAGAATGTCATAACTCTATTAACTTTTTCTCTAATTTTGTAATATTTGAATATTCTCTGTTAAAAGAATAAATGTGGACATTTTATAATTTTCTTGTTTTTTTAAAGAAATACCGACACTCAGCATGACAAAGGGAGCTAAATCCTCATTCTCTATTCAATGGTATTGCTATAGATGTTTTAATACCTGATTTTTTGAGTGAAAGTAGATGAACAGAGAATTTGATAGTCCTGTAATAAACAAATTTGTTGCAATCACTAGCTTAAATAGATATAGTACTCACTTAAATTAATTTTAAAGACGAATTTAATTATTTCCGTTCATTAAGCCCTATTCTGTGATGTCAAACTGTTTCTCTATGAAGAGTGAAAAAAATAGTTTTTTCTGCCCTTTGATTTTTGACCACGCTGGTAATGGAAAGTTAGAAAACCATATCCCTTTTTGTGGTCAAGTGTGAATGACTTACTAAGATAGCCAACAATTAAGAAGTTTCTTGGGAGGCCGAGACGGGCGGATCACGAGGTCAGGAGATCGAGACCATCCTGGCTAACACGGTGAAACCCCGTCTCTATTAAGAAATACAAAAAACTAGCCGGGCGAGGTGGCGGGCGCCTGTAGTCCCAGCTACTCGGGAGGCTGAGGCAGGAGAATGGCGTGAACCCGGGAGGCGGAGCTTGCAGTGAGCTGAGATCCGGCCACTGCAGTCCAGCCTGGGTGACAAAGCGAGACTCCGTCTCAAAAAAAAAAAAAAAAAAAAAAAGAAGTTTCATTGGTAAATAAGAATGAAAATGAGATTTCAATGTACAATGAATCATCACTACTTCTATTGAACAACGATGGGCACCTTCAGTTCCTGAACAGGATGGTCAAGAGAATCATCAACGGGTTGGGCATTTCAGAAAGAAGATGGAGCGTGTGTTAGTGGAGGAAGCTGGCCAAGAAAGCAACAATCTAGTATAATTAGGTAGAGGCTTTAGAAAAGATGGGAATGGAGACAGAGTTCAAAGACACAAATAGGAGCTAGGGTAGAAACTGGTTATGTATCATGCTCTCTAGAGAAGAAGAAGACGGCCGGGCGCGGTGGCTCAAGCCTGTAATCCCAGCACTTTGGGAGGCCGAGACAGGCGGATCACGAGGTCAGGAGATCGAGACCATCCTGGCTAACACGGTGAAACCCCGTCTCTACTAAAAATACAAAAATATTAGCCGGGCGTGGTGGCGGCTCCTGTAGTTCCAGCTACTCGGGAGGCTGAGGCGGGAGAATGGCGGGAACCGGGGAGGCGGAGCTTGCAGTGAGCTGAGATCACGCCACTGCACTCCAACCTGGGCGACAGAGCGAGACTCCGTCTCAAAAAAAAAAAAAAAAAAAAAAACAAGAGAGAGAGAAGAAGAGTATACTTAGTGCATATTCCCTCACAATTTACCCATATCTCCAAGAAAATCAAAACAAAACAAAACTTACTATGACGATGACAACAACAACAACAAACTCTAATATCCGTAATTTAGGGCATGACCTACCCAAAAGATAAAAATAGTTCCTCCTGACAGACTAAAGACTCCAACTTTACATCAGACCCTTCACAAAATGACAATCAAAAAGATTCCTAGGTTTAACTGGATATTGTGGACAAGACGGTCAGTATTTTTCTGCAATTCTAAAACCCCTTTTTTCCATTGACTAAGTTCTCAGTATGAGACTCTCTTTTTTTTGAAATCCAAACATAAACAGGCCCATCAGAACCTGGAGAAAGCTCTTCAACAGCCTTCTTTTCTAGCCGTCTCTACCAAAAAAAGAAGCTTTTTTTTTTCTGTTTATACATATGTGATCTGGAATCCTTAAAACTTTAACTCAACTTCATGGGAAACATAAAAATACATTTTTTTATTCTAACTCCATCTTTGACCAGATTGCAAAGGTTCATACCCCTTGCTTTGGGGCAAGAGCTGCCACTGCAAAACCTACTGATGCTCTTACGGACTTAGTCCTAGGCTCCCCATTGACTTCACAGCTCCTCATGCAGTATATATATTATTGATACTTCTAACTGAGAAAATATTACACTTTCAAGCCAGTAGATTAATGTCTTCTCAGAATCTCTTATCCTCTCTCTTCCACATCACTATTCCTGCTATAACACCCAAAATCCTGCCACACTGGGCCTTACCAGAAGGGAATTCTCACTGTTTTCTTACTCAGGGAAGTTTCTTTATTGTACTTAAATTTATTAAAGATTCCCGTTGAGAACCCTGACCTAATATTTTTTTGTTGAGGGATCATGCCTCACAATTGAAACTGGAGGTTAACCAAAAGGATATGCTATCACTAATAAAAGTTCTTCTCTATTTTACAGTACTTTACATCAGGTAAAATCAGCCCAGATGGCAGATATTATTGCACCTACCGGGGACTGTCAACTAGTCAACAGTCATAGACCAAGCCTATATACAAATCACAGATAACCTTCTCAAGTAGTACTTGGCTTTGTTATGTATTGGAAACAGAGGATGTTACTTTCTTTTGCTGGGAACTCCATCAGAAATAGAGAAGTTAAGAAACTTTAAAATTCATGTCTACTTATTAGTGAGGGGGTTATTATGGAAGATGAGAGCAATGCAGCAAATTACTGACACAAGTAGTAGTGGACAATCTCATTATTCTCTATTTCTTGATGTCTAACTATGGTAGCTTCTGAACTGTTAATAATATGTCATGCTATATTTGGAGGTACAGAGATAAGGCGCAAAGTAGAATAGGCTACACATTTTCTTTAAAAAAAAGTTACCTGACTCTCTACAATGGGACTTGCCATCATGGCTTGTATTGGGCAGTTGGGTTTCTTGTTCCAAATTATCTTTGAGGATCTGCTTGTTATTCTCATTTTTGCCATAGTGGTCATGATGTTAGCTCATTGCTTTACATCCAGAGTCTTAAGTGCTCCTCTGTAGCTGCCCTCTTATCAGAAAATCACCATCATAATACAATCGCAAAAAGCTCAAGATCTATTGATGCAGTTGATTATGGAGACAACTGAATGATCGCAAGCAGTAAAGACCTGGATCCCTAACCTTCCATTTATTGGTAAATCTCTTACAAATGAGGGCAACAAAAAGGGAGACTGAGAGACTGAATATACAATGGGCAATTATGAAATACTGTAAGGTAATCAATCTTTGACCCACAATTTCTGCAGCAACCAACCCAGGAAGGCAAAGCCTATCCTCGTTAGCAGTCAGCACAGAAGGATTAAGAACCCTTGACAATGACTACTACCTTCCCTATTTTTATCCCACTTCCAGCTCAGAGCCAATCATAGAGAGCCAAATATGCTTTCCAAACTAATGGTATATTTCAAGTTAGCCCTCTTCAGCTTCTCCAGGCCAGAAACCTCCCATCAGAGCATTCCTGAAACTTTCTCCTGTGTCCATTATAGTGCTTTCCCACTCCTCTCCTTGCACTTGGGTCTCCACCAAAGGCAAATGATGGCAGCTGAATCCCTTGTTGCATGAAGTTATGACTACATGGCTTTTGTGTTTCCTTATTTACATGGACTTCATTTATTGCTATATCTGCATTCAGTAGCATCTCTTTCTATTCTTCTCTCAGGATACAAGTTTTTTTTTTTTTTTTAAATAAGTGTCTTATTTTCACGGATCACTCTCTTATAATTCCCTACTCATAGATAAGAGAAGTCTTCATCTATGTCCCATTTAGTATTAAGGATTCACAATTCATTATTTGATCATCAGTCACAAGAATAGTGGCTGGCTACATTATTTCTGGGGCCCGAGTCCCCACCCTCATTAACTGTGTGATCTTAGGTCAATGACAACTCGTCTATGCTTTATTTTACTTACTTATATTTACTCATCTATGCCTTATTGTGTAATGGGAATAATGACTCTATTTTCTTGATAATCTTGAGATAATTAAATGAGATATTCTTGAGATATTAAATGAGATAATTAAATGAGATACAGAATATAACATGATTCTCTAATGCACCAAAAGCATGTAAAATACAGCTATTAAAATGTTTATAAAAAGTAGCTATTTTATTGGCTATTATTATCAAGTTTAAATATCTGACAACAGATATCTAACATTACAAGAGGTTTCTCTTCCAGCTAAAAGCATTACATTCCATCATTTCATGAATCAATTTACTTTTACTGAAAATATTAAAAAATAAACTCATATAATTCAAATACTTTCTGGTTGAATTAAGTACCTATGGGTAATGATTAAGATTTGAAAGTAGAAAACCAAAGCATTAGTTTTCTGTTGTGCTAATTACATAAAATCCCCTTGAAAACCAAGTCTAATTTACATATTGTCATTGCATCAGTGACTTCGGTTTCAATACAACAATGGACAACTTATTTTTTTATAATCTACCCTGTCCTGTACTTTCCCCACCTAACTAACTAATCTACAGAAAAAATACATATCATAAAGTGCATTCTAATAATATGCATCTCACCTATCTTACCTTCAATTTTGTGTCTCTGTTCATTTTCATTTTCTGCAGTTACCAAGTACTACTTAAGAAACTTTGAAACTGTGCATACCAAAACCCTTTCAAGAACCAATTTTAGTGTTTACTAAACACTAACCTGTGGTTAGTTAATAATAACCACAGCTATACTGAACATTTCTCTTGATCATAATATCTTGTTTAAACAAGTAGAGCAAAAGTCTTATTGAAAATACTCACTGGAGGGAGACCCCCTGAAACTATTGTTACAGAATAAAAGATGAAATGCTCCTGATTATTGTAAATACAAAGTTGTATGCAGGATTGTGTCAAGACGATGCCAGGATGGACTCCCAGAATGAGCCAACAGCGTGTGATGTGCTTCCCCCTGCAGAGAGCCTATGAATGGACGTGCAGTCAGGGAGGTTTCACATCACCAAGATTCCTATCCCAGAAAAGCAGATGTTCATAGCTCTGGGAATGGAATGCGACCCTTGTGGAGAGCCTACAAATGAATGTATGAGGGGCGCCTGTTCACATGGATAACATGGGGTTATAGATGCCCTTATCTTGCCACGGCTCTTCTAGGTCTCTTTAGGGTTAAGGCATACTCCTTTCTAATCGGTTAACCCCTTTAGGGTTAAGGCATACTCCTTTCTAACCGATTTGTGATCTAATCGGTTGTCTGGTTTCACATCCTGTTTCTATTGACTGTTTGCAACCAGCTTTGGTTGCAACTGTTACTGCTGATTAATATCTTGCTAAACATAAGTTATGGATAGACTGTGTTTCTGTTTTAAGGCTTTGCTAAAAATTGCTGATGCACGCACTATATTGTAAATTCTCATCTCTGTAAACTGTACTTCTGCATACCGATGTTACATTAAAGAATTACTTCATCCCCATGTGACCATCTCACCTCATAATCAAATGACCCTAAATCCCTCACTAACCTACCCCCGCCCTCACTAAACCTAATAATAAATGCTGGTATATCCAGTGCATTGACGGCATCGCAGGACCAGAAGGCAGTGAATCCCCTGGACCCAGCTTTCACTATCTCATGTGTGTCTTTTATTTCTCACCCTGCCGATCCACCTGGAAACAAAGAGTGAGCCCTGTTGCATTGCAGGCTCCTGGCCAGATTCCGCAATATAACTCACTAATTTTTAGAACTTACCATAATCTTCAGGGATGTTTGTACATAAATTTTAAATCACATCACCATCATAGTTTCTTGACAGTTATTAAATGAAAATATGAGAGACAGGAGTATTTCTACCTTAATACATTTATTTAATTATTAAACTGGCAACTACTGTGTAAGGCTTGTTATTTGCTTCACTGCAGAGTGAAAAAGTAGTTACATTAAAGAAAAAAGAGTATACACTGAAAGTTTAGTGTATTACAGAAATGTTTGATGACTGACACCAGCAAAATCCAGGGTGACTCTATCTATACAATAAAAATAGGCACTTGCTTTATATTATCATCCCCAATAATTTTGGTTCTTATTAAGTGATACAAGAGTATGCTCCTTTCTGTTACCTGGAATCAATGGTTATTTCCAATTATCATCATTAGTCTTTTGAATAGAACTGTATATCATAAGTGCTTTCTCAAAAAAGAATATATTTTACATATGAATATAAAATTATACTAAATTTAAATGTAATAAGATAATATGAAAGGGTAGATGGGTCTGGGAGAGGTGGCTCACACCTGTAATCCAAGCACTTTGGGAGGCCTAGGCGGGTGGATCACCTAAAGTCAGGAGTTCAAGACCAGCCTGGCCAAATGGTGAAACTTAGTCTCTACTAAAAATACAAAAAAATTAGCCAGGCATGGTGGCAGGTGCGCCTGTAATCCCAGGTATGCGGGAGGCTGAGGGAGGAGATTTGCTTGAACCCAGGAGGCAGAGGTTGCCGTGTATCAAGATTATACCATTGCACTCCAGCCTGGGCAACAAGAGTGAGACTCTGTCTCAAAAAAAAAAAAAAAAAAAGAAAAAAGAAAAAAAGACAGATGGAAGTCAGGAAATTTTACATGCAGAATTTTTTACCTAAAATTAAAAAAAATGAATGATGCCAGGATTTATATCATTTTGAATTATATCTATTTCCACTCAAGTGTATTAAATAAAAGAGAAAGATCAAAAACTTAAGCAAGGAAACACAAAATTTATATTCAGAAAGGTAAACTACAGCTATCTTTGACAATTTAACTACAAAATTTTATAATAACCACATTTTCAAAAGAGTAGGTGTAATTTTATATAATACTAACATAATTTATTAGTCACGATTTATAGGCTATTAGAAGTTTGACATGGATAAGTGTACTAAAAGCATTTTGAAGTTGCTAAAATCAAAATATCATGTCCACTTTATATTTTTATCATAGTAATAAGATAATAGGTTCTTTAGGTAATGGAAAGAAATCATAAGTGTGTTATAGGTTAAAACGAGAAAATGTATACATTGTGGATATAAGTAGGAAAGTATCTTCCAGTATTATTTCTATTCCATAATATCTCAAAAAGTTTTGCCCAGTTATTTGAGTTTCTCTTTCATAAAACAATAAACTGGATAGTTTTATTGGTTGTTTGTTGATTTTGTTCTTATATGACTAGTAGAGAATATACTGTACTAAAAAGTTTGAGAAAGAGGCAAGCTCAGTTGGAGGTTGATGTTATCATGTAGCCTCTATTTCCAATAATTCATACAAACATTTATAATTGTTGGTGCTATAGTGCAGTCTGTATTTATTTCTAATAACTCAAAAAAATATTTATAAGTATTATGTTTTCTTTCCAAGCTTGAGGAAATTATACTTTACCATTTAATTGATTAAGTGAATAAAATACAATACATAAACTTCTGTTCAATCATGAGTTGTATGTTTGTTTAAATGCCAATAAACCAAATTATCAGACCACAATAACTCAGTAGGTAATACATTTTTTATAACTAATGAATAACTGAAGTTTATTATAATTTTAATTTAACTGATTTCCATTTGAATCATATAGATTTGTCACTTTTTAATGGGTCCTGCTGTTTTGAATAGAGCTCACTATTCTCAAAAGTTTATCTGAAAATGTCCATATTTGAATCATAGAAAAATGTAATGCTATTTTTGAAGTGTATTTAATGTATCTGTTCATAAGCTTCACTGAGATAAATTGTGAATGGATAAAAAATATTCCTTTTACATTGATTTTTGGGGGACTGTTGAGTGCAATTTTCAAAGCATTTAACTTGTGTAATTTTTTGTAGTTGTTGATTAGTGCATTTTTTATGACATCAGAAAAGTTGTTCAACGTAATATACAAACCCTGTCTTCAGCCCTGTGTCAGAAGTGCGCTTCCCCAATCAACACTAAGGATTGAACAAAATGGAGAAAGGACAAGGAAACAGAAAAAGGAGATTGTTGCTCAACTGAAGACTTTAAAGGTGCGACCTTCAGTAGATGAAATTAGATACAAATTGCTATGGACTGAACTGAAAATTGCTGTCTTCCCAGAATGCATGCACTGAACCCTTAATCCCCAGTGTGGTAAGGTTTGGAGATGGGGCCATTGGAAGGTAATTGGGGGTATAAATGGGATCATAGAGGTGAAGCCCCCATGCTGGGATGTGTTTTTATAAGGAAATGAAGAGACCAGAGTGCTCTCTCTTTGTGCCATATGAGGATACAAGAAGAAAGCCAGCTGGACCACCAGATCTGCTAGTACATTGATCTTGTATTTCCCAGCCTTCCAACCTGAAAGAAATAAATGTTTGTTGTTTAAACACCCAATATATGGTATCCTGGAATAGCGCATCCAAGTGACTATGTCACGAAGAAATCAAACATATAAATCAATATTTTGATTAAAAACAACAAAAAAAGTGAACCCTTATAATTCTGTCAAAAGTTCCATCATCACTAAATAAATGTAGTTTTTTCATCAATAATAGGATAATTAAATTACTTTAAGACTCTAAGTCATAAACCACATTTAATTTTTGATAATATAAATCTAGAAAGCAATATATTTAGTCTAATAATTTAACTATGTCAAAATGCTATGAACTTGGATTAAAATTGAATTTAATAATACAATTTTTAAGGTAATCTGGAAAAAACTTGCACAATATTTACTTTTTGTAATTTTCTAATTTTTAAGTCAGATTCACTCTAATAAAGTATCCCGGCCCGCGGGATCGTCGAAGCAGGCCCTGGAGGAGGAAGTGGGAATTTGGGGAACAAGAGACACGAGAAATGGAGACAAGACAGTGCTCTGATCAAGTCTCCTTTAATGGCGGTAATGCAATGCCTTATATACACTTGGAGGGGAAGGGGTTGGGCCAGAGGCGGAGATGATCTCATCGTGGAGGGCGTGGCCAGGTAGGTATTGGTTTCTCCAGTCGGACGTCATGTTGCGCCTGCGTTGTCAGTTGGAAACTTTCCCGGGTGCGGGGTGGCGCCTGCGCTACAAAGTAACAATTTTCGCGCGTGCGGGAAAGATGGGTGAAGAAGAAGCAGGAAGAGCGCCATCTTGTGTGAGGTATTTAATACAGGGGAAAAAGACAAATCTAGGAAGGAGGTGAGAGGTGGAAATGAATAGAGCTCAGGCGTTTTTTAATTGTCAGTTATTATTTGCTATGGCCGGGGCGCGCAGCTCCGGACAATAAAGCTAGATATAACAGTCTAATTAATGTCAATAAAATATGACGCTGTAAATACAAGATACTGTTAACACTTAAAATAACAAATGGTAACAGTAGAATATATAGTTGCCTAGATTCATCATTTAAGTCAGATTTTAGAAAATTTGAATATCTCAAGTTCCTAAAATAAATCTTATACTTGGGATTAGCAGTAGTGATTCTAACAATCCATGCTAAATGAAAACATTATATTGTAAATAAAACCATATAATTTTGGTTTGGATAAAGGAGCTAATATTTGCACAAAATATTATTTCCTACATTAGCAACATGGAAAGAAAAACTGGAATTATGTTTTTCTAGACTAGCAGTATTGGTTAACTTGTAACAGCTTAGGTCTTAATGGGATGTCGTCAACTTCATTTAGCTGTTTTATTTTGCCATTGTTACTGGAGTCCACTACTCTTCCTGGATTTCTTCCTGTCAACTTTTTTTCATGAAAAACAAACTAAGAAATATGTGAGAATATTTAAGCAAAGCACAGGATGTACCTCTTTGCACATGAACCTAATACTGTAATAATATAATTTCTCTAATGATTATTTTAATAAATCAATCATCTAGAGTTATCTATAATGAATATATTTTAGGTTTGCAAGAAGGTGATGTGTAGGGAGACCTCCCTGAAACTATTGCTACGGAATAAAAGATAAAATGCTCCTGATTATAGTAAATACAAAATTGCATGCAGGATTGTGTAAAGACAATGCCAGATTGGGCTCCCAGAATGAGCCAACAGCATGTGATGTGCTTCCCCCTGCAGAGAGCCTATGAATGGACGTGCAGTCAGGGAGGTTTCACATCACCAAGATTCCTATCCCAAAAAAGCAGATGTTCATAGCTCTGGGAATGGAATGCGACCTTTGTGCAGGGTCTATAAATGGACGCATGGGGGCGCCTGTCCATATGGATAAGGTAGGGCTATAATTGCCCTCATCTTGCCACCGCTCTTCTAGGCCTCTTTAGGGTTAAGCCATACTCCCTTCTGAGAATTTCTGGTCTAATCCATTGTTTAGCTTCACGTCCTGTTTCTATGGATTGTTTGTAACCAGCTTTTGCTGCAACTGTTACTGCTGATTAATATCTGGATAATCATAGGTTATGGAAAGACTGTTTCTGTTTTGAGGCTCTGTTAGAAATTACTGATGCACATAATATTTTATAAATTCTTATCTCTGTATATTGTACTTTTGCATACAGATGTTATGTTAAAGAATTACTTCATCCCCATGTGACCATCTCACCTCATAATCAAATGGCCCTAAATCCCTCACTAACCTACCCCCGCCCTCACTAAACTTAATAATAAATGCTGATATATCCAGTGCATTGGCGGCACCACGGGACCAGAAGGCGGTGACGCCCCCTGGACCCAGCTTTCACTGTCTTGTGTGTGTCTATTATTTCTCCACCTGCCGATCTGCCTGGGAACAAAGAGAGAGCCCCGTTGCACTGTGGGCTGCTGGCCAGATCCCACAATAGTGATGATGAACCATTATGCAACAGTGAGTATCTCACTTTAAAATTTAAAGACACTGCCTGGACAAATTTAAAATGCAAATTTCACATCCTAGGAATTTAGCTCATGGTTAGCTTTCCTGAAATAATTACTTCCAAAAGTACTGAATAACTTACTGAAATATTTTTTCCTAGGCAAGTATTATATTCTCTTTTAATTTCAAAGCATTATTATTTATGTGTTTTAAAAGCTATTTAATTTACCGAAGTTGGATTACTCACCAGCAAGCTTCTAGAAGGTGTTAAATAAACTAACGCATCTAAAGCTCTTACTGCAATGACTAGCCAATAATGACCATTCAGTACACATTAGCCATTATTAAAATTACTCATTCATTTGTAATTTAAAATATTCTGAAGCCTGACTATAATAGAGCCAATTTTGCCTTCATTTTTTCCTCCACCTTCTTCCACGTACTTCTATTGCAACATTCTCAAAATGGCATCATATTCAGAGATTATTTTAAACTCTGAGATATTCATCACTTCACTTCTAAAATTGTCAGGTCTTTTATATCTCCTCTGGGTTAACAGTTAATGAAGATTCTCAGCAGGGTGTTAAGGTAGCAATTACAGCAGAAGTTTTGAGCTGCAAGAGCTGAGTTGAAAAGCAAATTCTATCTCAATCAAATCCCTATCGAGAAAGCGAAAGCAAAGGGAAGTGTAGTTGCTACACTGGAAGGGTATCTGTAATGAAAAGATTTAATACTGCTGGTCTTATACCCCTGGAAACCCCTATTCTCAAAAAATTTTGGCTTGCATATATATATATATATATTTATTTATATATATTTATATATATTTATATATATTTATATATATTTATATATATATATTTATCCATTCTTAGATTTCCTATGTATTCTGTTCTTGGGATATGATCTACTGTACTTAACATTTGAATAAGATGAGATGGGTAAGATTATTCTTTTTGTTTTTATTTTTCTAATCACTACAGTAAGTATAGTTGCCATATACAATTTGAACACGACTGAAGGTTATAAATAAAGCAGTAAAAACAGGTTGTATATTACATGCTATAGGATGATATACTTATTCCAGCTAAGAGCAAAGTCCTCTTAAAATGTATGTTTAGATTTTGCTTGTATCTAAATGTTTTACAATACTCATCAGGATCTTACAGATGAATAAGCCGACTTCCATCAGTTAAATAGCTTCCGAAAATCTGAGTGGCAAAAATACCAACGCACAAATTGTACTGATTCTAAGACTGATTTATATAATGTGAAAATTATTTTTCAAATGGAGAATAATAATGATAGAAATAACTATAAAAATAAATAATAAAAAAGACAGCCTTCTACATAGATGCCCTCTAAAGTAGAATTTACCTTTCCCAGATGTCTCATTCACAGGCCAAATATTGGACAAGCTTTAGCATGTGAGTCACTCATTGACTTACTAACATTTTTAGTTACAATTCAAATTGAAGTAGTTTAATTTTTAATAAGATAATAACAACCAGGTAACATTTTCCTTAATACAAAACGAAAGTTATGAAGACTCCAGAATGAACTACTTGATTATCTCCAGACTTGTAACTGGAGCAAACTATACAATGTAGTTTTATTGGTATTTTCATTTATTTTCAAAGAAATTAATTTAACACTTAAAACTTCAATTTTTCAAATAAAAAAAGACTTTCATGATGTTGAAACTGTTTCTATGCTTTAATGTTAAAATGAGAAATACTTACATCAAATTCATATCCGAAGAGACTTTGAATAACACGTCTGAAAGGTGTTCATAAATGATGCAAAGTCATGAAGCAGCTTGCAGCAGGTGCCATTTGGGCAGGCGAAAGTTCTGGAAGTTAAGCTTTTTTTTTTTTTTTCAGATGGAGTCTCATATTGTCACCCAGGCTGGAGTATGGTGGCCCAGTCTTGGCTCACTGCAACCTCCACCTCCTGAGTTCAAGTGATTCTTCTGCCTCAGCCTCCTGAGTAGCTGGGATTGTAGGCACCTGCCACCATGCCTGGCTAATTTTTGTATTGTTAGGAAAGATGGGGTTTTGCTATGTTGGCCAGGCTGGCTTCCAATTCCTGACCTCAGGTGATCCACCCACCTCGCCCTCCCAAAGTGCTGGGATTACAGGTGAGAGCTACTGCAACCAGCCAACATTTTTCATGAATATATTAATGAACTAAACTGTAAAGTAAAATTTCCATGGCACACAGATTTGTTTGGAACTCATCCCTGCTGCTGCTTTTTCCAGATATTTATTCAAAATAGTTATATCATTTGTAATATAGCTGGTCATTGAAAACTGCTGCATTGTACTGAATACAGGGAATATTCAGTACTCATCTATAAATTTTCCCTTAGAAGGTATAATTCATATTACATTGCATAAATTTCTAAATATTGAGAAAACT
Organism: Theropithecus gelada; assembly: GCF_003255815.1. NCBI lineage: Eukaryota > Metazoa > Chordata > Mammalia > Primates > Cercopithecidae > Theropithecus > Theropithecus gelada. Next base: position 38,323,646 of record NC_037670.1, on the reverse strand, counting down.
TGGCTGTTAAGATGTCATTCTTATCTATTTGTAAAATTGGATTCTTTCCCAGTATTTATTTCCTCATCTACAGGCATGGTCAACAATAACAAAACACAATCGGATTTTTAAAACTGAGCAAAAGGACTTAAATAGACATTTATCCAAAGAAGATACACAAATGACCAACAGACACATGAAAAGATGTTCAATGTCACTACTTATTAAGGTAAAGCAAATCAAAATCACAGTGAAAGCAATTTGGTGATTCCTCAAAATATTCATATGATTCAGCAATTCTACTTACGGTTACATAAGATTATTCATAATGGGCAAAAGAGCGAAACAATCCAATGGACAAAAGGTAGAAACAACCCAAGTGTCCATTGAGGAATGAATGGGTGAACAAAATGTGCTACATATAATACATTAATGTTGAACCAAATGTATTATTACACAGAGATGTTATATATTATATATATAATATATGTACATATATACATGTGTTTATATTTAAATTATATAAATATATATAATTTAATATAATTTATATATAAATATTAAATTACATATGATTTATACATATAAGTTTAATATAGGTAACTCTTCAATTTATATATAAATTACATATAACTCTTCAATTTATATATAAATTATATATAACTTATATATAACAATTTATATACAAATACATGTATATATGTACATATGCATATATATACACATATATGTATTTTTTTCCTGAGACGGAGTCTTTCTCTGTCACCCAGGCTGGAGTGCAATGACACGATCTCAGCTCACTGCAACCTTCACCTCCCGGGTTCAAGTGATTCTCCTGTCTCAGCCTCCTAAGTAGCTGGGATTACAGGCATGCACCACCACACCCAGCTAATTTTTGTATTTTTAGTAGAGACGGGGTTTTACCATATTGGCCAGGCTGGTCTCGAACTCCTGACCTCAGGTGATCCTCCCACCTTGGCCTCCCAAAGTGCTGGGATTACAGGTGTGAGCCACCATGCCTGGCCAACATATGTGATTCAGCCTTAAAAAGGTAGACAAATTCTGACACACGTGATAACATGGATGAACCCTGATGACATGCCAAGTGAAATAAACCTGTTAGAAAAGGACAAACACTGCGTGATTCTGCTTGCATGAGGTTCCTTGAGTAGTCAAATTCATAGAAACAGATAGAATGGTGGTTGCCAGAAGCTGGGAGGAGAAATACATGGGCTTAGTGTTTGACAGGTACAGAGTTTCAGTTGGGGAAAATGAAAAAGTTCTAGAGGCAGATGGCAGTAATGATTGTACAACAATGTGCATGTATGCAATGTCACAGAATGGTACACTTAAACATTATTAAAATGGGATATTTAATTTTATGTATATTTTAACACTGCACATACACACAGAGGCATCGACTCTGCATGACTTTAATTTACAGTATAATTTCACCCCCTCCAACACCACAATATTTTCGGTTTTATTCTAAGAATCAGCAAAAACTATTCAGCAGGCAAATGTATTTATTTTTTCCATGAAGAAAAACTACATAAAAATATAATATGGGAATAATTGTCCTGCAAAGTCCCAAAAAGAGTCCATTCAATTGTCCTCTCTTGAAAAGGATTTCAATGAGCATTAGCATCTTTATAAAGCAAAGCAATTATTATCCGTGCGGTTTTGTCCTTTCCTCAATATGTGATTAAAGCTACATTTATATTCTTTCAGCTGGCCACATTTCTTAGTCAAATGAAATTTTTCATGTAAATGATTCTCCAACTTGAATTGGACCCACTCAAAAAAATTTTCTTGTCAGAAATGCAAATCGAATAGCGTCTTAAACAGAAGCACTATCTTGGGGGAAAAAAAAACCTCATAATGTATATTGAAATCTAAATGGCCGCCTCTTTTTACAAATAAGCTCATTCAAATGTCATTCAAATGTCTTTCAAAACTTGTTGCTTTATCTGTGAAAAAGATACCTGTGCTAGCTGGTTAGCACTGGAGTTTTCCTAATGTTTTGCTCTCTCAGTATTTCCTTATCAACAAATGAACTCGTGTGATGGTAGATGCAGAACTGAAATACTGCAGTGATTATACATTACCATCTAATATAGTTTTATTTTTCTAATTTTAGCTTCATTAAAGTAATGCCACACCTAATTATTTTTTTAAATATTTGACTCAAACTAAAAGGATCTGAATTCAGGAATTATTGTCCAAAAAAAGATTGTCCTAATACTAACATGACATAATGGGAAGAGCAGTGGCCTGGAAGTAGAGACATATAGATTCTTTTTGTCATAATGAGCTTTGTGGTCTTGAGAGTGGCACCCTAATATCTCACAATGGCAGTGAAACTTGTTAAATAAGAAGAAATTGAATGAAAGAGTGTACATTTAATAGCAAGACTTTCTGGTTTTGGCACTTATAACACCTTTTAAATATAAGAACTTGAGGAAGAATCTTAAAGTCTCTCAGCCATTTTATATAATTAGGCAGAGGTGCACAGTTGAAATAGACAAATCTGACCCATTTTTTTCACAGCTCGAGAGGTTATACACTATTTCTACATCAAATGTTCTAGATGGAATACCCTGTAGGAACAAGCAGGGAGAAAATATTTCTAGGCATTTTAAAGGTCCGAGTTTAATCTGTGGAATAAGATAAAGGCCTTAGTTGCACTGTCCAGGAGATGGCCCTAGCCTTGCCAGGGAAACCTTGCAGGTCAGCACTAATATTCCCTGAGATGTAATCAGAGTCGGGACTAATAAATTGCCCTAGTGCCTTACCCAGTTAAATATTACTTGAAACCGAAGGTTGGAGTTACTGTTACAATAAGCAAGCAAAGAAATAAATAAAGTCAGAGAAAGGGAAAGAAAACAAGTTTAAAGGGATGTGATGATATTTTTTTCCTCACAGAGTTTATTCCCATAAAACCTACATTTCCAAGTACTATAAAGTAAATTAAACAGTGGAAAAATAAAAAAAGGTGTTTCTCTAAAACTTTGTGGCAAAGCTATAAAACAATTTTAGGCCTAAGATTTCTTGCAGCTAAACCTGATGAGAGAGAGACATCAGTCAAGGTGAACACTCTTTTTCTGTCTCCACTGGGAATCTGAGTGAGATAGTCAACTCATCAGGATAAAAACCAATAACCAGCAATAGGGTAGAATGATCTTATAAAAAGCTTGGTTCATTAAGGAAAGCAAATACATTTCTTGCTGTTATTTTCTTCCTTTTTAAAATTATTGTACTTTAAGTTCCGGGGTACATGTGCAGAATGTGCGTGTTTGTAACATAGGTATACACGTGCCATGGTGGTTTGCTGCACCCACCAACTGATCACCTACATTAGGTATTTATCCTAATGCTATCCCTCCCTTACCCCCCACCACCCAACAGGCCACAGGATGTGATATTCCCCTCCCTGTGCCCATATGTTCTCATTGTTCAACTCCCATTTATAAGTGAGAACATGTGGTGTTTGATTTTCTATTCCTGTGTTAGTTTGCCAAGAATGATGGTTTCCAGCTTCATCCATGTCCCTGCAAAGGACATGAACTCATTCTTTTTCATGGCTGCATAGTATTCCAAGGTATACATGTGCCACATTTTCTTTATCCAGTCTATCATTAATGGGCATTTGGGTTTGCTCCAAGTTTTTACTATTGTAAATAGTATTGCAATAAACATATGTGTGTATGTGTCTTTATAGTAGAATGATTTATAATCCTTTGGGTATATACCTAGTAATGAGATTGCTGGGTCAAATGGTGCTTCTGGTTCTGGATCTTGAGGAATCACCACACTGTCTTCCACAATGGCTGAACTAACATACACTCCCACCAACAGTGTAAAAGCATTTCTATTTCTCCACATCCTCTCCAGCATCTGTTGTTACCTGACTTTTTGATGATCACCATTCTAACTGGTGCGAGATGGTATCTCATTTTGGTTTTGATTTGCATATCTCTAATGACCAGTGATGATGAATTTTTTTTCATGTTCGCTGGCCACATAAATGTCTTCTTTTGAAAAATGTCTGCTTAGATACTTCACCTAATTTTTGATGGGGTTGTTTGTTTCTTGTAAATTTGTTTAAGTTCCTTGTAGATTCTCGATATTAGCCCTTTGTCAGATGGATAGATTGCAAAAATTTTCTCCCATTCTGTAGGTTGCCTGGTCACTTTGATGATAGTTTCTTTTGCTGTGCAGAAGCTCTTTAGTTTAATTAGATTCCATTTGTCAGTTTTGGCTTTTGTTGCCATTGCTTTTGGTGTTTTAGTTATGAAGTCTTTGCCCATGTCTATGTCCTGAACGGTATTGCCTAGGTTTTCTCCTAGGGTTTTATGGTTTTAGGTCTCATGTTTAAGTCTTTAATCCATCTTGAGTTAAATTTTGTATAAGGTGCAAGGAAGGGATCCAATTTCAATTTTCTGCATATGGCTAACCTGTTTTCTCAATAGCATTTATTAAATAAGGAATCCTATCCCCATTGCTTGTGCAAAATTACCAGCTAGCATCATAATGACAGGATCAAATTCACACATAACACTATTAACCTTAAATGTAAATAATCTAAATACCCCAATTAACAGATACAGACAGGCAAATTGGATAAAGAGCCAAGACCCATTGGTGTGCTGTATTCAGGAGACCCATTTCACATGCAAAGATACACATAGGCTCAAAATAAAGGGATGGAGGAATATTTATCATGCAAATGGAAAGCAAAAAAAAAAAAAAAAAAGGCAGCAGTTGCAATCCTAGTCTCTGATAAAACAGACTTTAAACCAACAAAGATCAAAAGAGACAAAGAAGACCATTACTTAATGGTAAAGGGATCAATGCAAGGAGAAGAGCTAACTATCCTAAATGTAGATGCACCCAATACAGGAGCACCCAGATTCATCAAGCAAGTTCTTAGAAACCTACAAAGAGACTTAGACTCTCACATAATAATAGTGGGAGACTTTGATACCCACTGTCAGTATTAGATCAACTTGCTGTTATTTTCTATCTGTGCTACCACTGGACGATTTTCTTTTTTTCAGAAATAGAAATTACAAAGCACTAACTCTTTCCACTGAGATTATGCTCAGTTCTAGGTCATGTGTCTTTTGGCCCTTTTGTCTAACACGAGAAAAGTCTGTTTTAATGCACTTGGCATCAAGTTTTCACAAAACAACATTGTGATTTCACAAATGCTTTACTAGGAAGCTAAAAATGAAGTAGTGTGATGGTATTTTATTTTAGGTCAATTCATGCAAGCATAACATTACATGGTAGACTAAAGCTTCATGAAGTCTAGTTTGATTTCTATAATCTGGATATTTAGAGCTGCTGATTTATGAAGACTGATTAGAAACCTGAATTTTAGCTATTTTCCCGTCAGGCATTTTGTGATGTACTTGTTTCTTGCAGTTGATGTTCCCTCCTTTGAGAAGCGCAGAAATAAATACCGATCAGTCAAACAGATAACCATGGGACAATGATATAGGTATTTCTCACATAGAGAACAGTGGCAATTGGGTTCCTGTCCATTACTGTGTCACAGGTTTTCTGAAATGACTTCCTATGCTGCTGTACCACCAATGACAGTTATAATTGTCTCTATTCTTTCTGAAGGAAGATGCCTGGAGGATGTGAGTTCTTTGATTAGAAGAAGCTCACAGTACTCTGTAAGATTCTAACTATAAACACAAAACATTAAAATGTTTGCCCATTATTTTCCACTATTTTCACTCCTGTTTATTGAAAACTAATGAGATAATGCATTTTCAAAGCACACTTACATTATTGAACTTTAAAATACATAACCAAATTATCATACTCCTAAAGCAATTTTCAATCTTTTTAAAGTATAAAATAGTACCTGAAAAAACCATAATGCTTTTTTAAATTTAATTTTTATTTTTAATTAGCATATGGTATTATACATATTTGTAGGGTACAGTATGATGTTTCAATGCATGTTTATATAGTGTAATGGAATCCAGAAATTCTATTACTGGGTATATCCAAAGGAAATGAAATTGGTAGGTCTAGCAGACAATAGCACACCCATGTTTATTGCAGCACTATTCACAATAACCAATATATTGTATAAACTTAAATGCCCATCTAATGATGAATGGATTAAGAAAATGTCATACATATACACAATGAAATACTATTCTCCACAAAACAGGTTGAAATCCTGTCATTTGCAGCAACATGGGTAAATTTGGAGACATGAAATGAACCAGGCACAGAAAGACAAACACTGTATCATCTCACTCATAGGTTGAATGTAACCTGTTACTTCTTAGGCAATAAATAAATGGAGATATATTTTGACTTAAAGCTTTGTTAGAGCATCAATGTCGAGTCATTGAAAAATCTGATGGAATAGAAGGTTTAATACTAAATCTAACCTTCAGCAGATATTTAGGACAAAACACCCAGGGTCCTTGGGCTACTTTGGTCTCATAGTGAAATTATAGAGTTAACATTCTTGAAAAACGGATTTCAGATATCATGTTTCCTTTCTTTGTCTGATATAGAAAGTTATAGGCCAGGTATGGTGGCTCATGCCTGTAATCTCAGCACTTTGGGAGGCTGAGGTGGGCGGATCATGAGGTCAAGAGATTGAGACCATCCTGGCCAACACGGTGAAATCCCGTCTCCACTAAAAATACAAAAGTTAGCTGGGCGTGGTAGCTACCACCTGTAGTCCCAGCTACTCGGGAGGCTAAGACAGGAAAACTGCTTGAATCTGGGAGGTGGCAGTTGTAGTGAGCCGAGATCAGGCCACTGCACTCCGGCCTGGTGGCAGAGCAAGACTCCATCTAAAAAAAAAAAAAAAAAAAAAAAGAAAAAAGAAATAAAGAAAACTATATAGGTGGTTAAACTCTCTCATCCTGCTCGACATATTAATTAAATCCTCCTCGTCCTCATTTTATACATCAGCTATCAGTCAAGTTTGGAATGACATGGTTATGCTTTCACTCTACCATGCTCATGATGACTATATGATTACTGGGTCATTTTGTAAGGGAAATTACAATCAGTAAGGGACAAAGATTCATCTTAAATAAACTCTTATGTTATTATTTCAGATATTGGTAATAAGCATTCCAAATCCAGTCATTCTGTGTTTGTGTGTGTACCATCCCCTAATATAATAGATTTCTATTCTAATTATATAGTTAGGTATAATTTTGACAGTGTTCACCATAAAAATATATTTTTAGGTATTTTTAACTAAAATATTTATATGAATACTGTTACAGCTGGAGGAATCAGGGGGATAAATCACTTAAATCCTACAAGAAATATATAGGCTTAAAGAATAGAAAGTGGGGACAATGAAGACTACTTCCTGGCTCCTTCCAACTCCAAACAAATATTTATAAATACATTATCATAATATATTGTAAACATCATATATGACATTATAAATAAAACGCACGTTAAAAAATATATATATACAGTATACAATACATAATAAAACACAAAATTATGTGTGTGTCTTTATATATATTTATAATTCTTGATAGGACAGTGAATTTTGAGGATCTAAATTAGTGAGGTAAGGATTGTAAGCTATGAAAGGACCTACTCTACACAGAATAACAAAACATACATTTGAGAGGCCTTGAAAGTGTTAACTTTTTATGGAATGACATTATAGTGGATTGCTCAGACTCAGAAACTGATGCGATGAGAACTCGCCCAATTATATCTAAAAAGGATAAAGAAAATTAAAGGACAAATATAAGACCTCTAGAATAGATATATTTTATAGTCTTCTTATGGCAGAAGTGGTATCAAATGCCAAAAAGTGACTGATCTTTTGAAACTTTTGTCATTTTTACTAATTTTTGCTTTTAGATAAAAATTTCATAACAAAACATTTTGAACGTGACTTTGAGGAAGACAAAGTTTGTCAAAAAGCCATATATTTTGCAACTTATTTTCAATCCATGACAGAAAAATATAAAATAATGACTGTGATATTAAATAAATTTAAGGAGAATCTTTGTGATTGTAGGTGAATATGATTCAAAATATTTAAGCCACATGTCTTCAAAAGAAGATTGTAAAAGAAAAGATTTAATAAATTAATAAAGTATTAAGTAAATAAAATTCAAACAAGAATGTATTTTCAGTTTTTTTCCTAAGAAGACAAATTAGAATTGATTAGTGTATTTTGTTGGAGGTTTATTTAACAGGTGTTGGAGTATTGGAGGAGAAATAATATGACCCAGTCCCCAAATAAATATTTTTCTATATTAAGTCTGAAATTAGCTTATCTCTGTGTTAATAATGGAATAGATAACTAGAGGTTCCTAGTTCATCAAGCATATGTAAGAAAGAGAAATCAGAAAAATATATTCTCCATGTTTTTATTACTGAAGTAAAACAAGTTTATATTTAACAACAGCATGATCACAGCAGAAACTACGCCAAATGCATTTTACTTTGGACACATTATAATTTTCTATAACCTCACTGGATGAAATCATACTCATTGTTTGTTGCTTTTTTGAAACCCCATATGTTGAATTTGCATATGCTAATTCAATACTGAACACACATTTCTTCATAATATATAAATATGATTTCAATATTTTGAAGACAACACATATTTTTGATTAATATTGGCATTTGTCCAATGAGCTGGAAACTTGACATCTGACAAATGTGAAAACTCTATTAAGAAAAAGTAGGAAGCATGTGTGCCAACAACACACAAAATAATTTATTTAGAACTGAATATATGTTAATCACTATAAGAAGTACCTTATCTATGGTATCATATTAATCTTCAAACAATTCCACGGTGTACTGCAAAACCCATTCTGAGAAACTAGCACTAACAAACTTGAATTCAGATGAACAATCAGGCTAAGCCCATCAACACAGTAGACTTACCCCACCACCATATTTCCTTAGATTCATGAGAAATATAGGTCAGTCAACAACACAGCAGAGCGAGAGCTCAGGATTTACAAACCCAGTTTCAGATTCCCCAGTCACTCCTAATTTGGGATCTAAGTGATCACAAGAAAGTGGCCAGAATGAGCATGGGTGAAATAGAGTAGTCATCCTTTCTAAGCCTTTGCTGCTTTCAAAAATCCCTAATCACTTAGTTCTCCCTTAGTTCTCCCACTGGTACTGGGCCAGTTCTTATCTTCTAGGGCAGCTGCAGCTCAACAATAGAATCTTGCAATGAAGTTCTGGTGTTTGATCCTAAACATAGTAACATAAGCTGGATTCTTATTTATTTTGGGTCAGATATGATGATGTTCTTATAAAATACAATCTGTAAATAAAAACATAATAATATGCAATGCAGATATTATAGAAATATTAAAGCAGTGTTTAGCACACCAAATATCAGTAAATATCATTGTGTCAACCATGCCGAGAAAAACAGCCTTTTCCAAGTACCTTAAAGGAAGACAGCAAGTATATATCGCAGTCCTTCCAATGCAAAAGGAAAGCAAACGTTTCTTCCTCCCAACATGGGAATGGTAATAAAAAGCAAGAATCAAGTTGTTTTAATCACCTCCTATTCCAACTGTTGCCGAGTGGGACTCCTACCCTGGGGTTTTGGTGAGAGCAGAACACGTGACCACCCAACTCTGGACAGGGAGGTTGACAGCAGTTTATTAGGCACTGATAACTCACAGCCCTCTGGAGGAGGATGTCACATGCATGCAGGACCACAGAGGACTTGTGCCCAGGAATAGAATAACAACCAGGGGCTGTGAGAGGCAGGCTTTGTAGAATCAAGAGAGTGAGGTTTCCTCTGGTTTCTGCAGGAGAATGTGAAGACCTGGCTTTAGTGACACTGTAGGCTGGCAGGGAGCCAAAAACTGCTACTTGACAATAAGCTAGAACTGTGCCTGATCGCCCTGGTGAGGAGAGTCATTTGACTAGAAGACCTTATCCACGGAAGCAGAGTGGAGAGGGAAACTTGTGGTGAAGCCATCCAAGGCCTTTCCAATTTTACCAGATGTCAACGCAGCACATGTATGGGGCTTTACTTTTAGACCTTACATCACACAAGTTTATGATGGCACATCTGTCCCATAATCCCATTGGACATCATGAACAGCTCTCACGATATGTGGCACAACAGAGGCTGTTGGTGGAACCAGATTATTCAAGTCATAATAATCAACTTAGCATCCAGGATCCCTCTGCTTTTCTCATAAGTGAAGCACGGTTGCTGACAATTAATTTTCCTCATTGAATCATTAGTGTTATTAATAATGTTTGATATTCATTATGGAAGAGATTTTGGGCTATTCTATAGCTTCCTAATTACAAATGACCAATTAAAATTGGCAAAAGATGTAAGTATTCACTGTCTAACTGTAGGTCAGCTGCAGTGAAGTCCTCTATTCTTACATCTCTTTCATTTATGAATCTATGTACAGATTTTTTTCTGATTTTCTAAATTTTTCTTTGACCATAACTATTACTTTCGACCACACAATTACCACACCTTGCATTTTGACTTTCAGCCCTCTATTATTACTTCATGTCCTTCTAGAGCTATTGCAGTTCGTCATGCCCCAGTTTCGGATTCTCCCAACAGGGTGTGTTACCGTCCTTCTACCATTCAATTGCATTCATTTTAAAAGCTTTGGCTCCTCTGCTGAGAATCAGCAGTTATATTCTCCAACTTCTACTTAAAAATATATACATATTTATATAGTTTAATTGTCAAATAATAATTGCATGTCTTTATGGTATACAACATGATGTTTTGATAGATGTATACATTGTGGAATGGTTAAATCCAACTTCTATTTTTAATACGATCTCCAGAAATTTTCAACAGAACTTTCCCTACAACTAACCAAGAATGATTTATTCAATATCCTTGCATCAGAATTTTGTCAGAACCTCTCCCTCCAGACTTACCCTTATGCAAAGTTGCTTTTGACATATTGACATGAGGATGTGGCGGTCACTCCTGCTTCTGACATCCCTCTGCAACAGGCTCTTCACTCTACCAGTATCAGTGGTCTTTATTTGAAACTGACAAACTAACTAAACAAAATAGGTTTCATCTAGTACCAATTTATTTATTTATTTATCTTATGAAAGCATATAGAATAGGAAGAAAAATGCATTATCCACAGCAACAGTATATTGTAATTTCTGTAATTTTCAAACAAAGTTTCCAAATGCTCCCAAATTATTAAGGTTGGGACACACATCATCAAGATGGAAACTGAGTGGGTTCCCAGAGATCAACACAGAGAACTCAAGAGACATTTTGGCTTTTGAACTTTGCTAGTTATGAAGTCTTTCAGTAATATTGACTATCTCCTGTTTTCTGATGCAGATGTATATTATTAATATGAGTGATATATCATTTGATTAAAAAAATCGCAACAATGGGCACGTTTATAGTAACCTAGACCAGATTCTCACTTACCTTGGATCCCTTAATTAAGAGTTGAAAGAAATATTTCTTCAAGGACCTTTTTTTTGGCATCTGTAAGAAAAAACATAAAAGTATCAGAAATATTTGTTAGTCACTCCCCTCCTATAACTTGCTTGGCAGTTTTTAATCTTATTTTTGTTGCCTAAGAATTTCCTAAAATAAAATTAAATATACGTATATGTTTTCCCTGAATAATTCTGTCTGAATCAAAAAAATCTTTCAATCTACTATTCAAATCTATTATTTGTCGAAAAACCAATCAGAAAACACATCTTCTGGTACTTTTTTGTACTCATTGCCTCTCCCCATCTGATCTACTTTCTTTCTTGATCTTTCAACACGCACATATTAGATCTATAATACTATTTGTTTTCCAATTATTTCATCTACACAATTGCCTCTTTTTGTATTTTTTACTTCAAATTGTTTCCTTTGTTTGGTTTTCATCTCTTTATTCACATCTCAACACTGGCCATTTCCTTAGTTCATCTACAAAAATCTCCTTCCATGATTTATTTATTTATTTATTTATTTATTTATTTATTTATTTATGTTTGGAGATGGAGCCTTGCTCTGTTGCCCAGGCTGGAGTACCATAGAGTAATCTTGGCTCACTGCAACCTCCACCTCTGGGGAATTCTCCTGCCTCAGCCTCCCGAGTAGCTGGGACTGCAAACGCACACCACCATGCCTGGCTAATTTTTGTACTTTTAGTAGAGACGGGATTTTAACCATGTTGACCAGGCTGCTCTCGAACTCCCCACCATGTAATTCACCCACCTCAGCCTCCCAAAGTGCTGGGAGTACAGGCGTGAGCCACTGCGCCTGGCCTTCCTTTCATGATTTATTAACCTACTCTTGACAAAATTGATCTGTTACTCCAAGGAAAGCTGAAATAGTCAGCATCTGCCTGTAATTGTGAGAGACCTAATTCTGAAGTCCACAATTCAGGATCTTTCCAGAGTCTCATGCAGAGCTTCTTGCTACATCTCCCCAGTTTCCCCTCTGGCCCAGAGAAGATGGTTTCTGCACTGATCTTCTTTTTCAAAGCTTTTCCTTATCACTAAACTCAATGAAACAGTCATCTGGCTTCAGAGACTTCCTCTGTTTCATGCAGAAAAGTGATTAAGTGATGTGTGCCTTAAAGAGAATTTTATATCTCTCCTTTTATTTACAAAGTATAAGAACAGTGATAGATGTTGTTTGTTATTGTTGCTTATGTGCTTATTTACATCCTTGGGCCTTTTATTTTCTCTCCTTAAACATCATGTATTTACATCGAGTAAATCAGGTACCTACCTTCTGGCAGTATTGTAACATAATATTTAATTTTTAATTTATGGAATATAAAAAGAATCTCCACCAAAATCTCGATCACTAGTTGACCTAATGGATACAATTATCTTAAGAAGCTAACTTGATCAATTATTTAACCATATCATTATTTTTACAGATAACTGAGGTATGGCATTTTAATAATTAATCGGGAAAGATACATATAATTTAATATCTATTTTGGAAAAAAGCTTTCATTTGGGTCTAAAGATCATTAAACAATAAAATGTTTAAGTTGAATTGGCACAACACAAATACACATACACGCTTCAAAAGAGATGGATGAATTTTTACAATACAGTGAAAAGAGGAACTGAACTAAGGAATAGATAATATGTTTTTCAGCTAAAGAAAGTTATTTGGTTCCTATACCCAGAAATACCCCATAGCTCTATCTGTCATGAAGGCATTTCATCTCTTACTGACAAATCTCAAAGCAGCATGTTACATTCCCATCAAATTAAAGCAAAGACCAGAGCTTCATTGACTCAAGAGAGAATCTATACCTGGTCCATGAACTGTCATTTGTATCTTCTAGAGCATATTAAAAGAAAATAAAGATTCCAATGTGTAGACATTTCATAGATTTGTGGTTTTTGCTATAAGATATGTAGATTGTATGAGTTTTGTGTACATTGTTTAACATATGCTTTGGAACACTGCATTAATTCTGAATTTTAAAATCAGACGACATGGCAATGGATAAAACATTTATATGCCTTTATATCATGAAGACATAGTTTCAGCTTTGTAATTTTGGTGACAAATAAGTAATAACTTTTTAAGTCAGTAAAAATATTTCACCTCTTTAGTCGGTGTTTGTGAAATAGAATGATAGAGAGAGACAGAGAGAGAGACAGGGACAGGGAGAGAGGGGGAATGAGTGTTGTGTTGCTGTATAACTTACTGTTTCATATATACCATCTGGGTTTCTCATAACTACCAATAGCTTCCATGAAAATTTACTTTATTGGTTAGTGATGTCAGACCACTGCAGTGTAACAGTTTTCACTCCCAAATTATTACATGACACACTAGAATTTTCACTTGTAGATGTTATAGTTTAAGTCAGTATTGATTGTTCTATCCTTTTAAAGATCAATTTCTTTTTCAATTTTTATTACAGGCTCAGGCAGTACATGTGCAAATTTGTTACAAAAGTATATTGTGTGATGCTGAGGTTTAAAGTATAAACGAATCCATCTCCTAGGTAGTGAGCACAGGTAATTTTTTAGTTCTTTCCTCTCTCATTCTCTCCCCACTCTTGTTTTCCCCAGTGTTTATTGTTCTCATCTTTATGTCCATGTATAATCAATGTTTAGTTCTCACTTATAAATAAGAACATACAGTATTTGCTTTTCTGTTTCTGCATTAGTTTTTTGTTATAAATGTAATAATTATTTATTAAAACTATACTGATATACCTGTAAACATATTTTTAAGTAATTAAAGCCTTACTCTCCCCACCACACAGACTAAGAAAGAATTACTGTTAAAAGTTTGGTGAATATTTGTACAAACTTTATATAGCTAGTCACCAAGAGAACTAGAGACACAGACATAGAATGACTAGGTAGTTTTAAGACATACATATAACACACATTTGGGATATGAATAAGTTAACACTTCAGCCCATAATATGGACAATTTGAGGACAATTTTAGGCCATTGTTGCCAATACACACAGAATGAATACCAGATGAATTAATAATTTTAAAATAGTAACCCTAATAATGCAATAAAAAGTTAATAGCAGCTAACATTTATTTTCTTCTAGATATTATTGTATCATATATGTATTAACTCATTTAATATAAACCCATTATGTTTTAAGTGCAGTTATCTTGATGCCGTATTTAGTAGAGAAAACTAGGACATGTTAAGTAACTGGTCTAAGTTCGTATAGCTTATAGAGGATGAAAGCTGATTTAAGAATGATGACACCACAGAAAATTTGGTTCCCCTAGTTTTTGGCCCAAGGGAGAGCTTCTATGATGGCTTGCATTTCCCTTTTTGCAACATTCGTAACACTTACAGATATTTTACTATATCAGGTCAGCACCTATTGTACATATGGTCCAAACTCTGACACTCAGAACAATTTCTAACTTATTTTTGATCCCTAATAGTAAGTGAATGATTTTCTTAGTCCCCCACCCCCTGCGCCAAAATTGACTTGCTAACTTGCCAATCAAACATTCACCAGTATCTGTTCGGCTATTTATGATTACTCTTATTTTTTACTTTAAATAATGTCTTCTTTTTCTCTCATTATTTTTTTTCATAGCAATATGATTTTTCTTCACATATGAATCAGGCATAGGAATCTTACTAATAAAATATTTACTTCATGTTAAAACTACTTTCCTTTCTTAAAATCCTTTTCGCTCTAATAACTTAAAACTTTTCCCATCACATTTTTTGGTATGCGAGCAAATGTTACATGATGTAGTGGCTTCAGTATTTGCAGCCTGTGGAGTACACCTGGGTATTGTGAAACTCACTGAATGAACTTCTGGAAGATTCCAAATCCTGCCTCACCATCCCTTAGCGTAAACTTAGTGAGATGGGGAGCTCTGGTGATCCAAGGGAAGACTTTATCCTTTAAGAGGCAGACAGTTGATAATGGAGATCATGCTGACTTCTTTTGCTTCCATAACAAAGCTATAAGATTCAGGGCATGTGGGTGCATCCAGTGTGGCATGTACTGCCAACTTCATAAATACTGATTATTTCCCAACAGCATCAGAAGAGTTGATGTCCCAGTCATGTCGTCTGGGGAGAGAACTCTGATGAAATTCCAGAAGTCCTTTGTGCTGTGTGTTCTCTTGTCCCTAATTCACCTCTTCATCAGCCTCTGCCAGTGAGGTCTCTGGATAACTGTGCCTTAGAGCTACAATTGCCTGTGGGAAACAGAAAAGGGTTATTATTGAAGGAGCATCTGTTAGAGGGGTGTTCTTGTTCTGTTTTTGTTTTCTCAGTTTCTCTATTTGGTATCCATTCCACAAGACCAACTGTATTAACTATGTTTTCTTAATTTCTACATTCTTTATGCTCTGGCATTTGGGAGCCTCAGACCCATTATAGACGCAGGGAGAGACTGCCCCTTCCAGGGCTAGCTTATTCTTAAATATAGCAATTTTCCTACAAGCATGCCTTTCATATGCCAGCCAACCACTCTCTTTATCTCACCCTCACACACCAAGCCAGTATTCTTCTGGTCTAAATCATCCCAAGCCTAGGTGTCAGACGACTAAGGACAGCCCCTATCCCCCAGAGCCCATCAGAATGACCGAATCTAGCCAATCCTAACCCATGCACCTTGTCCTGTCCTGCCTTTTCCACGGGAACCCCAATACAGACTCCGACTAAGGCTTCCCTTTTATTCTTGCCTTCTGTCTCTGGACCATCTTGTGTCCCTGTGAAGCACGGGATGTACCCTTCCTTTGTGAAATGTAAGTAGTAAGTTCTTCTGTTAATGGAATTGGCCTCTTCATGTTGTCACTCAGTCATACTTCTATAAATTAACACCTGGGTGTAATTTTAGAATGGTTGTTTTGTGTGGCTTCCTCAGAACACTTTGCAGGGTATATTTGCTTGCTTCTAGCAACATAATACAGTCCTCAGCATTTTATTGATTTGGAATATTCAACATTGTGTTGTGGTCCTGGTATGACTAGGGCTGGACTGGCTTTTCCTAAAACTTGCTATCTAATAAAGATTGCTGTTTTGGAGGAGAGTTTATATATACTAAGTTTGTAACTAATTCAAATACAATATGTCTAATGTCAAATTTTGCGCAGAAAGCTACTTCCTTAGGGTGTCCCTGGCTGTCTCCAGGGTTGCAGCATATGTGAGTTCCTCATCTGGACATTCTTATACTGTCTTCTTAGAAGGAAACCCAGCCTCCCAGCCACTTCTCTCTTAACTGATCTCCCTTACTTCTCCCAATGAGTTAGTCTCTGCTTCTCACCTCAATAGCCATCCCTGATGTGGAGAGCCTGGGCATCAATTTCAAATATAACAATTACCAGACCTGACAGCAGTTAGCACAATAAAGTACAAGCACAGACTGGTACTAAATTGATGAAGGAGAAGCAAGATCGGGAGGAGACATGTATGGGCCTGTGGTTCTTCAGGAAATGTAGCTGAACTTAGTTAGTTTCAGGGTGAAAGGAAAGTGGTAGTCAATGTGAGGAAAAAATTTAGGCTAAGATTAGAAATTTGAGCAAATCAGTGTTTAAGTTAATATTTTTAAATAAGTCTCATTATTTTGAGTTCCCTAGTCCCTAGGATTGCAAAAATTTTTCGAAAGCATGAAATAGAATAGCTTGGGCTGGCCACGGTGGCTCACGCTTGTAATTGCAGCACTTTGGGAGGCCAAAATGGGTGGATTTCTTGAGTCCAGGAGTTCTAGACCAGCCTGGGCAACATGTCGAAACCATGTCTCTAAAAAAAATACCAAAAGTAGCGGAGTATGGTGGCCTGTGCTTGTAGTCCCAGCTACCAGGAAAACTGAGGGGAGAGGATCACCCAAGCCTGGGGGACACAGAGGTTACAGGGATCCCTGATTATGTCACTGCACTCCTGCCTGGGTAAGAGACTGAGACCCTGTCTCAAAAAAAAAAAAAAAAAAAAAAAAAAAGAGAGAGAGAGAGAGAATAGCTTGGACTGTATTTTTTTAAATGTTAAGAAAGCACATTTTCCTTGTTTTCTTGTCTCTGCGGTTTATCATCATTGAAGGGCCTACTGAGACTCTGTTAAATGCATATTTGATTGAGCAGCACTGAATTTAAAAATCAGGAAAAATCTCCCTTCACTAAGAAATATCTTGTTGTCTGAGCAAAGTCAATTATGGTGTATCATTCTAATTTATTTTTTACCAAGTTTATTTTTGTTTCCTTTTGGTGTTAATTATACTTCTGATCCATCCCTTTTATTTACATTTATATTTAAAATCAATGTTGTATATCATTTTAAATTGCATGTTTTACAACATCTGGTTTAATTACGCTTTCTCTCTTATTAGCGTCTTTGCTGCAGCTGTTTCTCATTCACTGCTTGCTACCAGAAGTTTATTTTGCCTTATTTCTCAATTTCATCTACATGATGTATGCAAGATTTTTTTTCACATTAGAGAAACTATTGTTTATTTATTTCATTTTTAAAATAACTAACTAATTGTGCCACAAGAAACACAGTGTTGACAAAGACCCACAGGGACAAACCAACAGTGTGTGAACTCCACACAGAGCATAGCTTTGCATGTTCAGTTCCAGAGTCTGAATTTGGCTGAGTTTCCAGCTTGCATGACATCTCCAGAGGCAGGACTCAGGGAATAGAAGGTTTAAAACTGTGGGCACAAGAGATAGTGAAAATCTTCCTCATCTAACATTTCCCAGTATCCCTCAAGGAGACCCATAATAGCATTGAGAAATACTTTGGAAACTGACAGACATAGAGGTTTCCATCTTTAGAGGAATAATTTTTTATTTTGCTCAGTCGGAAATCTAATGCTTAAGAAGCAGCAAAGAAGTCGAACAGCAGGTTATTATCTCTTCCAGCTCCAATAAGATACAGTGTTTAAATCTTAATACAAAGTTCAGTTTTAAGCCTATGATAACTAATATGATTTTGAGATATACATAGATCACATGACCTACCACTACACTGATAAATCTAAAATTAATTAAATAAAGCACTGAGCAATACTTTCATATTTTAACTGTATATGAGAAACATATACAACAGAAGAATATTCATAAAATTGAAGCAATGGATTCTTAATGGAACAGTTTAAAAGCAGTTTCATATATTTTAAACCACCAGATATCCATGACAACACTAAAGTAATTACTGCTATACCCACTAAGTAAATGAGAAAGCTAAAATTCACAAAATATAATAGACTTGCTTCAGTTACAAATATATTAAAGATCAGAAGTGGGACTGGAATTTGAGTCTTTCTTCAATTTTAGGTTTCTTTTCTCCTACGATATATATAAAAACAAGCAAATAAACAAAAAACAGGTCAGGTGCGATGGCTCACATCTGTAATCCCAGCACTTTGGGAGGCCAAGGTGGGTGGATCTCTTGAGGTCAGGAGTTCAAGACCAGCCTGACCAACAGGGTGAAATCCCGTCTCTACTAAAAACACAAAAATTAGCCACCTGCGGTGGCACATGCCTGTAATCCCAGGTACTGGGGAGGCCAAGGCAGGAGAATTACTTGAACCTGGGAGGCAGAGGCTGCAGTGAGCTGAGATCGCACCATTGCACTCCAGCCTGGGTGAAGAAGCGAGACATTGTCTCAAAACAAACAAGCAAACAACAAATTTCACCAGTCTAAGTTTCAGAAGATTGAGGTTATAACTTCACTCACACTCTGCATTCACATCGTCATTCACAACATACTTGAACGATGGACTGTTATTTTGCCTCTTTGGAATTTGGATCCAGAGATTTGGATGTAAGGTAAGGATTATAGGGTTGAAAATATCTCAACTTCTCTCTCTCTCTCTGTGTCTCTATCACACACACACACACACACACACACACACAAACTGTATTGAGTTATGCATTAACATAAATAAGCTCCAGTGTTTTCTTTTTTAACAGTAATAGAAAATAATCTAACAATATTAGTATGTTGCAAAAAACTCCACAGGGCCATGAGGACCATATACATTTAATATTTGTGGTAAAATAGCAAATACTATAATTCTGTGATAATCAAAATTCCAAAAACACATTTATTTCACCTTACCTGCCATATAGATGAATAGATTAAACCATTTATTTTATTTCAAAAAATGGTAACTTCAAGAAGAGGGAAATATTTAACTGGAGATAATGAAATGTTCAAACTGGATATATTTTATTCACTTATTTTATACCAAGCCAGTAAGTGTTCAAACTTTAATAATAACTGTTGTAGAAACAGAGTTCTCAAATGCATTTTCAATTGGGATTATTTTGGTTGTAATTGATTTTTTTATATTCAACACTTTTTGTTGCCATGCTTTTGTGCTGCTGGAGTTTTAATATGGATTTCAATATGAGAACAAAGTTTAGAGAAATATGGTTTTAATTGTCAGCTTATTGATGAGAAGGATGTTGAAGAAAAATAAAGCTACTCTCCTACTATATAAATATATATCTACATATGGGTATATATATATATGTGTGTGTGTGTATTTGGATGGTTAGCATATTAGAAACAATACATCCATTTATTTATCTTCACAAGTATAGAAATCCAGTTAGAACAGCAAATCATTCCACTTTAGACAGTTTGAAATTCATTTTATCATTCATATAGGACCATATCTTGAGGTTTATGTTTATGAATTCTGAAGATAAATAATTCCTCTTATAAAAGTAAGAAGGAAAGTAAAAGAAATTTATCTCATAACATAATATTAAAATAGAACTAGAAAAATTTTACTTGAATACCTACAGTAATTGTTAGGGTAATTCCTTCCCAAAAGAGCTATTAATCAAATACACAATGACAAAATTGGTATTGCTTTAAAATTCTTTTGAAAATATTAAAATAAATTTTTATATCATAACCAAATAGCAAAATGTAAAAAGAAGTCAGTTTTTTAACTGAGCCCAATTTCACTGAACTAAATACATATTTCATTTTTATATGAAATACTGGGATGATGAACATTTTAACAATTTTAGGTGTGAAAGTACTGAGAAATCTTGGTAATAAATTCTATTAAAAATTTAGGGCAAGTTTAAAGGTACAATTTATAAAAGCATCATATTTGATATTATGATTTTGTGGCTGTACAGTAGAAATGTGCCAAATGTTTATAAATAAAAATCAGATCATTTTACATTCTTTCAATATTTGACATGGGGTTATTAAAGGTTTCCATTGTTTATAGTTTCCCTGGTTGCAAGTAGTCAAATGCTCTTGAATTAGAGCAGTTTTCAATAGAAACAAAAATTATCGTATTGATGGCTTATTTTCTTTTTTGTTTCATTTTATTTACACTCAACAAAAAATTCTGGTAGGTAGTGAACCGCAGGTCTGTTATATAGTCTCTTAGGACATTAACATTGATTAAGTGATAATATTCATGTTGATGTTTCTGAAATAAAAGCAAAATGATGGGGTGAAATTTACTAAACAGAGACAAATGTGTTAAAAGCTGCCACTGTCGTAAATATGTTTTAGGATTTATCATTTGCAATCTTACCTCTTTTTTTTTTTTTTTTTTTTACAGTTTCTCTGTTATTATTTTTAACTCTTTGCCTTTATACAAACACATTGTTTACAAATTATGTTCTAAACACACGAGATAATGAAGTCATTTTGTTTTTGTGTGATTTTTTTGGGTAGTAAATAGAACTAATGCAGGAGAGACTTCAGGTAGGACTAAAATCTGAACCTGGTAGGAATATACAATATTCAAGAAATTGTCTTTGAGAGACAGACATTCAGTTTAGCCATTTTAGCACAGAGATAATATCTAAAAGCCAAGCGTCTTCATCCAAGCTGCTATGACAAAATACCTTCTCCTGGGTAGTTTACAAACAACAGAACTCTATTTCTCACCATTCTGGGGACTCAAAAGTCTAAGACCAAGGTGTAGGCACATTGGGTGTCTGGCAAAGACCCCCATTCTTGCTGCATCTTCACATGGTGGAAGGCAAACAAATTCCGTTGGGTCTCTATTACAAGGGCACTAATCTCACTCGTGAGGACTCTGCCTTCATGACTTAATCACTTCCCAAAGGCCACAGCTCTTAATACTATCACAATGGGGATTAGGTTTCAACATGATAGTTTAAGGGGCATGCAAATATTCAGACCATCGCAAGCAGCATAAATGAATGAGGCAACTGCACTGCTGTTAGATGTAGGTGTTTTGGGCTCTGATCTCTGATTAGAGCCTCCTCAACCACTTTCATATAATTCCCATTAGAAAATGATCTTGATCTTCTGGTTGTGATAATAAGCTCAGAAAAGTTCAAGAACATATTATTAGTCATGAATCATTCAACAACCTCAGGAAAGATCCATTAATGAATCTGAATTGACTGGGACTAAAACCTTTATTCCCTTTACCTTGAGCTGATTGGAAGAATAAGAAACTATTTTTAATAAATAATTGCTTTTGAGATATAGGACAGGCTTATTACAATGACACTGATGGTCCCTCATAGGACAGGCTCAGAATTGCATCAATAAATATACTGTTAAAAACACACATGCTGAATTATTTTTCCAGACCAGCAGTGTGTACATAATAGGCTGCATGGGAAATGGGTCTGCCTAACTAACTGCAGTACTGGAGCTAAGATTGTGTAGGAGTTGTGGATGGGGTTGGCCCATGATTGAAAAAACTGAACAAGGGAGCTCCCCAAAGCCTTCATTGTGATGAGGGTCACCTCTTGAAACGGAACAAAATAAGAGTATAGCAATAGATCAAAAACCAGATGATAGGAAATCAAAAGTAGGAGAGTTGTTGAGGATCACAGCATTCAGCTGCTGAGAGTGAGGGAAAAGACAAACTGAACACGTTGCTAAGATTCTAGCTTACTAAACTTAATAAAAGGGAATGTCTTGAACCAAAATTACATGATAAGAAGTGCTCTTTAAGAGACGTTGATGAAGATGAGCTTACTTTCTGAGCATATAAAATAGAACATTTTCTTCTAAATCAGTCAGGATACCACAGTTAAACACATGCTGTATTCACATTGAGAATCTTGCGGAGAATTTAATGTTCAGACTACTTACAATGTGTCGGAATGTTTAGAGAAGCCACAGAGAATAGCGCAGTACTTGGAGGAATGTAGGATGGGTTAGGGCAATATTCAGAAAACAGAAATAAAGATTGTCTTATTATTATTATTATTATTTGTCTGGCCTTGAAGTTAATTGTCAGTACTAAGTACTCGGAGGAAGAAGGCACACAAAAAGATTTAAAAGTGATATGTGCATGCATGTGTGTGTGTATGGGTGTGTATGCGCATGTGTGCATGTGTGTGTGTTCCCTATGTCCTAGGGCAGAATTTAAAATGTTATGCCTTTGCTATGATTTAAATGTTTTTCACCTCCAAAACTTACCCTGAAATTTAACTGCCATTGTTACAGCAGTAAGCGGAAGGACCTTTAAGAGGTGATTAGGCCATGCATGCTCCACCCTCATGAATGGGTTAATGCAGTTATCATGGGACTGGATTCATTATAAAAACAAAAGCTTGGGCCACCTTTTTTCCTTCCCTCATTCTATCTTGCTCTTCCTCCACATGAAGACACAGCAACAAGGTACCATCTAGGAAGCAGAAAGCATCCCTCACCAGGCACTAAACCTGCTGACACCTTGGTTTTGGACTTCCAAGTCTCTAGAACCACGAAAAAGAAATTTGTATTGTTTTTAAATTACTCAGACTCAAGTATTCTGTTATAGCAGCAAAAATAGACTAAGAAACCCTCTAAAAAAATGAATATTAGAAATTAGCTGCTCCAGACCTTTTTTACATATAATTCTTATAGAAACATTTTATATAAATTACAAATCTTAATATATTTACCTAGGTCTGTTCTCAATAGTTGATTTTATATTTTTATGTTATTTTTTGTTCTTATCTCATATGCAAATTATCACTTAAAGGAAGCATACAAAATATACTTTTGTGTGTGTGTGCCTGTGTTTGTGCGTGTCCGTGTGTGAGGCTGTGTGTGTGTGTCTGTGTGTGTGTGTGTGTGTTTGGGGGAATACAAAGGTTTGAAGTTCTAGAGTTTTAACTTACAGTATAAAATGTATGGCTTACTCCTCAGAACATTCTTCTGTATTTTAATTGACTGTTTAACTTGTATATTTCCTCAATATGAACACATTATTTGTTATATTTCCTGTGTGTCTCATAGTTCCTAGAATACATTTGTCTATGTTGAGATAATTAATGAATTAATTAAATAGACGTTTATGAAGAAGATTGACCATGAGGACAAATGTGTACATACTATTAAGTAGCATGTGCAAATAAAATGGTAGACTTTTAGATTAATCAACATCATTTATCACTAAATTTACCAACATAGCTAAAGTTTAATTTTACCCAATTTTGTCAAACTCAGTTTATAAACAAGAAATTGGCATGCATTTTGTTGAGTTATCTAAAGATTTATCTTTAACTTCTAGGCATCACCCCAGTACCAACAATATGAAATTTGAAGCTTTCGTTTTTTTGAACACTTTGTAATAATATCTAAATTCCTCCTTTAAAAATTACTGACTTGGTTATATTTCCACTCCAAAGTGCACACTTCCGTTTCAACCAGTGTAAATTTATCTTTGTCATCTTTTAAAGTAAATATCCTTGCTTTGTGTCCTCTAATGATAACCAAGAAGCAGTAATATGTAAATAGCTATAGACATTATCTCAGGTGAAACAAATATGTGAAAGCCGTCATGCATGGATTGAACACAAACGAACCTTATACACCACTCTAGGTAATTTTTCCTGCAGGATTAGCAGAGACATAATGCAGGAAAATATCAGTAAAGAGGTTCAAGAACACTTTAGGGTGACCTCTTATCAACCAGTTCTTTGCCATTTTACGAGAACACACTCCACTCTCATCTATAATAGAACAACTATTATGGATTATAATTTGAGTGTTTCTTTTGGAATATAAATGAACTGATTCCTACCCTACTGAAATTGAATGTCGTTTTCCTCTTCTCACAGGGTGAATGTATATACGCAGCAGTTAAACAAGTCTGAAGAAAACATTTCAAGATTTTAGTCCAGGTGACATTTGTCGATGGCCTGCTAGCCTTTCATCATATGTAGCAGTGGAGCCTCTTCCTGATGTGGATCACAAATGAGGAGAACTAAGACAGTGCACTATGTGCAAGAATTCAGGCCACAGGAAATCATGCCATCTGGAACTGCTAAATGGCCAGCAGAAACTTCACAGATAAGCAAGGTAATACCTTACAGAAAAAAGAAAAAAGAAACCCACAACCTCAGTAGAATGACACTTTTTAAACACTAAATAAGTATAAGGTGTAGATTATGCCTGTGCTCGTGATTATGCAGTAGGTCAAATTTCTAGAAAATACGTATGAGAAAAAATAGTTGCCTCAGAAAACCTGAAGTCTTTAAGTCTTTTTTTTTTTTTTTTTTTTTTTTTGAGACAGAGTCTCGCTCTGTCACTCAGGCTGGAGTGCAGTGGCGACAACTCGGCTCACTGCAAGCTCTGCCTCCCGGGTTCCTGCCATTCTCCTGCCTCAGCCTCCCGAATAGCTGGGACTACAGGCACCCGCCACCTCGCCCGGCTAATTTTTTGTATTTTTATTAGAGACAGGGTTTCACCGTGTTAGCCAGGATGGTCTCAATCTCCTGACCTCGTGATCTACCCACGTCAGCCTTCCAAAATGCTGGGATTACAGGCGTGAGCCACCGCCCCTGGCCTAAGTCATTTTAATTATAACAAAATCTTATTCATATATATAGAAAGGTGATTATTATTGTGATAATTTCATTGTTTTGACTTTAAGGATATAATGATAAAAATTTTATGATTTGAATTGATTATGTATAAGTTATGAGCCACATACTCTAGAGATATTTTCCCTAGGTTTTAAAACATCTTTGAAAGGTAGCTTTTATTGTCACTATACTACCAATGAGAATGTAGATCCAACATCTAGATCCAAAAGTTTGCTCGACAACAAATATAAATAACTGACAGAACAATAATTCAAACTTTGAAAAGGAACTTGCTTCCAAAAGTTTAAGTTGTATCAATACATTATACAATCTTCATTTTTCAATATCAGACATACATATGTCATGTATATTTTTGTCTAAATTATGTTGTATTATTTGCTTCACAAGTTCTTGTTGCCATCTGGATCATTAACATAACAGAAAACATAAGACATTTGCACAAGCAAATTATAATAGTTTTGAATTGATTTGCAGATTCAGTGATATGCTTTGGATCACCATGTAAAATAAGTCCGATGCCACCAAAAAGCAAGAGAGAAATGGAACACTAAGCTGGAATTTTCACAGGAAATTATAATTATAATCTTAAAAAACCACTGAGTACTTTTCCTTGTTCTACTGAAATATATTAACTCTAAATAAACAAACCAAACTGAATGAGACAAGAGTAAATTCTGTGATACAGATATACTACTTGATTTCCATTTGTTTATTTATTCCTTTATCTATTTTTTATTTTTATAGATGTAAGGGGTACAAGTGCAGTTTTCTTACATGGATATATTGCATACTGGTGAAGTCTGGGCTTTTAGTGTTGATTCCTATTTAAATTAAGTGTATATATTAATGATGGCACCAAAGCTCTAAGACTCAGGTAATACAACTGGCTTTTATTTATGCCATATCATCACCATCGTTATCATTCATGCAAAGCACTGACATTAAGACAGATTCAGCAACAGCAAGACAAAGAACAGAATTATTTTGCCAGTGTCACATATTAATCACATATAGTGATATTGATCGCATAGTTGATGCTCAATTGGTAAGGCACAGTAAAGCGGCTATTTAGAAGATGGAGTAAAATGGGAAGACTAAAGACAGAGTGGAGGGATTGGTGGAAATATGCCCTGAAATACAACTTAAAGTAATGCCACACATCCCCAGCCTGCCAGAAAACTGCAGGTAGAAAGGAGCTGGGTTATTATCAGATTAAGGTGACGTCAACAAAAGCTCTCAAGGCAATTTTGTGTTTTGCAGTCTTTAGCTATGGAAGAAAGAGTGCTGAGAACACATTCTTTTTTGGCTCTAACTGCACAGATAGGTGGGACTCATTGTCAAAGGAAAGTGGCTATTTTATTCTCACCACAGCCAATGGAGAAAAGAATGAGACTGTGCATGGAACAAAGCCTCATAATGGAAGTTGTTCCCATCCTGATCGATCACTGTGACAAACTGTAGCACTGGTTAACCATATCGATTTATGCCACCCACCTCCCCTACTCTAAGATGGGAGATGGTAGCGAGGGTACTGGGTCCCAGTTCTGATAATGTGTCCCCTTGATCTATATTTTTTAAGTCCTCAAAAACGATTTTAATAAAGATCTAGGTTTCAAGAACACTAGTTTATTCTACTTCTACTTTCCCCTAACTCCCATCACTTTACACACCTGATATATTGATATTTCAGATCAATGGAGGCCAATTTTGCCCAGAGAAGACTCTAATAAAGAAAAAATAGAGAGAAATAGAAAAATTGCATTATATACCTAGCAACAATTACAGTAGTGAAGCTGTGTTTCTTTGGCATCATAGACATTTTTTTTTTTTTTAATTCTCTATCACCCCATATAAACTGTCCCTCTTCAATGCCTTGTTTTCCCATTTAAAAAATCTCTTTTATTTCTAGTATCCTTTTCTTATATCAAGCAATTTGGTCTTAGTTTCCAGGAAACCACGTGCACACATGCGCACATACAAACACACACAAAAGCATACACACATTATGGAACATTCAGATAATCTACAATCAGTCCTACTAATCAAAACTCAATCTTATGGATTTTTGGAAATCCATGAGAGAATGTAAGTAAGAAAATGTCTAAGCTACTTATTAAGCTCACATAAACAAATGGAACAGAAACTAATGTGACAGATCAGATATTGGTTTGGGATGAGGTAAACCGGATAGTATATACTTGACCTGGATTATTCTTGATTCACTATCATGCTTCGTGAAACAAAACTTGGCCTATGGTTCTACCTAAGGCAGCAGATAGTCTGGGCATAAAGAAAACATGCTACCAAAGAGAATTGCTGGAGGAGACGCTCAACATCACAAGGACTTGAGGATGATGAGACATTATCCTCCCTGATGGTAAGCCTAAATCAAAGTTTTACATACCCCTTCATAACAATACATTGCCTCAGCATTTTTCTTATTTCTGGTTGTCCTATGTTTTCCTAAGATCCTAAGTACCACATATTGCATATTGTTTGCTACCTCCAATTACTATAATATGTTAATTTTACTTCTAAAAGTTTGAAACCAATAACCCCACAACCATCATTAAGAAGCTCCATAAAACAAAAAATAAAAACCCTGAACCAATTTCCTGATATTGCGTAATCTCTATTCTGTATCAAAAAATATATCAGCTATTTAACCAACTGTTTTGCCAAATTTGTACACAAAAATGTTGGATAAAACAGTGAACGTATCTACCTGTATAAACTGAATCTGGAACGTAGCTACTATCCATCGTCCCTCTACAATGCAGGAGTAATAATAAAACCCAACTCCTTGGGCTTCTGAAAGGAACAAATCAATCAGTTCAAACACGGCCTACAAAAATCATAGCCATCATACATAATATTATAGTTCACATGATTTGTGTTGAAGGTCATTATTTCATGTTATAATTACTTTAGGTCTTACTTACATTTTATTAAGACTAATTAATCTATTTCTTCCATTTATCTATTACTTACACAAATACCAGTTGAATATGCCCTGTATTTCAATATTCTAAACACTGGAAATTTTACAGTGACTAAGGTAAAGATCCCACCCTCATGAAGATTACTCTCTAATTAGGGATAAGAGATACACATTCCCAAGAAACGAAATATGTGTATTTTCTCAAGAATGATGCACATTTTTAAGAAAATAAGACAGGACAAAGGCAGAGTAAATCAGGGTTTCTTGTTAGGTAGGGTGATCTGGAAAGGGATGTTTGATGATTTGACATTTTAGAAGAATCCTGAATATACTGAGGGAACATTGCACATGTCTGATAGAGATGGTTTCAGTGAAATCAGCAAATGCAAAGGCTGAGTCTGTTACATTCTTGACGTATCTGAGAAGAAAGTGAGCCAGTAAGGAGGAGTAAGCAGAGGTCAAGAGGCAAGACATGTTACTGCAGTTACGCTACAGCCCAATCACGTAGAACTTTTGAAGAAAGTTGTAAAAAGTCTGGAGATGCATATAGTAATTTCTTTAAATGTTTCTCTTTCTTCTAAAGACATAAATTGGAGGCTATATCTGTTTTCAAATTAGTATATGCAGAATGTTAACTAATTAGAGTTAAAAGCATTTCAAATAACAGAATAAAAAAGTGATAAAACACATTTGATAATGTACTATATATTTAGAACAGATGAAATGAAGCTAATTTAAAAATATAATATGCACAGTAAGTTATAATTTTATAATTTTAAAGAGAGACTAACAGTGTATAAATGATTAACATTTTTATTAAAATGACATAGAACATTTAATTTTCCTTTTAATTCAATTTCATTTAATTCACATTTACTAGAGCATTCTTTGTACTCATCACTGAGTAAGGCAAAATAATAACACTTATGTCAGTTTGTTTGAAAGAAAGTAACTTAAAACATAGAGGTGCAGGCAATGACACAACTATATACCCCATTCAGAGACAGCACAGCTCATACAACTCATATCTTCCAAGATGCTCTTTCTCACCTACAAAAGTTGATCCTCAAATGTTCAGCTTAAAGTTCTGTAGCAGTACATACGATGTGAGAATTAGAGGGTGTGCAACGCAGATTATGCCATTTCCTGAACTTCCTGAAGTTCATGCAATGAGTATAGTAATGCTTTCAACTGGGGCTTTGAGACTGAATTTATCTTGCTTGCAGATGATTTTTTATCTGAAAGGAAATGTAATGATTCATATAATCACAAATTCTTTATATTTTTGTTGTATATATATTCATTGACATACATTTTATGTATGCATGTATACATATATATGCATATGTGTGTGTGTATAATTAAGGGCATTTTATTGTATATGTATATATATTCATGGTAGATTCTCTGCCCATATTTTCATTTTCCAGAATTTCCAAAAGCAGTGTCTCTTTCGCTCTGTCAAGGAGATGTTTCTTACTAATGGAACCCTCAATCTTGTACGTGGGGCAGGCTAGAAGTACCAGGGAACTAATGTCCTCAGCCAGTGTTGGACAGAAGCACTGAAGTGGTTCATTTCCTTGAGATTTCTGTTCCTGATTTTGAGGCCTGTGTTTTATGCTGAGTCCCAGAGTTCCTAGGCGGAAGTAAGCTATAGAATTCCAAAACTGCGACTTGCTTTATAGTTGAAGCTATGTTTTCCTTTCATCCCTTACCTGTTTAAACTCCCATTTCCCCTAGCAGTGATTCCTGTGTTCACTGCCTGAATAAACTACTCACACTTAATTCCTTGTCTTAGTATCTGCTTTAGGGTGAACTCAATCTGAGACAAACGACATATAATATAAAATGCCTGTAAGATTTAAAATTCTGTGTCAACACTGTGTGACAGAAATCACACTCACCAGCTATGCACATGTTGCCTGGTATTTTCCATTCTCCCTTGCTGTTGGATTAAAACTGTAAACATTCTTCAGGCCAAAGGAGTATGAGTGGTAGTAATTCGTGTTTCTGTTCCAGGCCAACGCAGTTCAGAGCCAGTCAACTCTTTTCACTTTTCTCTTTCACTGTCACATCAACTTTGGAAAACAAATGTTCCACATGGCATAAAGGGGAGCCACTTGCCTATCTGAATATTTTATTATTGAGAGATACATGATTTTTCAGTATTGGACTACTGAGGTTTTAAAATTCATTTTACACTAACACAGCCTAACATCATTATGACCATTCCAAAACTGGATAGCAAGATGTTGCTGTCTGATGAAAAAAATTCCCCATACGTGGGATTACCTTTGTTGTTCAGGGATGAGAAATAAGAAAAATTAAAATTCTTTCCAATCCCATCTCCACTCCAGTTTTTAGTAGGTGTGTTGTGGTATGCAAGTGAGTTTACTGCCTTAATTTATAAAACATGACTACCTACATTTACAAAACATGTATATATAGTACTGTACTGATTTCAACAGCCATTTGAAAATTCAATGAGACAATTCACATAGTGTTCTTGGTATAGTTTTGGATATATATAGTATTTTCTATAGATATTAGTTATTAGGATAACTTTTTGTCTATATGTGTACCTGTAATAGATACACATACCTAATGTGTTTATGTACTTATTCTGTGAGTTGTTCGTATCCCATCATTTTATATTTCTCTCATCAACATATTCAAATTATAGATATTCCACCAACATAAAACGTCTACCGCACCCAATTTGATTTCCCCAAATGCCAAAGGAATCTTCCTTTTGCTCATCATTACTGTTTGACCTGCTTCAGAAATGTATATATCATAGTATGCTACACATTCGGTCTTTATCTTCCATTCAGATTTCCTGCTAATAACATAAGCTAAGAATTCCAATTAGTTGATTAAATAAAAAATTAAGGCTATTTAATGATGCTAAGCATCTATGGACTAAATGTTGCTTTGTATATAATGTATAATATACATAAGGCAATGCAGCAGGGATACACACACACACACACACACACACACACACTTCAAGTATATACAGCTAGACCACCATTGACCTGACTTGAGAACATTGTTAAAAATGCACAATTTTATTTCCCATCCAGGCCAGGGCTGTTGAATCAGAATCTACACTTTAAACAAGATCTTCAGGTGACCCATATATGCACATTATGGGTTGAGAAGCATTGGTTCATCTTACATAGCATGATGCATATTTATCCTTTGATAAACTGATCATGACAAATTCATATTTTTGTAATGAAGTCATATTTCCCAGGTGAAACTGTGAGAAGAAAAATGTGCGTGGAATTTTTTAAACTAAGTGTGTGGGGGAAAGCCTCTGAACATTCTCATCTCCAAATCTCATAAAGAATTATGGGCATTTAATTATGTTCCAAGGATATTTCTTATGGCAATAAAATATTAATTAAATTGTAAAGATTAATTATCACAAATTTCTAAATACCGGTTTTAATTAGTAGTATAACCCTGAAAAAGCATATGTTGTTTTAGATTATGCATGAGAATAAAATCGATATAGAAGAGAAGACAAGAAAGACTTTCTCGTTTATAAGCAGGATACCTATTTACTAGTGCACTGGGGAAAAACTAGGCTAATATGTTTGTGATATTATGCTAACATATTGTGCACAATATGCTGTTTATTTGAGTATGCTTTCCCTATCAATTGGATAAATCAGAGTTTTGTTTTCGTTGCATAGGGAATGATTCCCATAAAAACATTTTCTGTAAGAAAGTTGAAATAGCTGATTATGCAAGACAAGTAGGATTTTGCCTGAATATAATTGTATTGGACTAAATAATATGTTCCATGTTCCATTTGCCATTCAAGCTTTAAAAATACAAAACATTGGTTTGCAGAAGTGGAAAAGTGCCTTAGAGAACAATAGGAGATGATGAAAATCATTCTGTGTGCACCAAAGAAATTTGCTCTGATTTGGACTATCCCTTCTGACACTCATTTGTAAGGTAGTCTTAAAATTGGTTTGTAGATGAACACAAACATTTTTGGAAAAACTTATGAAATTGGAAAATGTTCTTTTAATATTACAAATCAGCATGCAAATTTAAATGTATTATTAGAGATACACTTCCATTAGAATTACTTAGTTTAAAACAACCACAAATATAATTGCAACCATTGTGCTGTATCCAATAATGTAGTGTGTGACATACTTAACTATATTTTCCCACTGTGTAAACTACACCAGGGAGACTAAGAAACACTTCTGGAAGTTGTGTTCTATTAGGCCAGTTGGATATTATTTAGGAAATTAACACTCATTGTATAAAAATGATGCACTTGGGGCTTGGAAGGTCGACATAATTTTCAAAAATTAGAACTTGTCGACATTATGGCTCCAAAGTGGTCGTATTACTTCAACTACATATTATTAAGAATTTCAAAATAAGAATCTTATTTAGTGATAAGAAAAGTAAATATGCTTGGATTCAATGACCTCAATTGTTGTAAAGAAGATGGAACATATCTAATTATGTGAAGAAAATAAAATAAATGAAATACAACACTAATCTTTGCACAGAAATATATTCCTATACACACTGCAAGAAAACTCATTAACTCATTACTCTTTGGCCATATATGTTTAATGGAGAAGTATAATCATTTATTATTTCATCAGCACTATCATGAGTCCTATTGTAGCCCAATTCTATGCTTATTTTGTAGAGTCAGAAAATTTTTGAATATTCAAACTCTTAGAAAATTATATATTATTGCAACGGCCCTATACAGACATGTAATACATGTCTGGTTTATGAATATTTTAAACATATAAAAGCTTTAATGCAGATTTTATTATCTATATTTGATAATGCAAGATAATTTGCTTAGAATGTTTAATGTAGCAGACTGCTTAAGAGTCAGAAGTTATTTCTTTATATCTATGCCTGCCCCCTTTTAATGTGACATTAACTCTTCTTGGTTCTCAAGGCTGCAGACTTTTGGGCTGAACTTCCATCATCAGCTCTCCTGGTTTTCAGACCTTTAAACTCAAACTGGAACTGCCCCATCATTTCTCCTGGGTGTCCAACTTAATGACATTAGATCCTGGAACTTCTCAGCCTCCATAACTCCATAAAACAAATTCTTATAATGAATCTCAATCTCTCTCTCTCCACGTGTGTGTGTGCGTATATATATCTTTATGTATAATATATATATCAGCACTCATGATAGTGCTGATTATATATATCTTTATGTATATATACACACATATGTGTGTTTATATAAATATTCATATCTGTATACACATATATATACCTTCATATATATGTGTGTGTATGTATATATAAAATCTTATTGGTGTTTCTTTTTCTCTGAAGAATTCTGTCTAATACGCCCCTCTAGAAGTGAACTTTACTGACACCTTGAATCTGCATTTGATCATGGACTTACTTTGGACAATGGTACAACAGCAAATATAACACAATACATATTTGAAAAGACTTGCACATCCATGCTGACTCATTACCACTGGGAGCCCTCAATTATTATGTGAAGATGCCCGGGTTAGTTTGTTGGAAGATGAGACAATGTGGAAAAAAGAAGAGCCATTGATGAAGGCTTGGATAACCTGTTGGAATGTTAGGCAATATAGATCAGAAAACATTCATCCTGAGTAAGTTCCCCTAAACTAACCAACGTGCCGCCTGCCAGAAATAATTGAGGTCAACATTGTTCATCCAGTCATTGATCAACCAGGTGCAGCCATCCTGCCAGGTAATATAATTCTAATCATTATTGGTTAAATTGAAATGATTGATTTTTTAACATAATAGAACATTGTTTATATAAACCAATATATAAAACTGTATATATTATATACAGTATAGCAGACAACATGGGTTCCATGTTCACATTGGTTTCTGACTATACGGCCATATAAAAGTTGCATGCAAGTCTTACCTTGAAAATTTTGATATGCTTTATAATTTTTTAATATCCATATGTAGCAAAGTATAACATTTACTTGATTAAAGCAATGAAATAACTCTTTTCTGCAGCTCTATTTGTTATTTACCTACAAATAATCCTACAAAATTAAAAAGAATTCCACTTAAATGCCCAATATACAAATTCATTAACACTGTCAAAAATAAGATCAATATCCTTTCTGACTATAAGGCCATATAAAAATTATATACAAGTCTTACATTGAATATTTTGGCATACTGTATAATTTTTTAGTATCCATAAGAAAAATATACTGATAGAAATAACAAGAGTTTTATTTTACAATTTTTAAATATTAAAAAAATATTTATTTTTTTAATATTTAAAAAAATACATTGCAATTTGATAGTTACTAGATATATTGGGTTTTAATAACTAAATATCTTAATTTATAAGTTGATGTTGCCTAATATTTTAAGATTATAATTAATAATATAACTTACAATAAGTATACATTTTGTATGTTGCTATTTGAGTAAATGTTGTGTTGTTGTGGTGTTGTTGGCAAGACTGTAAACTAATAAATACTTTAACTTAAATCTCAGTCACTCTCTTTTTGTAATCGCCTTTGAGGGATTTCATGTGGGCTGGAATATATTCAGTGCATGAACTCATTCTCCTTCCTCACATGCTTCCAGCACGAATCACATTTTTTTCTACGCAATTTTTCTACACAGATTCATCAATGCTGGAAGAGCACATGAAACACCGGGCTCAGAGACAAATGGCTTTATTCCTCAAAGTAGAGCAGACAACATGAGCTCCATGTTCACAGTGGTTTCCGACTATATGGCCAAATAAAAGTTGCATACAAGTCTTATCTTTAATATTTTGATATACCTTATAATTTTTTAGTATCCATAATAAAAATGTATTGGGAGAAATAACAATAGACTTTTATTTTACTAATTTTTTTCTCGTCCCTCCAAGACTCAGGGGGCAGTGAGGAATGTCCCAGTGAATGCCATACACAGTAGGTTTGGTCACACCTGAGGGACCCATAGCTAAGAAAACCACCCAAGTTTTAAAGGGGCTACTAGAAGGTCTGTTCAACCTTTGTTCCACATAGAGACAATATTTTCACTTTCCTGATCAGGAAACAAATCTTCCCTCTCCAGCAGGAGGGTGCTGCCTCTGTTCAAAGATTGCTACTCGAAGATTCAGGATAGTTCTCTGGGTGACTTTGGACAACTCAGTTCCCCTTCCTTTTTCATTTGTAATTCTCAAGAATAACTGAGATGTGCTGGGAATGCAACATCTTGAGACAGGGGAAGACTGGCTGGAATAGATCAGGGTCCGTTCCAGTCCCCACTAGAACAAGAGATCCTTCAGTGTTTTACACAGCAGGTCCAGGGTCCCTCAGCTGCAGTGCAAGTGAGGCACACACAGACACGCACAGACTAGACTTCATTTGTTCCAGACAGCTTTCCTGAGCTTTTCGGGATGGATCAGAGTGAATCCCAGGCTCTTGTTGTTCCTACAAGTGATAAACCTGCCACATGTAGCTTGTTACCTGTATGCATGTTCTGTCTCATCAAATTCAAACAAGCCGGTAATCAGTGCATGGTGAACCTTCTTCAAAAAGATCCTCGGATATAGAATTCAGAAGAAAATTTGCTAATGTATTTTCATAAGACACGCAGAAATGCAAGTGATCCACGGAGAACGGTCTTCCAATGTGAAATGTCTCCCACATCCTGGGTCCCAGAATGACTGACTACATAGAACAGAATAGTCATTAAGTCATAACTACTACCAGATGTAAAACCTGACGAAGAAACAAAACTTTTTGGCCATATCGTCTAGTCTAAGCTAACTAATATTTACTTTGAGGTGGGAATTATTCATAACAATGTGGGATAATGTTTATATTGTTGATAATTTTCTTTTACACATTGGATTTGCCACAGAAGTAAGAGGGATGCTGATGGATGTGAGAAATGAATCCAACATCCTGCAAGAAATCCACATGGAGAAAGAGATGCTTTGGTCTTACTATGTGCTGATGCCAGCAACCTAGTATAGAAGAGGTAACTATGTCAAGATTTAGGCTAAGGTAATATTTTTGGTTGTATTTTCTCTCTTCTCCCATTTTTTGGGGGTTAATCACAGCCTTCAATGTTAAATAAGCAAGCACAGAGTAAAGAACAAATAAAATCTTGCTTCTGCTCACAATCTAATTGTATATACTAAGTATGAAACAATACAATCCTAAAATTATTTATCTAGCGTTATTTATTTTGAATATGGTTGGATATGCAAATTTAGAGTCATTCCATTTCTATTATTGCAAAATTCTATATTGGAATGTAAGTAGAAATCAATGAAAACATGCATCTATCAGTCTAATATATGGATTTCTCTTTCAGATCAATCTAAGATCAAGACTGACAGGCTAAGGCCCACCTCGAAGAGATTTAACAAACTATGTACACACCACAGGTGACACGATGTAGAGAGAAATTCATGAGCAGTTTCCTATTAAGAAGTTTCAAAGAGTTTCATCCAACTAATAACCTCTATGTGACCTGGTGAAACTACTTACTGCTTTCTGGTGAATTCAACGAAATCTCCATAATCAGTGTCTCGAAATCGGCATCAAGGCTACTGTGAGAAAACTGGTAAATATTTATCTACTGGTGGAAAATCAAAAACAAAATAATCCTCAGCTCATATTTATTTTGATTTTGTATTATGCATCAGATTTACACAGCAACTAGAAACTGGGTACATGGCAAGAAATTAAGAAACTGCCACACACACAGGAGAATTTTGTTTTTAGCACATAGAAATAAAATTAGAAAACATCTTTTTTAATTGGAAAGCTTGGTGGCTGTAGAATATTTATATACTCTGCAGCTGCAATATGGCTTATAATTCAAATTCTGTATAAAATTCCCAGGTCTCCATGAGGATTCTAGAAATTCATATAAGAAAGAGAAATGTGTTCCAGGGCAACAGAATTTTTTTCATTTTTTTACTTATTCTGAAGTTATATCTAAAATACACACACACAAAGTGTGTAGCTAAACATAACTAGAAAGACTTGATATGAAGAGGTGAGCCCTGCCTTCTCTAGACAGGTTTCTCAGGAAGCTCCATATTTAACTTGCCTTCTGGCATAAGCAAATAAATCGTTAGATATGAAAATCTTGAACTATTTAATTCAAGTATATTTTTACATTAAAAAAACAAGAAGGAAAATCTCTTTAAGTAGATAGTGAAAATTTATCTGGAAAATTACATTTTCATATGGAAGGAGAAACAAATGAGTATGTGAAAATGTAATTCACAGCCTGAAGATCAGAAGAGTTAAACATTCTTTCTTTTTTAAAGACGTGGATCTTGTTTTGCTGCTCAAAGCTGGAATGCAGTGGCATGATCACAGCTCAGCCACTGCGGCCTTGAACTCCTGGGCTCAAGGGATGCTCCCACCTTAGCCTCCAGAGTGGCTGGGATTACAGGCATGAACCATCATGCCCAGCTAATTTTTACTTTTTGTAGAATTGGGGTCTTGCTCTGTTACCCAGGCTGGTCTCAAACTCCTGGGCTCATGCAATCCTCCCACCTCGGCCTCCTAAAACACTAGAAGAAGAGTTACTCATTCTAAAATTCTATGGAAGGATTCTCTATTAGAAACAGAAGCAGTTTTAAGGCCTGAGGAGTAAATACAAAGACAGTGTAAGAAAGAAGCTGAAGTTTCCCAGGGCTTAAGGGAATTAAATACATTGTGTTAGGGAGCTACACGTTTATGCTTACCCCACCTCAAATTCATTTATTTAAATCTTAACTCCCTCTGTGACGGTAGTAGGGGTGATTTCAGAGGTGATTGGGTCTTGAGGGCGGAGCACGCATAATGGGATTAGTATTCTTACATTAGTACTGTTAGAAGACAGATAAGAGCTTGCTTCCACTCTCTGCTTTGTGAAAATACAGCAAGAAGATGGTCATCTGTAAACCAGGAAGCAAACTCACCAGACACTGCATCTGCCAGCACTTTAATCTTGGACTTCTAGGCCTCTAGAACTGTAAGAAATAAATATTTGTTGTTTAAGCCATCCAGTCAATACTAATTTATTACAGTAGCCTGAACCGACTAGGACACATTGTAATAGAATGGAATGAAAAAGATAAAAGGAGAGTTATATGTTTTCCTAGCTAGATTAAAGAATAGTGTCCATGAACCAGTACGATATAAAGAATTGATACCAGGATGTGAGCTCTTGGAGGACAGGAGGGTTTGTTAAGTTTTGTTTGCTGCTGTAAACAGGCATTTATAGTGGCATCTGGCCAATAATGCCTATTGATGAATATCTGCTAGAGATTTGAATGCACAAATTAAATTGAAACAGAAAAAAAAGAATAACCACAAAAGACAAAAATCCAAGTTTTAGTTGTAGCAGGAATTAATGTGAAGGCTTTGGATATTTGAAAGAAGCCTTTCAAAAGTGTACAAGGAGTCTGAGCAGACCTTAGAGGTGGTAGTCACTGAGAGATATTATTCGCAACAGAATAGGATGAGCCAAATAACATACTATTATTTTCTCATTGTCCAACAGAGTCCCTTGCATATGTTGCCTTGCAGAGTGCCTTGTATATGAGCCCGCATTTAGCATTTTCTTAAAAGACAAAATAACTTTTTAAAGGATCGTGTCTAAGAGACTGTTTTTATTACCTGTTGCTACAAGATATAGCAGATACTCATCACTGTTTCACAAGAACCAGGTGGCACATGCACAAAGCACAATTCCAGAAAGTTTCGTTTACATGCTACTCACAAACATTTTAGCAGGGTATAGGAAAACCACAAGGAATAACGCATCAATCCAGAGTTAGAAGGATCCAAGTGTCGTCTCTCATATGTCCTAAATAGAAGGAGGGGAGTGAGCATCACCTAGACCCAGAGGAAAGTCTTGGAAACATGCCACCTAAAGGGAAGCACTAATCTTAGTTGAAAGACACCATGGGCCCCAGATGAAAAAACAAGGGAAATACTTATTTCAGCCTCCTTCTCTCTTCTGACCACTGGGCAAACACAGCTGGAATTCAGAGGGCAATACATCATTCTAATCTTGCCTGTGAAGCATTTCCCCTCACATTTGGAAGAATTCTTCTCACATTTAATATTTAGCCTCATGCTGGGAAAGGTGAAACAGCTTTAGGAGCCAATGGATGGTAAGGAAGCCTATAGCCCCACACTCCTCACAGTGAAGGATTGGTAATGATATGCACCATGTTTGTTTTTTTCTAAAGTGTTTGATTACATTACCTTAATAGATTGCTTATTGGCATTCTATAGAAGAGACTCATTAGTGTTTTGATTGTTTTAAAAATGTTTTGCTTTTCCATAAATCTGAATCTACTCACTTTAGATTCAGATTTAGCATAGGCTAGTGATTGAGTCAGACTATTCATAATGAACAGAACATTACATCACATACTTTGAAAATTAAAAAATTCAACTGACACACAAGAAAATTCAAAACCTACTTCACTTTGTCCTGAGAACTTCCCTATCTTTTGTTCTTTTCTGCCTCTACACAAAGAATCCAGGAAAAAAGAACACTAGGTGCTTAAAATGCACTGCCAAGTTTTATATCTTAAAAAGAGAAATTTCTTTTCCTGTAATAGGCCGTTATAAATTCATATTTATGAAGTAGTTAGAATATAATTCAATTAATATGTATTATAGCCATTGGCCATTCATCTGTTCCATTCTAGTCATTCATATTTATGATCACAGAAAGTCATAGGGGTTCTATATGCAATTTGAAATTGCTCTAAAATGTAAAGGATAAAGATTGCTTGTTATTTTAAAGTGTCTGAATGATGATTGAGAGATACACTTCCTCTGGGAACCTTATCATTTCAGATTTCAGAAATCCATTAATTGTAAACTCTTAAGAATTTCCACTTCTGTAAGTAATTAAATGTAGATCAAACACTGTAAAAATTTCAACTAGGACAGAATCTAAAAGTCGTCTACTTCCTATCATCATTGCTTTATCTGAGAATGATTAAGCTGAGAGCCACAGAGACCAACATCATGCAGTCAGCTATGTAGAAGCTATATCAGGAGATAATGCTGGTCTTCTAAATTTGGAGCTGGGCCTTATTCACTATCCTAGTGGTTTTCAAAATGACTAGATAATTTCTTGGGAATCTGGGAACTCCTAGTAGGGAGTTTATTAAAAAAGAGATAAAATAGCTTAGAGACGGCCAGGCATGGTGGCTCACGCCTGTAATGCCAGCACTTTGGGAGGCTGAGGCGGGCAGATCACCTGAGGTTAGGAGTTTGAGGCCAGCCTGACCAACATGGAGAAACCCTGTCTCTACTAAAAATACAACATAAGCCGGGTGTGGTGGTACATGCCTGTAATCCCAGCTACCCAGGAGGCTGAGTCAGGATAATCACTTGAACACAGGAGGCAGAGGTTGCGGTGAGCCGAGATTGCACCATTGCACTCCTGCCTGGACAACAAGAGCAAAACTCCATCTCAAAAAAAAAAAAAAAAAAAAGAAAAAGAAAAAAGAAAAGAAAAGAAAAGAAAAAAAAGCATAGAGACTCTGGGTTCTCCTGTCTTAATTCAACCAGAGTTTCTCAATATTATTCTACTTTAGAAGTAAAGTTTATGACTTTATCCATTCATTGTATTGGTATAGTTTACTATAGTTTTGAGTAGATAACATTTTTATCTAACTAGGCAACAGAAATTTATTATCTCACAGGTCTGGAGGCTAGACATCCAACATCAAGGTGTAGGCAGATTGCTTCTCAGGACTATGAAGTTGAATATACTCAACGCCTTTTTCTGATCTTTTAATAGCAGTAGCTTCAAACATTTTTTTTTTTCTAATTTCAAATTTATTTTAGATTCAGGGAGTATGTGTGTAGGTCTGTTACATGGATATATTGTGTGACACTGACATTTGGGGTACAAATAAATGATCCCATGATCCAGATAATGAGTATAGTACCCAATAAGCAGTTTTTCAGTCCTTCCCTCTCCCCTCTACTGCCCCCTCTAGTAGTTTCTCATGTCTATTTTTTCCATATTTATGTCTATGTGTACCCAATGTTTATCTCCCTCTTATAAATAAGAACATACGGTATTTGATTTTCTATTCCTGCTTTAATTTGCTTAGGATGACAGCATTCAACTGCATCTATTTTGCTGCAAAGGACATAATTTTGTTCTTTGTAATGGCTTTGTAGTATTCCATGGTGTGTGTGTGTGTATATATATATATACATACACACATATACACACACACATTTTCTTTATCCACCATCAATGGCCACCTAAATTTATTCCGTGTCTTTGCCATTGTGAATAGTACTGTGATAAACATACAAGTACGTGTCTTTTTGGTAGAATGGTTTATACCCAGTAATGGGATTGCTTTGGGTATATACCCAGTAATGGGATTGCTGGATCAAATGGTAATTTTAAGATCTCTGAGAATCTCGAAACTGTTTTCCATGGTAGCTGGAAATTTACATTCCCACTAGGAATGTATAAGCATTTTCTTTTCTCTGCAGCCTCACTGGTATCTGTTTTGTTTTTGTTTTTTAACTTTTTATTCCTAGTCATTCTGACTCATATAAGGTGCAATTTTGTGGTTTTAATTAGCAACGTTGAGCATTTTTTATATGTTTGCTGGCTGCTTGTCAATTTTCTCCTAATATATGATTGCTTATGTTTTTTGCCCATTGCATTTTTTTTTTTTTAATTTTTTTTTTTCTGCTGCTCAGGCTGGAGTACATGGAGTGCGGTGGTGCGCTCTCGGCTCACTGCAACCTCCAGCTCCCAGGTTCAAGCGATTCTTGTACCTCAGCCTCCCGAGTAGCTGGGATTACAGGCGTGCGTCACCGTGCTTGGCCAATTTTTGTGGTTTTAACAGAGACAGGGTTTCACCATGTTGGCCAGGCTGGTCTCCCACTTCTGGCCTCAAGTGATCTGCCTACCTCGGTCTCCCAAAGTGCTGGGATTACAGGTGTGAGCCACCTCGCCTGGCCTTGCCAACTTTTCAATGAGGTTGTTTGTTTTTTCTTGAGTTGTTTAAGCTCCTTGAAGATTGTGGATATTAGACCTTTGTCAAATGCATAGTTTGCAAATATTTTCTGCCATCCTGTAGGTTGTCTGCTTTCTGTGTTGATAGTTTCTTTTGCTGTGCAGAAGCCATTTAGTTTAATTAGCTTCTGACTGTCAATTTTCTTAATTGTTGCAATTGCTTTTGGGGACTTAGTTAAATATTTGCTAAGGCTGATATCCAGAAGAGTATTTACTAGGTTTTCTTCTAGGATTGATATAGTTTGAGTTCTAACATTTCAGTGCTTAACCCATCTCGAGTTAATTGTTGTATGTGGTGATAGGTAATTGTCCAGTTTTATTCTCCCACATATGCATAGCCAGTTGTCCCAGCACCACTTATTGAATTGGGAATCCTTTTATTATTGCTTATTTTTGTCCACTTTATCAGAGAGAAGATTTTGGTAAGTGTGTAGCTTTATGTCTGGGTTCTCTATTCCGTTCCATTGGTCTATGTGTCTCTTTTTCTACTGGTACCATGCTGTTTTGGTTACTGTAGCCTTTATAGTCTGAAGTAAGGTAATGTGATGCCTCCAGCTTTGTTCTTTTTTGCTTAGCATATGAAATCTAAGCTGTGCCAGGCGATGACTCTCCCAGGTAAGTACGCCCTGTGGCACTGCAGCTGAATCAGATGATGCAGCCAACTGTGCCAAAATATTGTATAGAGATGGTGCTGGAGTCACTGCCTGGGCCAATCAAAACTACATGTAAGGAAACATTTTGAGAAAACAGTGATTCCACAAGTAACCAAAGGCAGTGATTCTGCAGAGAGAAGCATGAGAATAGAGCAAATGCACAGAGAATAGAATGAGAGAGGTGGATGGCCCCATCAGAGACACTGATTTCTGCTTCTGCATTCAGCTGTATTTCCTGCCACTGCATACCCATGAGATTACTGGTTTATCTGATGCACGAATACCAGCTTTCTTAAGCTAAAATCTATGCAAATCTATTATGGAAAACAATAATCCTTAATTGAGGCAAGATAATTGT
Organism: Theropithecus gelada; assembly: GCF_003255815.1. Lineage (NCBI taxonomy): Eukaryota > Metazoa > Chordata > Mammalia > Primates > Cercopithecidae > Theropithecus > Theropithecus gelada. The sequence continues at coordinate 38,280,379 of NC_037670.1, read as the reverse complement.
CTCAAGAATTAAGTATATAAATAATTTTTGAGAGGACCTTTAAATAAAGAAGGAAAAATATGTGAATACTTGGAATAAGTAATTTCCAAGACTTAAGATGTATCTTTAGAAAAAGTTCAGGTTGAGAAGTAAGTAAAGCTGACTATTTTTTTAATTTAAAGAATATTGAACGAATGAGCTTCAGAGCAGTGAAGAAATAATACTGATGGAGGCAACAAGGGAGCCAGTCTAATCATGCAACTTACTGTAGAGACAAAATCAAGATGGAGCAAGCTGGTCAATAACTGTTGTTTTATCTAAATCTCTATGTAATTCTAATTAATTGCATTTTAATTAGGACTCTTGAATGCAAGAAGAGAAACAACATTGACTTTTCCTGGAATGTAAAGTGCAATTTAACTATTCAGGTAAAAAAATGACAGCTATAGAACTGGGCCTCAGAGGCCATCTGAAAACTCAAAAATACAGGTTCTCTTTATCTCTAGCATTTCTCTCTTAATTGCTCCGTGTGAGTGATTCTCTCTACTGGCATATTTTCACCACATGGCAAGAAATATATCTGCCAACAGTTTCCCAATTGTAAAATTCATAGTTGTAGGCACCATGAGAGAGAATGACCAGCAGATAGTCCCAAATCTAAGTCCCATGGAGGCATCCTTGGCCCAGATTAAATCAGGTACCCATATTTGGATTAATAATCTGCTGTTAGCAGACAGAATACCAAATTAATTGACAAGACACTCATGATCATATGTGTGGGGGACAAGGGGAATATGATAAGCAGGATAACGACCTTAAAGATATTTCTAATCTCCAGAACCTGTGAAGGGCCAAAGAGAGAATTCTAGAAGCTGAAAAGTAATATATATATATTATGTTTATAAACATATATATGTGTATATATACATACACACATATATACACACATACATGTTTATAAACATAATATATATATGTTTTTCTTCTTAGAGTCTTCAGAAGGGAATGAGCCCTCCCAACACCTTCATTTTAGATCAGTGAGGCCCATTCTGCTTTCTGACTTTCAGAATTTAAGATAATAATATTTTTAAAGCCAGCCATCTTGCAGTAATCTATTAAAACAGCAATAGGAAACCAATAAAGGGAGGAAGGGAGAGACATTGTAAAGGGATGTTGGGATGACTATAACACACATCTAATATCAACCATATTATTGTGGTTGATACTGTCAGGCTCTATTGACATGCTGTATGGTTATAAAGCCTCAGAGTTAGAGATAGAAATAGAGATAGAGATAGATGACACAAAGTTGCCTCAAAAAAATCATATCTTCAAATTATAATTCTTCATGGTTCATATAATTATTATATGTTTTCTGGTTTGTTTTAAGTGCATTAAAATTTGTTTGCATATCTATATAATATTCACGTTTAAAAAAATTAGTGAAAATTTATGCATTAATTTAATTATGCATTTTTTAAAGCAGGAAAAATTATTTTGTAACATGAAGGAATCATATCTATATTGCTTCTTTGGTATTTTTAAATTTTACTATAATGTTTTTTTAAGGGTATATTTTAATGATTTCATCTGAATTTGAAATCATTACATAGACATTTCAAAGAAAATCAATGCAAAGGCATTTGTCTATTTCTATAATAATTATGTTAATGATCAAAAGAATATATTAAATAAAATATTGCATTTTTATTTCTTTTGGTGTATATTGAAAATTGATCTGTGTTTTAGAAGGAATGAAACTATCAAACATATTATGGTAGGCATGGCATAAAACTGGGAAAAAGAAAATCTTCGTTAGTTAGTTAATGGATTTTCTGTTGCTAAGCTGAAATAATCAAGAAGTCATCTAACATCAACTTGCATTACTTCAAAAAATAAAACAGGTATGCAAATAACATTCAAAATGAGGAAGGTTGTCTTTATTAACTACAAAAATGCTAAAGTTTGTAAATTTAGAATTGGCTACTCTCTTCATCTTATGAAAAGTGATAAAAATATATAAATGAAATAGAAATAATTTTGAGGTGTTTGTTTTCACTTACTTAGAACCATAATCACAAAATCAATTCCTAGTCTTCTTGATGACATACAGATCCTGGTCTGTAATCCCTTGGCTTTGGGAGGTCAAGGCAGGCGGATCACGAGGTCAGGAGATCAAGACCATCCTGGCTAATACGGTGAAATCCCGTCTGTACTAAAAAAATACAAAAAAATTAGCTGGGCATGGTGGCGGGCACCTGTAGTCCCAGCTACTCGGGAGGCTGAGGCAGGAGAATGGCGTGAACCCGGGAGGCGGAGCTTGCAGTGAGCCAAGATCATGCCACTGCACTCGCTCTGTAAAAAAAAAAAAAAAAAAAAAAAAAAAAAAAAACCCAGGGTGGAACCAGGAAACGAAAAAAAAAAAAAAAAAAAAAAGAACAAAACTGCAGGGAAAAAAAAAAAAAGATCCTGGTGATCACTCATAGCACTATGGGCTGTATGAACTGCATGGACCATTTAGGGGCACAGTGAGAAGGCGGGTACTTGCAAGTCAAGGAGAGAGGACTCAGGAGAAACCAATTCTGCCAACATCTTGATCTTGAGCTTCTAACCTTCAGAACTGTGAGAAAATAAGCGTGTGATTTAAACCACCCAGTCTGTGGTATTTTATTATGGAAATGCTGGTATACTAATATAGTGGTGTTAATCACTCATGTATTAAGATGAAAAGAAAGCATTTAAAGCAATAGATGCCTCTTATTGCATCTTGTGCAATGTTCCACAGTGCAATGTCCTTAATACAATTTCTATGGAATTAGTTTAAAACAATAGTTCAACAGCACAATTAAATATTTCATGTATTTACAAGACTCTCATCATGCCAAAAACATTGAAAATGCTTAAAACATTCACTTACGGTGCAAAAAATGCAATATTTTTATGTGCATATGTTGAGAAACAATTTGGGCATGATTAAGAGCCAGTATGAATGGGACACAGGCCTGTTTCTAAAATCTCTAAAATGCGTCATATATTTTAAAAGCTAAACAAAAAGTAATAGACATCAATGGAAAAAAATCATTAATTTATATTATTTAAGGACAGTGAATAGGATTCTGTTATTTCTGCTCTCCTTTATCCAAAATAAGCTTGCTTTATGTGTTTAAACTTTGTATTGCTTCTGGTTTGAGTGCATTAAAACTTTAGGTTTGCATATCTATAAAGCATTCTTTAGAAGAAAACATTTAAGAACAGTAATAATTTAAAAACTACTAATGAAGTAATATATTTGCCAGCCCAATCCATGGTTTACTTATAAAAGTTTTCAAAACTGAACATTTCAAAAAAAGAGTAGGGTTCAATTTAAGCTATTTTCTTTTCAATAAAACAACAGATGCAGAAGGCAATGTCACAGTATAACACCCAAACTATTGCAACATATCATTATTGTGAAATAAAGTACCTGTAAAGTTGATATTTTAAAAGAAAAATAAATATAAATATATAAGTTTGGGTTAGTATTTTTCTTGTTTTTAGCACAATTAGCTCACTAATTTACCCTAAAACCCTTAAGATCATTTATTCACTATGCCTTATAAGTGAAACAGCTTTTCGGTTGAGGCTTTGTCTATCTTAGTTACTGCTAGCTGTATAGATCTAATAGATTAGTGACCATACTTTGTAAATGTGAATATTTCTTCCTCTTGACATGGTTTTTGTCCAACGTGGAGTAACATAATCCATTTATTATAAGACTGGGTGTGATGGACTAAATGTTTTTGTTCTCCCAAAATTTCTGCATTAACATTCTGAACCCCAATATGATGGTATTAGGAAGCAGAGTCTTTGGGAGGTGACTACGTCAAGAGTGGAGCTCTAGCGATTGGACGAGTGCAAAATGCCCAAGAGCTCTGTGCTGCCACGTGAGTACCCAGCGAGAAGGCCCAGTCTATGAACCAGGATGTGGCCCCTCACCAGAACCTGACCACCTTGACACCCTGATCTTGGACTTCCAGGATCCAGAACTATGAGGAGTAAATTTCTGCTGTTTATAAGCTACACAGTTTATGGTACTGTATTATAGCAGCCCCAAACTAAGACACTGAGGAAAAATATCAGATATAAAATAGTACTACCTCGTTTATGATCTTCTTTTTATAAGGTACAACAACAACAAAACCCTTTTAGGAGTGACAATAGCAATTATTCAATGATCCTTACAGGAGTGAGTTAGTGATGGGAAAGCAAGGGCTTTCTAGGAATGGGTTAATGTGAAAAATCGTAACTTGCATACTTATATGTTCCTTTTTCTGAATTTATATTATGCAAGATAAGATACTGAACCTCATTAAACGAATGAATCCTTCTTTCCCATTACATTCTGAGAAAATATTCGTAATTTCCATTGACTATTTTGGAAAAATAGAATTTTGTGCACTGCTTATAGAAATATAAATTGGCACAATATTTCTAGATGACAATTTTGTGTATACTATGCAGCTAGTAAAAAATAATAAGGTAGCTCTATATATCCTGATGTGTAGTGCTGTTTTATTAAGAGAAAACAAAACAACATTTCAAAATAAAGTGTATATTGTTATGACGACACACTTCTTTAACTTGCACACACACACACACACACACACACACACACACACACAATAGACATATGCTAGCCCTATGCATGGCTTTGGTTAAGACTGTCCTGGTTTATGACTGTTTTCCTAGCTTCCTATCAAGTTTTGGGATTTGCTATAGACTGAATGTTTACTTACCCCTTAGCATTCATATATTGAAACCTAATCCACAATGTGATGATATCTGGAGGCAGAGCCTTGGAGACGTGATTAGATTATTAGAGGCCCACCTTCTTTAAAGAGATTGGTGCCCTTATAAGAGGCCCCAGAGAGCTGTTTTGCCTTTTTCAACATACAAGAATACACCAACATGATGACTGTCTATAAATCAGAAAACAGGCCCTTACCAGATGCTGAATCTGCAGTTGACTTGACCTTGGAATTTCTAGCCGCCGGGACTGTGGAAATATAAATGTCTGTTGTTTATACACCACTCGGTCTATGGTGTTTTTGTTACAGCAGTCCAAACAGACTAAGACAGGAATTTATCAGATTTTTCATTTCTAGATAAAATATTATTAATCATTGCATTAAAATAGTTGCTTTAAAATTAATAGTTGCATTCATATAAGTTGACAAGCCTCCACTTCCCACTTCTCCCATGGTTTCAGTAGTGTGTGAGATGCTTGTAAGTGACCAGAGTCCTCACTGTAACATGTGATTAAATCTGAAAGATGACTAACAATACCCTATCTTTCCACTTACCTTTTCCAAACCTAAAGTAACTAAGACGAGCATGCAAGATGTTCACTCAGAAACCCAAGTGTGCTGGTACAAAATGGACCTGACCCAGCAAATTCTAGGCACTGATGATAATGGGAGAAGTATTCAACAAATATTCAATGAGACTTCCCTTCCAGCTATTTGGTGCTGTAGCCAGCCAAGTCACTGCTTGTTTTGAGATTTTCAAGATGCATAAAATCTCCAGGCCACCAATCATAAGCTTACATAAAAACCTTGAGAATGATACATTAAGTATTTATGAAATGTATACTTGAAATAGAGGCTGAGTAGCCCTGCCACTGAGGGTACAGAGGATAGTCTGAACTTGCTACAGTGTTTTTGTCATTTACAATGTCATGTAAATCAACTTTTTTTGAAAAGGTAAGGAATAAGTTTTTTTAATTTTATGATAAAATTTTTCATAAGGCATAAGCCAAAAAGAGTTTATATTTAATAAAAAATAAAGTGCTTTCATGAAACTTCATGAAAATGATAAATATACACAGTTTGTATACAACATTTATTGGCATTTACCATCCACTGTGAAGGCTGTGATGAGATCACTACCAACATGAATAGTACAAATGCAAATGTAATGAAGAAGCTCAAGATTCTGGCTCAAAAATTTGGCAGTTATTTTAAGGAAATTTAGTGCAAAGCTGCAGAAGTTACACTTATATATTACTCACTGAAGCATAAGGATTTTTTGTAATTTTCAGATCAAATGACTGTTCTTATAAATTGTTTTTGTTTATTTTTATCCTAATTTTTTTGTTCATGTATAATAAGAGAACTGATAGCTGATATTGTGTTGTCTTCCTCGGAGAAAAATAATATCATAAACAATTGACAGCAGCTGTGCATCATGGCATCAGGTGTTTCAAGATGAAAATCGGCTAACTTTAATAATTATCTTTCCCAATCAAATAATGGAAAAATCATCAAGTTTTTGAAGTTCATTCTGCCGAAGGTGAAACGTCTATAATTATTGTGAACTATATTAAATACTTTTTAACAATCCAACACTGAATGGGCAAAAGCTGGAAGCACTCCCTTTGAAAACCAGCACAAGACAAGCATGCCCTCTCTCACCACTCCTATGCAACATAGTATTGGAAGTTCTGGCCAGGACAATCAGGCAATAGAAAACAATAAAGGTATTCAAATGGGAAGAGAGGAAGTCAAATTGTCTCTGTTTGCAGATGACATAATTGTATATTTAGAAAACACCATCATATCAGCCTAAAATCTCCTTAAGCTGATAAGCAACTTCACCAAAGTCTCAGGATACAAAATCAGTGTGCAAAAATCACAAGCATTCCTATACACCAATAATAGACAAGCAGAGAGCCAAATCATGCGTGAACTTCCATTCACAATTACTACAAAGAGAATAAAATACCTAGGATTCAACCTGCGAGGGATGTGAAGGACCTCTTCAAGGAGAACTAAACACCACTGCACAAGGAAATGAGAGGACACAAATGGAAAAACATTCCTCCATTCTCATGGATAGGAAGCATAAATGTCATGAAAATGGCCATACTGCCCAAAGAAAGTTACAGATTTAATGCCATTCCCATCAAGCTGCTATTTACTTTCTTTGCAGAATTACAAAAAACTGATTTAAAAATCATATGAAACCAAAAAAGAGCCCACACAGCCAAGACAATCCTAAGCAAAAAGAACAAAGTTGAAGACATCATGCTACCTGTCTTCAAACTATACTACAAGGCTACAGTAAGCAAAACAGCATGGTACTGGTACCAAAAGAGATATATAGACCAATGGAACATAACAGAGACCCCAGAACACACACATCTACAACCATCTGATCTTCAACAAAACTGACAAAAACAAGCAATGGGGAAAGGATTCCCTGTTTAATAAATGGTGCTGGGAAAACCAGCTAGCCATATGCAGAAAACAGAAACTGGATCCCTTCCTTACACCTTATACAAAAATTAACTCAAGATAGATTAAAGACTTAAATGTAAAATCTAAAACCATAAAAACCCTAGAAGAAAACCTAGGAATACCATTCAGGACATGCGCATGGGCAAAGACTTCATGGCTAAAACACCAAAAGCGATTGCAACAAAGCCAAAATTGACAAATGGGATATAATTAAACTAAAGAGCTTCTGCACAGCAAAATATACTATCACCAGAGTGAACAGGCAACCCAGAGAATGGGAGAAAATTTTTGCAATATATTCCTCTGACAAAGGTCTAATATCCAGAAACTACCAGGAACTTAAACAAATTTACAAGAACAAAACAGACAACCCCATCAAAAAGTGGATGAAGCATATGAACAGATACTTCTCAAAAGAAGACATTTATGCAGCCAACAAATATATGAAACAAAGCTCATCTTCACTGGTCATTAGAGAAATGCAAATCAAAACCACAGTGATATACCATCTTATGCCAGTTAGAATGGCGATCATTAAAAAGTCAGTACACAATATATGCTGGCGAGGCTGTGGAGAAATAGGAATGCTTTTACACTGTTTTTGGGAGTGTAAATTAGTTCAACCATTGTGGAAAACAGTGTGGCCATTCCTCAAGGATCTAGAACCAGAAATATCCTTTGACCAAGCAATCTGGTTACTGGGTCTATACCCAAAGGATTATAAATCATTCTACTATAAAGACACATGCACACATATGTTTATTGCAGTACTATTTACAATAGCAAAGATTTGGAACTGACCCAAATGCCCATCAATGATAGACTGGATAAAGAAAATGTGGCACATATACAACATGGAATGCTATGCAGCCATAAAAAAGAATGAGTTTATGCCCTTTGCAGGGACATGGATGAAGCTGGAAACCATCATTCTTAGCAAACTATCACAAGAACATAAAACCAAACACCGCATGTTCTCACTCAAAACTGGGAGTTGAACAATAAGAACACATAGACACAGGCAAGGGAACATCACACACCAGGGCCTGTTGGGAGATGAAGGGCAAGGGAAGGGAGAGCATTAGGACAAATACCTAATCCATGCAGGTCTTAAAACCTAAATGATGGGTTGATAGGTGCCACCAACCACCACAGCACATGTATACCTATATAACAAACCTGCACATTCTGCACATGTATACCAGAACTTAAAGTAAAAAAAAAAAGAAAAAAAAGAAAAAAAAAGAAAAAATCCAACACTGAAGACACTGAAGTCGAAATTGTTTGTTTTTTGTAATAAGGCATAAATTTTACTGGAGCTTGGTATTTTGGAAAAAGCACTGTTCTTAGTAAATTGATAAACCTATGAAGTAAAAATGTACTTGGAATTGGTTATGGTTCTCATATAGTTTATAACTACACCATAACTTGTTAGACCTTTTGTTCAATTGAAATAGAAACTACATGGCCAAGTGCAGTGGCTCACACCAATAATCCCAGCACTTTGAAAGGCTAATGTGGGAGAATTTCTGGAGCCCAGGAATTCAAAACCAACTGGTCAGGCCAAAATTTGAGTGAGACTCCATATCTACAATTTTTTTTTTTTTAATGGCCTGGCACAGTGGCGTGCATCTGTAGTTCCAGCTACTCAGGAGGGTGAAGTGGGAGGATCACTTGAGCCTAGAGGTTTGAGGCTACAGTGAGCCACAGTCCTGCCACCACACTACAGGGTGAGCAGCACAGTGAGGTGCTGTCTCTAAAAATAAAATAAAATAAAATAAAAATAAAATAAAATAAGCTGTAGTTAAAAGAACAAACAAAATCATATGTAGTTAGAGTAACCATTTACAGACATATACACAGTTACAATAACTGAGCAACATTCATATTACATACAAAAGTAGATTTTAGCATGACAGTAAGCTCTATCTGCTGTTCATTATTAATAAATTTTTGAAATCCTTCAGCCTTTGAAAGACAAAATAATAAACACACCAAAGTGTCTTACAATTTTGTAAATAAGTTCTGTGAATTTTAGTTGCATTTTGTTCAAATTCAATTGAGAAGCTGAAAGAAAAATATTCAAAGAGTAGAATCTAATACAATATCAGCTTTTAACGCTGTTAGCAGCTGCAAGTTTTAAAAATAGATCTTGCAAACAGAAAGACGTTAGAGTTTATCCTTTAAAAGTTAAGGGGGAGATGGGTGAACTATATAAATATTAAAAGTATTTGAGATTTTCAAACTACAAATTTTTGAAATTGTTAATTTGCATTTAGTTGTAGTTTTTATTCTTAACTGAATAAATTTTTGTATTTTAGCAGAGTAATAGGCTTGTCAAAAGCTTTAATTTTCAACATCTAAGTCTGGTAAAAACTTAATATATTTGATGAGATATTTCTTACAAAAATTGTTAGAATAGGTACTCTTGTGTCAGAAACATAGTGCATGGAAAAATATTGGTGTTGATATATCTATAATATAATAATGTAGGATATAATATAAAATGTAGGATATCTTCCTTTAAGCAGAATTTTCTCTGGGATAATACTTAAAGAGTTACAATGCATTTAAAAGATTTTATCTCAGAGAAAGTACTAATTGAAAGTGATAATTTTAAAATGTATTCATTTTATGTTGCATTAATAATAAAAATGTAACTTGAAGGAATATTACAGACTATTTTATGAAAATATTAAAAATAAGAAGGCCAGAGCAAGATGGCAGAGTGGAAGGCTCCACCGATCATCCTGCCTGCAAGGACACCAAGTTAACAACTCATCTACACAGAAAAACACACAGCTTCATAAGAACCAAAAATCAAGTGAGCACTCATAGTACCTGCTTATAACTCAGTATTGCTGAAGGAGGCACTGAATCACTGATACCACCCCTCCTCCATCCCCAGCAGCAGATATGTGGTGATGAGAGCATCTCTGGGACTGGAGGAGGGAGAACACAGCAACTGTGTGGTATTGAACTCAGTGCTGTCTTGTTAGAGCAGAAGCGAAAACTGGACCAAGTGCTGCTGACGCTGGCCCACAGAGGGAGCATTTAAACCAGTACTAGCCAGAGGGGAATCTCCCATCCCAGCTGTCAGAACTTGAGTGCCTGCAAAACCTCACCACAAAGGGCCAAAGTGCTCTTGGTCTCTAAGTGAACTTGAAAGATAGTTTAGGTCATAAGGACTGCAACTCTTCTGCAAGTCCTAGGACTGAACTAGGTGCCCAGAGGCAGTGGACTGTGGTGGCACATGACATACTGAGACACCAGCTGGGACAGCCAAGGGATGCTAGCATCACCCCTCCCCTAACCCTAGGCTGCACAGCTTGTGGCTCCAAAAGAGACCCCTTCCTTCTTCTTGAGGAGAGGAGAGGGAAGGGTGGGGAGGATTTTGTGTTGCCTCTTGGATACAAGCTCAACCATAGCAGGATAGGGCAATGGTCAGAGTCATGAGGACCCCGTTCCAGGCTCTATCTCCCAGACATTTCTAGACACACTCTAGGCCAGAAGGGAATCTGCTGCCTCAAAGGAAAGAAGATAAATGCTTGCAGTATTTATTATCTACTAACTGAAGCACGCTTGGGCCCTGAATAGCCAGCAGCAAAACCCAGGTACCACATTGAGGGCCTTGATGAGCCTCTGAGACTTGCCGGCTTCAGATGAGTCTCAGCACGTTACCAGCTGCCATGGCTATGGGGCAAAACTTCTGCTTGAGAAAAGCAGAGGGAACATTAAAGGGAATTTGTCTTGTACCTTAGGTACCAGCATGGCCACAGTGGGGTAGAGCAAAAAGTCGGATGTTGGGGTTCCTGATTCTAGGGCTTGGCTCTTGGACAGTATTTCTGGAACTGCCTTGGGCCAGAGGGGGAGCCCACTGCTCTGAAGGGCGAGTCCCAGGCCAGGTAGCATTCACCACAAGCTGACTTAAGAGACCTTGGGATTTAAGAGAACATAGGTGGTAGTCTGGCAGTACTCCTTAAGGAGTATGTTGAGGAGCATACCTCAACATAATAAAAGCCATATAAGACAGACTCACAGCTAGTATCTTATTTAATGAGGAAAAACTGAAAGCCTTTCCTCTAAGATGTGAGACATGACAAGGATGCCCATTTTCACCACTGTTATTCAACATAATACTAGAAGTCCTGGCTAGAGCAATCAGACAAGAGAAAGATACAAAGGGCATCCAAATTGGAAAGAAGGAAGTAAAATTTTCCCTGTTTGCTGATGATATGATCTTATATTTGGAAAAACCTAAAGATGCCACAAGAAAACTATTAGAATTGATCACCAAATTCAATAAAGTTGCAGGATACAAAGTCAAAATACAAAAATCTCTAGCGTTTATATATGCCAACAGTGAACAATATGAAAAAGAAATCAAAAAGTAATTCAATTTACAATAGCCACACACAAAATATCTAGAATTAACTCAAGAAGTGAAAAACTCTATAATAAAAACTATAAAATACTGATGAGAGAAATTGAAGAAGACATCAAAATTATGATAAGTATCCCATGTTTATAGATTGGAAGAATCAATATCATTAAAATGTCCATGTTACCCAATCTATACATTCAATACAATCCCTATCAAAGTACCAATGACATTCTTCACATAAATAGGTAAAACAATACTAAAATTTATATGGAAGCACAAAAGACCCAGAATAACCAAAGCTATCCTAAGCAAAATGAACAAAACGGGGGGAATCACATTACTTGACTTCAAATTACACTACAGAGGTATAGTAACCAAAACATCATAGTACTGGCATAGAAACAGAAACAGGGACCAGAAACAGAAACAGGGAAAAAATAGAGAACCAAGAAACAAATCCAGACACATATAGTGAACCCACTTTCAACAAAGTTCCCCAAAACATACACTGGAGAAAATAGTCTCTTTCAATAAATGGTGCTGGGGAAACAGAATACCTATATACAGACAAATGAAACTCGACCCCTATCTTTCCCTACATACAAAAATCAAATCGAAGTGGATTAAAGATTTAAATCTAAAACCTCAAACCATGAAATTACTACAAGAAAAGTGGGGAAAATCTCCAGGACATTGGTCTGGGCAAAAAATTTTCAAGCAATTACACACAAGCACAGGCAACCAAAGCAAAAATGGACAAATGAGATCACATCAAGTTTCAAAGTTTCTGCCGAGCAAAGGATACACAATCAAGCAAGTGAAGAGACAACCCACAGAATGAGAGACAATATTTGCAAACTACCCATCTGATAAGGGCTTAATAACTAAAATATGTAAGGAGCTCAAACAACTATATAGGAAAAAATATAATAATCTAATCAAAAGATGGGCAAAAATTAGAACAGGCATTGCCCAAAAGAAGACATACAGATGGAAAACAGGCATATGCAAAGGCGCTCAACATTATTGATTATCAGAGAAATGCAAATCAAAACTACAATGAGATATCATTTCACCCTAGTTAAAATGGCTTATGTCCAAAAGATAGGAAATAAAAAATGCTTGTGAGGATGTAGAGAAAAGGGAGCCCTTATATACTGTTGATGGCCATGTAAACTGGTATAACCAAGATGGAGAACAGTTTGGAAGTTCCTTCAAAATACAAAAAATTGAGCCACCATATAATCCAATAATCCCACTTGGGTTATATATGCAAAAGAAAAGAAATTAGTATATTAAAGAGATACATGAACTTCTATGTTTGTCAAAGCACTGTTTACAGTAACTAAGATTTGGAAGCAGCCTAAGTGTCCATCATCAGATGAATGGATAAAGAATTGTGTTACATATACACAATGGAGTACTATTCAGTTATAGACAAGAATAAGATCCAGTCATTTGCAAGAACATGGCTGGAACTGGAGATCATTTTATTTTTTTAGATTTATTTATTTATTTATTTATTTATTTATTTATTTATTTGAGACAGAGTCTTGCTCTGTTGCCTAGGCTGGGGTGCAGTGGCGCAATTTCGGCTCACTCCAACCTCCACCTCCCGGGTTCACGCCATTCTCCTGCCTCAGCCTCCCAAGTAGCTGGGACTACAGGTGCCTGCCACTATGCCCGGCTAATTTTTTTTTTTTTTTTTTTGTATTTTTAGTAGAGATCATTTTATTAAGTGAAGTAAGCTAGACACAGAAAGACAAACACGGCATATTCTCTCTTATTTGTGGGTTCTAGAAATCAAAACAATTGAACTCATGGAGATAGAGAATAAAATAATAGTTACTAGAGGCTTAGAAAAGTAGTGGAAGGCTAAAGGAGAGGTGGGTATGGTTAATGGGTACAAAAAATCCTTAGAAAGAATGAGTAAGATCTACCATTTGATACACAGCAGGGTGACTATAGACAATAATAACTGTACATTTTAAAATAACTTGAAGAGTGTAATTGGATTGTTTACAATTGAATGGACAAATGCCTGACAGGATGGATACCCCCGTCTACATGACAGGTTTATTTCACATTGCATGTCTGTATCAAAACATCTCATGTACCCCATACATACATACACCTACCATGTACTCACAAATGTTTAAAATAAAAGAAATGAAAAATTAAGACCATATTAACAATAAGTATAGGCTTTTAACAATACCATTGATGCAATATAAAGACGTCTACGAACAACTAAAAACACTGATTAAATTATGCTACTACACAGTGAAAATTATATTACATTTTGTGTTTAATCAAAATAAGCTTATTTTCCTTTCCATGTAAACAAACACATATTAGTTTACATTTAAACTATATTTTATCTTCAGAAAAATTTAGACATTACTTAACTTACAAAACTCCCAGTTCGATAGTGGCAATTTGCTGGTTATTAAAATACATTTTTTAAAATGTATAATTTAATTTTTAGTATCTTTTGTCTCATTCAGACATGACCTAGTATTGTTGATAATTTATAGGGCCACTTTATCTAACTAAGTTACTGAAAGTACTTCTAGTTTTTTGCAATCAATAGATAAGAGCACAGAGATAATGGCAATAAATTTTGTAGCCTCTAAACATTTTCTCATTCTGTATTTACATTTTATTTGATTTTTAGTTTATATTTTAGTTATTGATACATATTAGGCCACAAGTACTAAAATTGGGTCTTGATTAGCTAGATATGATTTGCAGTTGTCAGTTCTCTTATACAATTTATTTACTTGAAAGTCCAATGCTAAATATAAGGTTTTATTTTGAGAATTTTGCTCACAACTGTGTGTATGTGTGTGGGTGTGTGTGTGTGTTTGTGTGTGTATTTCCTTTATCCTTCAGCTCTTAAAGAGTAGGGACATTTAAAACTTTTGTAGTCATCAAAGTCTTCTTTATTTGAGAAAATGTTTAAGAAATGCATTTAAATACACATATTTTGGAATTATTGCCATCAGAAGCAATATTTCACTTGGTTCCATGAACTCCCTGAAGAGCATCCACAGATGTTCAGATCATTAGCAAGACCTTGGAGATTTAGAGGCCTTTCAATAATTCTTAATAATACTATAGGTGTTTTTTTAAGATCATACTAAATAAAGACACTGACAATTTAATTTTTTAAAAAGAAAATAATAAAATATATTTGAAGGGTTTGAAGGATCCACAGGGCAGAATAGATGATGTATAAAATGAGGTTTGTGAGTTGTTCTTCTTCATTAAATTTTAGTTCACTATTTTTCATTACTCAATTCAAAGCCTCTAAGAACTTCTTTTTTATAATGTAAGTAATAGAAGTTGGTACAAGTGGGACAAAAAATGGGACTTCTGATATTGGATCTTGCTGTAAAATAAAGACTGTAAGTTTATTTTCCCTCTTGTTAAAGCCAAAAATGGCCATTTTGGGTTAGCATCAAGAATGTAAATTCCACCCAAATGAACATATAGAGAACGAAAAAATGTAAGTTGATAAAACATGAAACACAACAATTTAAAGAACACTTTGAAAAAATATTTAATAGTTACATTAATGAATATTTTTAAATAAATTTATAATATTTGTTTTCTTTTTCCTTACATAAGAACTAAAATAGTTTTATAATGTATGCCTCTTTGTTCTGACACTCATGCATGAAGTATTTTAAAGTGCATAGTTACTAAAACCCAACCCATTCATAAGCTTTTGAAATATTTAATTAATATTTATGTACAATTTTTTCATCACAAGACAATAATTTTTCTCCATTTTCCTGTGTTTTGATGTTACAGGGATACATTTTTCTTTCTAGTTAATGTAATAAGAAAAGTTAATGAGAATGCATTTTTAATAAACATATCTTAGAATCAAACATTAAAATCCATCCCTAAGGGTTATAATTGTGAAATGTTCTAACTGCACACATAATCAATTTTGATACTCCAAAATAAATTTCAATATCAAAAAATAATATTGCTTAACTAGTCTCTTTTTTGTGTATATATATTATGTGCAATTAACTTTGGTAGATTGGGAAGATAGCTAGCTTCTGGTGGGAGTCTATTATAGTGAACTGGTCTCATAGGCACATTCCAGCTACCTGCACTGCCTTAAACATCAAAACCCTCAAGGGACCAATAAAACCAGGTACAGATCATAAATCCAATTACTGTTACTAAATAATAATGAGAAGCTGGCATGTCATGTCCCAACATAACTAGTGACATTCTGGTAACCAAGTATCACTTACATGTGGTTTATACATACCATAGTGCTCCTCACAGATCCCCAGAATGCTCCAGGCAGTTCTAGGGATTAGCATGTGGTCAATCCAGGCCAGCAGATACTAACTCATATGTTATAATTTCAGCTGTTTAAAGCACTTCATGATGTAGAAACACTGCAGCCGTCACAATCTCTTACCAAGTGGCCCCATCTCCCTCTCTAGTTTTGTTGGTTTACTTTCCTACTGCTCCCAGCCCTGGGGCCCACTGTGCTTTACCTAGCTTTGTGATGAAGGCCTTCTAATTCTTCCTCCAAAACCTGAACCTCCCTCACCTTCAGGCCTTTGATACTCTTCGCAATGCTTTCTACACAGTCTTTTTGTGAGACCACCCCTTCTCGTCACAGATCTGTACTCACCTTCTCAGGGAGACCTTCCTTCAGCATTCTCGGGGAGGAAACCTTTCTCCCGTATCCTGCTGGAATCTCTGGCTGGGCCTAAGAATAAAACTGACATAAAACATATTAACAGGAGAAAAGAATACAACTTTTTTTTTTTTTTTTTTTTATAGTGATGATTCATTTGTTGTTCTTTTTTTTTTTTTTTTTTTTTTAAATTTATTTATTATTATTATACTTTAAGTTGTAGGGTACATGTGCATAACGTGCAGGTTTGTTACATATGTATACTTGTGCCATGTTGGTCTGCTGCACCCATCAACTCGTCATTTACATCAGGTATAACTCCCAATGCAATCCCTCCCCCCTCCCCCCTCCCCATGATAGGCCCCGGTGTGTGATGTTCCCCTTCCTGAGTCCAAGTGATCTCATTGTTCAGTTCCCACCTATGAGTGAGAACATGCGGTGTTTGGTTTTCTGTTCTTGTGATAGTTTGCTAAGAATGATGGTTTCCAGCTGCATCCATGTCCCTACAAAGGACGCAAACTCATCCTTTTTTATGGCTGCATAGTATTCCATGGTGTATATGTGCCACATTTTCTTAATCCAATCTGTCACTGATGGACATTTGGGTTGATTCCAAGTCTTTGCTATTGTGAATAGTGCTGCAATAAACATACGTGTGCATGTGTCTTTATAGCAGCATGATTTATAATCCTTTGGGTATATCCCCAGTAATGGGATGGCTGGGTCATATGGTACATCTAGTTCTAGATCCTTGAGGAATCGCCATACTGTTTTCCATAACGGTTGAACTAGTTTACAATCCCACCAACAGTGTAAAAGTGTTCCTATTTCTCCACATCCTCTCCAGCACCTGTTGTTTCCTGACTTTTTAATGATCGCCATTCTAACTGGTGTGAGATGGTATCTCATTGTGGTTTTGATTTGCATTTCTCTGATGGCCAGTGATGATGAGCATTTTTTCATATGTCTGTTGGCTGTATGAATGTCTTCTTTTGAGAAATGTCTGTTCATATCCTTTGCCCACTTGTTGATGGGGTTGTTTGTTTTTTTCTTGTAAATTTGTTTGAGTTCTTTGTAGGTTCTGGATATTAGCCCTTTGTCAGATGAGTAGATTGCAAAAATTTTCTCCCATTCTGTAGGTTGCCTGTTCACTCTGATGGTAGTTTCTTTTGCTGTGCAGAAGCTCTTTAGTTTAATTAGATCCCATTTGTCAATTTTAGCTTTTGCTGCCGTTGCTTTTGGTGTTTTAGACATGAAGTCTTTGCCCATGCCTATGTCCTGAATGGTACTACCTAGGTTTTCCTCTAGGATTTTTATGGTATTAGGTCTAACATTTAAGTCTCTAATCCATCTTGAATTAATTTTCGTATAAGGAGTAAGGAAAGGATCCAGTTTCAGCTTTCTACTTATGGCTAGCCAATTTTCCCAGCACCATTTATTAAATAGGGAGTCCTTTCCCCATTTCTTGTTTTTCTCAGGTTTGTCAAAGATCAGATGGCTGTAGATGTGTGGTATTATTTCTGAGGACTCTGTTCTGTTCCATTGGTCTATATCTCTGTTTTGGTACCAGTACCATGCTGTTTTGGTTACTGTAGCCTTGTAGTATAGTTTGAAGTCAGGTAGCGTGATGCCTCCAGCTTTGTTCTTTTGACTTAGGATTGTCTTGGAGATGCGGGCTCTTTTTTGGTTCCATATGAACTTTAAAGCAGTTTTTTCCAATTCTGTGAAGAAACTCATTGGTAGCTTGATGGGGATGGCATTGAATCTATAAATTACCTTGGGCAGTATGGCCATTTTCACGATATTGATTCTTCCTATCCATGAGCATGGTATGTTCTTCCATTTGTTTGTGTCCTCTTTTATTTCACTGAGCAGTGGTTTGTAGTTCTCCTTGAAGAGGTCCTTTACATCCCTTGTAAGTTGGATTCCTAGGTATTTTATTCTCTTTGAAGCAATTGTGAATGGAAGTTCATTCATGATTTGGCTCTCTGTTTGTCTGTTATTGGTGTATAAGAATGCTTGTGATTTTTGCACATTAATTTTGTATCCTGAGACTTTGCTGAAGTTGCTTATCAGCTTGAGGAGATTTTGGGCTGAGACAATGGGGTTTTCTAAATATACAATCATGTCATCTGCAAACAGGGACAATTTGACTTCTTCTTTTCCTAACTGAATACCCCTGATTTCTTTCTCTTGCCTAATTGCCCTAGCCAGAACTTCCAACACTATGTTGAATAGGAGTGGTGAGAGAGGGCATCCCTGTCTTGTGCCAGTTTTCAAAGGGAATTTTTCCAGCTTTTGCCCATTCAGTATGATATTGGCTGTGGGTTTGTCATAAATAGCTCTTATTATTTTGAGGTACGTTCCATCAATACCGAATTTATTGAGAGTTTTTAGCATGAAGGGCTGTTGAATTTTGTCAAAAGCCTTTTCTGCATCTATTGAGATAATCATGTGGTTCTTGTCTTTGGTTCTGTTTATATGCTGGATTATGTTTATTGATTTGCGAATGTTGAACCAGCCTTGCATCCCAGGGATGAAGCCCACTTGATCATGGTGGATAAGCTTTTGGATGTGTTGTTGAATCCGGTTTGCCAGTATTTTATTGAGGATTTTTGCATCGATGTTCATCAGGGATATTGGTCTAAAATTCTCTTTTTTTGTTGTGTCTCTGCCAGGCTTTGGTATCAGGATGATGTTGGCCTCATAAAATGAGTTAGGGAGGATTCCCTCTTTTTCTATTGATTGGAATAGTTTCAGAAGGAATGGTACCAACTCCTCCTTATACCTCTGGTAGAATTCAGCTGTGAATCCATCTGGTCCTGGACTTTTTTTGGTTGGTAGGCTATTAATTATTGCCTCAATTTCAGAGCCTACTATTGGTCTATTCAGGGATTCAACTTCTTCCTGGTTTAGTCTTGGAAGAGTGTAAGTGTCCAGGAAATTATCCATTTCTTCTAGGTTTTCCAGTTTATTTGCGTAGAGGTGTTTATAGTATTCTCTGATGGTAGTTTGTATTTCTGTGGGGTCGGTGGTGATATCCCCTTTATCATTTTTAATTGCGTCGATTTGATTCTTCTCTCTTTTCTTCTTTATTAGTCTTGCTAGTGGTCTGTCAATTTTGTTGATCTTTTCAAAAAACCAACTCCTGGATTCATTGATTTTTTGGAGGGTTTTTTGTGTCTCTATCTCCTTCAGTTCTGCTCTGATCTTAGTTATTTCTTGCCTTCTGCTAGCTTTGGAATGTGTTTGCTCTTGCTTCTCTAGTTCTTTTAATTGCGATGTTAGAGTGTCAATTTTTGATCTTTCCTGCTTTCTCTTGTGGGCATTTAGTGCTATGAATTTCCCTCTACACACTGCTTTAAATGTGTCCCAGAGATTCTGGTATGTTGTATCTTTGTTCTCATTGGTTTCAAAGAACATCTTTATTTCTGCCTTCATTTCGTTATGTACCCAGTAGTCATTCAGGAGCAGGTTGTTCAGTTTCCATGTAGTTGAGCGGTTTTGATTGAGTTTCTTAGTCCTGAGTTCTAGTTTGATTGCACTGTGGTCTGAGAGACAGTTTGTTATAATTTCTGTTCTTGTACATTTGCTGAGGAGTGCTTACTTCCAATTATATGGTCAATTTTGGAGTAAGTACGATGTGGTGCTGAGAAGAATGTATATTCTGTTGATTTGGGGTGGAGAGTTCTATAGATGTCTATTAGGTCTGCTTGCTGCAGAGATGAGTTCAATTCCTGGATATCCTTGTTCACTTTCTGTCTCGTTGATCTGTCTAATGTTGACAGTGGAGTGTTGAAGTCTCCCATTATTATTGTATGGGAGTCTAAGTCTCTTTGTAAGTCTCTAAGGACTTGCTTTATGAATCTGGGTGCTCCTGTATTGGGTGCATATATATTTAGGAGAGTTAGCTCTTCCTGTTGAATCGATCCCTTTACCATTATGTAATGGCCTTCTTTGTCTCTTTTGATCTTTGATGGTTTAAAGTCTGTTTTATCAGAGACTAGGATTGCAACCCCTGCTTTTTTTTGTTCTCCATTTGCTTGGTAAATCTTCCTCCATCCCTTTATTTTGAGCCTATGTATGTCTCTGCGTGTGAGATGGGTCTCCTGAATACAGCAGACTGATGGGTCTTGACTCTTTATCCAGTTTGCCAGTCTGTGTCTTTTCATTGGAGCATTTAGTCCATTTACATTTAAGGTTAAGATTGTTATGTGTGACCTTGATCCTGCCATTATGATATTAACTGGTTATTTTGCTCGTTAGTTGATGCAGTTTCTTCCTAGCCTCGATGGTCTTTACATTTTGGCATGTTTTGGAGATGGCTGGTACCGGTTGTTCCTTTCCATGTTGAGTGCTTCCTTCAGGGTCTCTTGTAAGGCAGGCCTAGTGGTGACAAAATCTCTAAGCATTTGCTTATCTGTAAAGGATTGTATTTCTCCTTCACTTATGAAACTTAGTTTGGCTGGATATGAAATTCTGGGTTTAAAATTGTTTTCTTTAAGAATGTTGAATATTGGCCCCCACTCTCTTCTGGCTTGTAGAGTTTCTGCCGAGAGATCTGCTGTGAGTCTGATGGGCTTCCCTTTGTGGGTAACCCGACCTTTCTCTCTGGCTGCCCTTAAGATTTTTTCCTTCATTTCAACTTTGGTGAATCTGGCAATTATGTGTCTTGGAGTTGCTCTTCTCGAGGAGTATCTTTGTGGCGTTCTCTGTATTTCCTGGATTTGAATGTTGGCCTGCCCTACTAGGTTGGGGAAGTTCTCCTGGATGATATCCTGAAGAGTGTTTTCCAACTTGGTTCCATTTTCCCCCTCACTTTCAGGCACCCCAATCAGACGTAGATTTGGTCTTTTTACATAATCCCATACTTCTTGCAGGCTTTGTTCATTTCTTTTTCTTCTTTTTTCTTTTGGTTTCTCTTCTCGCTTCATTTCATTCATTTGATCCTCAATCGCTGATACTCTTTCTTCCAGTTGATCGAGTCGGTTACTGAAGCTTGTGCATTTGTCACGTATTTCTCGTGTCATGGTTTTCATCTCTTTCATTTCGTTTATGACCTTCTCTGCATTAATTAGTCTAGCCGTCAATTCTTCCACTTTTTTTTCAAGATTTTTAGTTTCTTTGCACTGGGTACGTAATTCCTCCTTTAGCTCTGAGAAATTTGATGGACTGAAGCCTTCTTCTCTCATCTCGTCAAAGTCATCCTCCGTCCAGCTTTGATCCGTTGCTGGCGATGAGCTGCGCTCCTTTGCCGGGGGAGATGTGCTCTTATTTTTTGAATTTCCAGCTTTTCTGCCCTGCTTTTTCCCCATCTTTGTGGTTTTATTGGCCTCTGGTCTTTGATGATGGTGATGTACTGATGGGGTTTTGGTGTAGGTGTCCTTCCTGTTTGATAGTTTTCCTTCTAACAGTCAGGACCCTCAGCTGTAGGTCTGTTGGAGATTGCTTGAGGTCCACTCCAGACCCTGTTTGCCTGGGTATCAGCAGCAGAGGCTCAGTTGAAAATGCAGAAATCACCGGTCTTCTGTGTCGCTCGCGCTGGGAGTTGGAGACTGGAGCTGTTCCTATTCGGCCATCTTTCATTTAAGAATACAACTTTTTTAAGACGCTGGGTGGCATGTTCTAAACTCCTTCAACATCCTACCTGTGAGAGTCTGCCTCATGGCAGGGCACACAGGCTGATATATTATTTCTCCTCTGTTTCTCCCATTTAAATGGAAAGCACATGAGATCAGAAACAGTGTATTCCTAGTTCCTTAAACTATGTTTGTCACATGTTATTCTGGCTTACATCTGCCAATTTACATTTACATTTACATTTGTAAATTGATAACAATGAATTTACCTTATTAGCCTCACCACTTAGACAAGCAAAACAATTAGATTTGAAAAAATAGTTTAAATACTGAAGCCAGTTTACATGTATTGGTGGATATTATGTATATTCAGAATGATCCATACACACTCAGTGATTGTGTGATCAATGTCAGCACTACAAAGGTCATCAAAGAACCACCTAATTATTAATTACTGTTGATATTGAAAGGTTGATAAGATCAAACCTAGTCGTGTCTCCAGGCTTTCATGTTGTCAATGTCTCATGAAAACATATAGGCCATATCTTGCATTTTCTATTAATATGACAAACACCATGCTTTTGAAGCCATCTTTTCCTAGTTGCTGACATAGCTTAATGGCTGTAGAGAGTCTATATTTGCATCATTTTATTGTTTTTTTCTTCTTCTTCTTTTTAGGTTTCAAAAATATCTTGAAAAATGACATAGAAACTGAATAATACTCAAAGAAAAAGACATTCCTCACCTTCCGATTAATGTACAAATTATACATAAAAGGAACTTTTACAGTAGTTGATGTTTTTATTAGCAATAATATAGTTTATCATCTGCTTTGGGGAAAATCATTTGGAGAATTCATTTTCTTCCCCATTTTTTCAGGTTAGCCAAGCCTAACTCTTCTTTTCAAATCACACTGAAACTTGAAGAATTAATCATTTGGGGTAGATGATGCTCCAGAGTGCTTTTGAGAATACTAATCACCTTTAAACCCATGGTGTTGCTCTGAACAGGAGGCCACCAATCCTGGCCTGAGCCATAATTCAAATTTTTCTGAGCCTTGACCACTAGTTCTAGTGACAAATGGAACAGATCCTACAAACTACCTTGCACAAATAATGCTTTTGGATTGCTTGTTGTACTCACTTGCAGAGCTGAAAGACCCATTTGTCTTCTAACCCTTAAGGACAAAAATGCATTAGTCTTTCTACTTCTAATCCAATCAGTGCCATTTTTCCTCTTATGAGTGAATGGTTGTACGGAAGCTCTGTCTGTCATTTTAACCACTGGCTTATGAAGGCTTTCAGTGTGATTCAGAACTCTATATTCTCCTGTAGCCTTCATCACAGGACTTTGGTTGGAAAGAAAAAGGTAGATACCTCAGAATAAAGCTGTTTTTAATCTTAGTGGTGTCTTAACTTTATATAGCACGTCAAGGAATAAAATCACTATGTTAAATGATCTATATGGAAGAATAACAGGTAATAATAACAAGTAATAATAAAATAATAAAATTTTATAAAATTTTAATTTGTTAAATTAAAATGTTCTAATTAGTTTGAAAGGCAGCATAGTGTATCAGTCAAGACCATGAACTCAGAACGCAGACACCTGGGTTTAAATCTCAACCAGAGCCAAGACCTCACTGTGGGGCTGAGGGCCAATTATTTAATTATCTTGTGATGATCACCTCTGTTTCCTCAATTACAAGATGTTAATAAGAGTAGGTATGTAAGTGACAGATTTAGGTATCCTATGTTTCTGATTACCTCAAATATGTGTCTATGTTTTACCTCAAGTAGATTTTAAATTATTTACGGAAAAATTTGATGAATCAAAATGTGCCCAATATCAGTTTGCACATACTTTGTGTCTGACAAATGACAATTAAGTGCTTGATTTTTAAATTTAAAAAAGCCAAATTTATTATTGATTTTGTCATACAAATTTTGTGCTGACCATGATGGCAGAGCTTTGCTAATTGGGAAAATATTCTTTAAAATTATAAGAGAGATGTTCTTGGTAGCCAGCCACTTCTGAACATACTTGTTATAAACTTCCAGGAAATTTTGCTATGACTGTTGCAAGTAAGGCAAGAGGGTATATAATAAAGAACTATATTGGCAGAGTAACCCATATGTCCTTCTCTTGGTCCCAACTTAGATGGTATCTCACAACCAGGAGTTCTGATTTTGGATCCTAGCTTAGTACCCTCCTTAGTACTGGTTACTTTCTTCTTTGGCACAGTGGCCAATACTTCAGCAAGAGAGAGTTAGACTAAGAGGAGTTAGACTAAGAGTATAGAATGATAATAGCTCCTATTGAACTGCCAAGTTGGCAAGTGATTTAATGAAAGATACATTGCATCAGACAAAAAGAAGATGCAAATCAGATTAATTAAAGAGAATGTGGAATAAGTTCTAGGCAAATAAATGTTGGCATACAACATTCTAAATTTCCCACTCTATTTTGGGGCTAAAAATGATTTCATGTTTGCTCTACTATTGTTAGATGTTAGTGTTCTATAAATGTCAACAAGGACAAGTTGGTTAATAGCATCCTTCATAAAAACATATAGGCCATATCTTGCATTTTCTATTAATGTGACAAACACCATGCTTTTGAAGCCCTCTAAGTTTCTATTTACTCTATTAATTAGAGAGGAGAGTTGAAATCTTTGAGCATATCTTTATATTTTCCTATTTTTTCCTTGCAGTTATATCAATTGTGTGCCATATACCTTGAAGCTCAGCTACTAGATTTATAAACATTTAGATGTTCATGTGTTCTTATTGAATTGATAACTTTATTATTTTAAAATGACCCTCTAGAAATGCTCTTTATTCAAAATCTACTTTGTCTTATAATAATATAGCCATTCCAGATTTCTCCTGATTGTTGTTAGCAAAATTTTAGTTATATTTGCTAAATAAAAAAGTTCTAATTATACTTAAAGTGAGTTTCCTGTAACAGCGTATAGGTAGGCCTTGTCCTTTTTATCCAATACGGCAATCTGCATTTTAATGGGCATTGAAACTACTTAATCTAATGTATTATTGACATCTTCGAGTTTACATAAATTTACTATCTTGCTATTTCTTTTCTATTTGTCATACTTGTGGTTTGTATCCTCTTTCCTGTGTGTGTGTGTGTGTGTGTGTGTGCCTTATATGTATAAATCAATGATTTTTTTTAAACTGCTCCTTGCACAGAAGGGCTACCCCATAGGAAGTGTGCTCAGAGTAGCCCCAATGACTTTTCATAATTATGTTTTATCAACTTTTTTGGTTTATTAGCTAGGATGTGTATATGTGTATGTATGTTTGTTATATTAGTAGTTGCTTTATGATTTATAATATATATCTTTAACTTTTTATAATCTACATCTAATAATATTATACCATTTATGTGTAGTGAAAAAAACTTACAAAGATACGTTTTTATTTATAATTTCCTGACCTTTGTGCTGTTGTTTCCATGCTGTTGTTTCCATGTGCTGTGTGTCTATACGATCCACAATACATTATAATTATTTTTAGATAGCTATTACCCTCAAACATATTTAAATAAGAAAATTATTTTACATTTAACTATGTAATTATCATTTATGCTTTTTGATTTTCTTTATTTTCTTGTGTAGATCCAGATTTCTATCTAGTATTATTTTGCCTCCATTTCAAACACTTCCTTCTACTGGCTATAAATTCTGTCAATAACCCTTTGTTGAAAATGTCTTTATTTTATCTACATTTTAAAATACATTTCTACTGGGTAAAGAATTTTAGGTCAAGAGTTATTGCCTTCAGTACTTTAAACTTTTTGTTTCATTATCTGATGATGCTCGTATTGTATCTGATAACAAATGGTCTTTTTAAAAAATTTACTTTGTGCATGATAGGTATGTTTTTCTGGCTGCTTTTAAGATTTTCTTAAATATTTTGTAAAGATGTTTTAGGTTTTAAAAATATTTTCTTAAAATGAATGACAAACATATTTTAAGCACTTTGGGTACGATAGGCTTTGGTCTACTTTTCTTCATTTTGTTGTGCTTCAGTTTCTTAACCTTCCTTGATTTTGGAGTTTAGTGTTCTTCAACTTGGACAAATTTCGGCTATTATTTCTTCAGTTTTCTGTGTGTGCTTGGTCCTGTTTCTCTCCCTCTCCCTTGGGAACTTCAATTACATATAAATCAGACCAACAACTTGAAGTTATTCCATATCTCACTGATGCTTTTTACCTTACTCCAATCTTTTTCTCTTTGATTTTCACCATAGTTTCTATTTATTTTCAGATCAATTAATGCTCCCTCCTTCAATGTTTAAGCTTTTGTTTTTCCAGATTAGTGCATTTTTTTTTTACCTCAGATATGAAAGCTTTTATTTATAAATGTATGATTTGGGACTTTTTAAATATTCATGTCTTTAGTTACCATGAACAATCTTTTTTGCTGGCTTCTTGAAGATATAATAATAACTATTTTAATAATTTTGCTCTTAATAGCTTCATCATTTCTGTGTCATAATTTATTGATTTTTTTTTCAGTATTATGAATTATCTTTTCCTTCTTCTTTACCTTACTGGTAAATCTCAACTGAAGGACATATATTAAGAATTGGCATTTTTGGGGTCCTGGATACTTTATATTCCTATAAAAAGTATTTAGCTTTGCTCTGGGATATAATTAAAAAACATGATGTATTACCATATTAGTGTTTAAGTTTGTTAAGGACCAGAATAACATTTATTCCATGGTCAATTTGAATAATTATAATATTTTAATAATATCAAAAATACTTTTCAATATACTCTCTATCATGGCTCATGAATTACAGGCTCAGCATCCCAAATCTAAAACAATCTGAAATCTGAAATGAGAAACATTTTTGGTCCAAAGCATTTAGACTAAGGGATATTCAAATTGTATCAGGTTTCCTCTCTAGCTTGTAAGAATAGGCACTATGCCTTATCCTGACTCCAGTTATTTTTGCATGTAATTTTTTGAGGCAGTTCCCCCCATAATTTTATCTCTGTAAAGTACTCTACTCTCTGGTGGTCTGCCCTGGGAACTCTAACTGCCTTGGTCTCTCCGGATTCCCAACTCAGTTCCAGCTCAACTCAGTAAGATCCTTTGCTTCATCTGGATTGCTACTCCTTATGTTGCAGCCTGGAACTTTTCTCTAACCAGTAACTAAACTGGGCTTTGCTGATGGAAAATCTGGGACATTCACTCTCAGAGATCATTTATTCTTAAAAACTGTTATTGACTCAGGATCGAGTAGAACCAAAGTTTTGACAGAGCTATCATTGTACAAAGAAATTTTGAATAAGATGTATTTTCAAAATGAATTATTGAAACTAAATGAAAGTGACAGGCTCTAGAAAAAAAAGAAAAATACATTATTCTAAAAGCAAATGTAGCTTTTAATAGAAAAGAGCCAAAGATAAATTAGAATTATTCATTTAAGTCAAAGAACTGCTAGGGCAATTTTAATGGCTGTTTAATCTATTAATGGCACTAAAAGAGACTCTTGATAATCATTAAATCAAGGTAGTCTCAATTAAACTATAAGGATGTAGAACTAAAAAAAGGTAATATGATTTGCTGCAAGGTGATATGATTTGCTGCAAGAGTGCTTAATTCTCCTTATTAATTCTGGGATCTGGTCTCTATAACCATATTACATAAATTACATAAGTAAATGATGTTAGTGAAGACATACTTAAAAATAATCACTAGAAAATATACTATATAGATGGTTACTCAATTTATTCGTATCTAGGAACTTTTACCGTATCACTGAAAACTTTTGCGCCATTAGGAACTGAATTGCCCCTCAAGTCACATATTTGAAAATGGATCTGACAAAAGAATTATCTAAAAACTGGAAGTAAATGCGGAGCTTACTATTTATGCCAGCATCAGTTCTCAAAGTATGCTATGTTCTTATTGCTAAGTCTGAGAGAGAACAGGTGTATTTAATTTGTGTTGATTCAGAACAGAAGACAATATAATTTGTCATGCAAAATAATATCTATTATAGTGTCATTGTGTTATATAGCTGTTACATAGACTTTGTGATCTGGACTAGCTAATGAGAGTAGAAAGATTTAGCTAAAGATAGAGTCATATACATGATATGTTTCTAAAGGAGCTTGACTGAGAAATGGCCTCTTTCCTTTTTTATTAGAATGTATTGACATTTTTTCATGCCACATTCAGCAATTTCATTTTTTAAAATGCAAGCTATATTCCTACACTTTATTCTGTTTTTAATAATTTGAAGAATATTTTTATGAATTTCAGAAGTTGCTCATAATTTTTATAAATTATTACCATATAGTAGTCTAGTTTTAAACAATAGACACAGAATTCTATATGGACACAAATAGTAAGTATATTTTTCTATTTATTAGGTGTTATTTCTACTTCATATGCTAACATTCTGAAAAACAGTAAATGACCTCTTTATACATTTATCTTTTTTTAACATTAAAGGTTTTCCAATATACCTTATGCCTCTAAAAGGAGTAATTTCAACATGCTAACTAATTTTCATAATTGTAAGCTGTCCAAGATAGCAGAAAGTGCTTGTTAGATTCTCAGAATGTATCCTTTGTAGTCTCTGCCATTTATTTGTTATTTGACTTGAGGCTCTTTGAATTGATCAAACTGTATCTAGTTGTTCACAAAAGGCAATTGGAATTGCAATAACTGTGACAACTGTCTGAAAGGGTGGTTTCTAGAATAAAATTATGTAGAATGGATAAAGATGTATTGAAAATCACAAGATTTTTTCAAATTAACACTGACTGAGAAAAATGAAGTGTCGTTGTTACTTGCTGAGGTTAGTGCATTGAAATTGGAGAGAAGAAAAATGAAAGCAATTGTCATATCACAAAGAGGACTTTGATTCTGATCATTTTATGTTATCTGGTCAAATTTGGGTATTTCAAAAGAAGAACTCTCTACAGTGTCTTAATTATGTTATAAAGTGTACAGAGCAGCTCAGCTTGTTCCCACATTAGTTGCTATTTATGGTGCATTACTGAATTCTGCCATATTATGTTGAAGATTCAAAAAGAGCATTGATAACACATCACTTAAATGTGACACCTTAATATTGCCTTCTTATTGCTAAAAGTGCTCATAAAAATTTGATGAGATTAAATTGGTACCTTTTTACTTACTTTGGCTATTAAATTCAATTGATATTTGATCTTTTTATAGAAAGAAAGGAGGCAAAGTATAACTTTCAAGGTTTTTTTTTTCTCCCTGAGGACTAATAAAACTTGCAAGAAAGATTCAACACAACTAAACAAATTGGATGCAGCAAGAACATCGCTTTCCTTGCCTTAATATCAAACACTTCTCCTGGTGCAGCAAAAGCTTAAGTGTAGGTTTAACCCTGTAACTTCACTTCCACTCAGAAGTTTTAGAGAAAAATTGTAACTGGATGACACAGTACTCATTTTCCTTTTTATTCCCTTCTTTCAAAATGTACAGCTTACTTCATCACAGCCTCATTATTAGAGCCTTTTCTTATGCATTACCTGTAGTTATCTCTTCGGTCCTATGCCAAAGATGAACAGTTTACTTATCTCTACCTTATAAAATCTAGTTATTCACTGAAAAATGTTCCTTGAAAATACCTACAGGATGAATGAGAACAAGTTATATGAAAATAGATAAGCTTCATTTAACCTCAACATCAAAGGATATGCTGAAATCAAAGAAATTTTAAACGCCGAATAGGTATTATAAAATACATGTTTGAAAGCCCCTTCAGAACTTCATAAAATCAAGAAAGAAGAAATGGATGAGTCTTTAACAATTCACAGAGCCAGTTTCACAACTTCCTGGCCTTGTGGCTTAGCTATACGAAGTAGATGAAAAATAGAAAGCTTTTATTCATCATTCTTGTTGTTCTCCAACTAAAGTCCTTTAAACAGAGAGGAAACGCAAATCCAAGTTGCCTACTTAAAAAAAAGTCTTCAAATTGACATTTCAGTGTCTTCATACATTGACCTCTAAAACAGTACAACGTAATAAAGGTTGTTGGGTGAAGGATAAAGACAAGCAATAGCTTTATAACATACTCATAAAAGATGCCACAATACTGCCATCTACAGCTTCAATATTTGCCATTTTTAGATATTACAATGTATGTTTCATGTTTTCAAATAAAAGGAACATGTGACTTATGTCCTGTCTTTAAGTGATTTTATGGAAATGTATATATCACATAGTGTTTGAATACAAATAAGAATTTCTTATATGATGTTATATAGTATGTTACATATAAATAAGTATATGATTATCATTCAGTACGTATAATAAATTTACCAAACTGTATTTTGCTTTTTAAGGTTTATTTTTAAGATATGAGTTGAGAGTCATGCTAGGTGAACTGCTATTAATAAAAATATAAGTGGATTTCAGGATAGAGATGAAATTTTAACAACAAATCAATTTATAATTATTTACATACAACTGTAATTAAGGCTACTTATAATGTTTATAATTCATATGAAATTTACTCCACCATACTATATATTTCAGTTTTGATAATGGTCTGCTTGAAGAAAAGGAAAGAGAAAAAAGGAGACTCCAAAATATTTTTCCTGTCAAAGAGACACACCAAGAAGACTGTCACTGCTCCAGTTTCTTTCAAAAGTCCTTGCTTGCCCTTGACCTTAATGCAACCTCATGTTAAGATCTATGGAGGTGAACAGACTGTATTAGAGACTAATCTACCTTCAGGATTCTAGTGTCTTCTCAGACCCTCTATCGAAGAACTGGGATCAAATCTCACCATCATTTTCAGCTCCTGGAACACCTGGGTAAAAGAGCTTGGTGAGAAATAATGCAACCAGTCTTCCAATTGTAAATCGAGCAGCCTTTTTTGTTTGATTGCTTTATTTAATGGATGTGATAGAATAAATTTAAGAACTGGGCATATATCTATGTTCTGAATTTTGTGGTTAAATCTTATTATTTGTTTTTCTTGTTGTTGTTTTATTTTGTTTTGTTTTTGAGATGGAGTCTCGCTCTGTCACCTAGGCTGGAGTACAATCTCACTGCAAACTCCACCTCCCAGGTTCCAGGGATTCTCCTGCCTCAGCCTCCCAAGTAGTTAGGATGACAGGCATACGCCACCACGTCCAGCTAATCTTTTTGTATTTTTAGTAGAGATGGGATTTCACCATGTTGGCCAGGCTGGTTGAACTCCTGACCTCAGGTGATCTGCCCTCCTCGGCCTCCCAAAGTGCTGGGATCACAGGCATGAGCCACTGAGCCCAGCCTGTTTTTCTATTCAAAAGTAAATACTATTTTGCTATTTTATTTTTGTTTTATATTTAATGAGAATGCATATTGTACCACCCTTCCTTTGTTTTAATTGCCTGAATCTGTGGGACAGATTGGCCCATACTACCCTTTGACTGTGTTGATTCTGTCTGGTACATTGATTCTGACTTGTTACTATACAGAGAACTCACTAAGGAGAATTCTTTTAACTTTTATTGTAAGTTCAAGGCTACAAATGCAGGTTTGTTACACAGGCAAACTTGTATCATGGAGGTTTGTTGTACAAATTATTTCATCACACAGGTATCAAGCCTAGTAACTATTATTTTTCCTGATCCTCTTTCTCTTCCCACCCTCCACCCTCCAAAAGACTCGTGTGTGTTGTTTCCCTCTGTGTGTCCATGTGTTCTCATCATGTAGCTCCCACTTAAAAGTGAGAACATGTGGTATTTGGTTTCCTTTTCCTGTGTCAGTTTGTTAGGGATAATGGCCTCCAGCTTCATCCATGTCCCTGCAAAGAACATGATCTTGTTCTTTTTTATGGTTGTATAGTTTGCCATGGTATGTCTACACCACATTTTCTTTATCCAATCTATTACTGATGGGCATTTAGGTTGATTCATTGTCTTTGTTATTTTGAATACCGCTGCAATGAACATATGTGTGCAAGTGTCTTTATAATAGAATGATTTATATTTCTTTGGGTATATACCCAGTAATGGCATTTCTGGGTCAAATGGTATTTCTGTCTTTAGGTCTTTGAGGTATCGCCACACTGTCTTCCACAACTACCCAGCATCTATAAGGAGCTTAAATAAATTTACAAGAAAACACACACACATTAAAAAAGCGGGCAAAGGATGTGAACAGACACTTTTCAAAAGAAGCCATACATATGGCCAACAGCCGTGTGAAAAAACTACATCACTGATCCTTAGAGAAAAGGATAACTTTTGCATATGCATCATTCTATTGAAATCCTGTAAATGTGGTTAAAATTTTGTTTTTCATTAAAGTTTCTATTGCTCTGGTGTTGTTGAAGTTGAGTAAATTTAAACACATCGAAGAGATTAATCTGACAATTTTTATGTTAAAAATTATGGAATATATTGATGGTTGATTGTCCCTCCATATATTTCTGATCAAATGGTAAGAATGCCTAAAAGACAGGCAAAGTTTCAGTATAGAAAACCAGGAAAACTGATCAATGATGAAAACAATACGGCAAAGCAATAACCATAGAAATAGACCCACTGCATGTTTCTCCCTGTCAGAAATCAGTGTTTCAATAAGCACAGGGCAGCCATTACCCTCCTTTGAAGAATCAGGCTCGGCTACTTCATCCCTTCCCTACTTCACCGTTCCCCCCTCAGAGAGGATAACATGCCTCTGAAACGGTTAAGATTAAGCAAGGCAATATGCCCTTAGGAATAAATAAGCAGAAGCAAACTGCCACATAGTTTGTGGCCTAAAGCAGCAAAAATAACAAATACACAATTTCATTATAGTTCTAGAGGTCAGAAATTCAAAACAGGTCTCAGCCAAAATCAGGGTGTTAAGAGGCATGGGTATTTTTTAGAGGCTCTAGCAGAGAATCTAGATTTTCCTTGCCTTTTCCATTTTTTAGAGGCCACCAGTAATCATTGTCTCCTGGTGTATTTCTTCTTGAATTCAAAATGTATCACTCCACTTTGCTTCTTTTGCCGTATCTCTTTTCTCTAATCTTTATATTTTTGCCTCCATCTTATAAGGAATTTTATAATTACTTTGGGCCAGTCTGGAAAATCTAGGATAAAATCTGGAGCACATTGGTTTGATCATGGTTCACTGTAGCCTCAAACACCTAGCCTCAAGAAATCCTCTGGTCTCAGCCACTGAGTAGCTAGGACTATGGACATGCACCCCCACACCTACCTAATTTTGTGTGTTTTGTAGAGATGGGATCTCCCTATGTCACCCAGGCTGGTCTGAACTCCTGGCCTCAAGTGATCCTCCTGCCACAGCCTCTCAAATTATTGGGATTACAGACATGAACTATTGCACCCAGCCTCCAAATATTTAATGTAGCCATCTGTAAAGTACCTTTTCCATGTAAGGTAACATACTTACAGATTCTGTGGATTGGGACATAGATATTTTTGCAAGGAGTGAGTGGGGCAGTGCTGTTAGAAATATTCAGTTTGCCACCAATGCTAGTCACATGCAAGCGATGTAGCTTCCAATGCAAGTTTTGCAACACTTAATAGTTTCGGACACAGTGAACATTAAAAATCCTACTTTTTCCTTCACTATCACAATTCTGCAATAACCTCCAACACATACAAAAAGTGCCAAATAATTATGATGGAATAAAATATCTTCTGTGAACTCACAATGACTGAAATTTACAATCTTAGGTTATTCTCTTTTGCTTTCTTTGTTTCATTCACAAAAGCATTTATTTTTCCAGTTCTTGAAAAGTGCCAAGTTCTTTCCCTTCTCGGTGCCTTCACATATAATTAATTTTCTGCACCCCTAAAGTTATATAGCCAAATCCACTTTTTAATAGAATATTTAATACCTTATGGTCTTAAAGCTTTTTGTGTATGTCTGACTTTGCTTCATCACTATAAGTGGGGCAAGGGAAACATCCTGAACACTGAGTTAATTGCCGTTCCTCTAAAAATAAATAAATAAATACAAACAAACAAAAACTGTTTTGTAGTAAATAGTCAATTTGTTTTAAATTTTCAAAATGTGTAAATGCATGATTAATGTAAAACTGGCCAGGCGCAGTAGCCCACGCCTATAATCCCAGCACTTTGGGAGGCTGAGGCGGGCAGATTACCTGAGGTCAGGAGTTAGAGACCAGCCTGACCAACACGGTGGAACCTCGTTTCTGCTAAAAAATACAAAATCAGCTGGGCATGGTGGTGTACGCCTGTAATCCCAGCTACTCGGGAGGCTGAGGCAAGAGAACCGCTTGAATCTGGGAGGTGGAGGTTGTGGTAAGCCGAGATTGTGCCATTGCACTCCAGCCTGGGCAAAAAGAGTGAAACTCTGTCTCAAAATAAATTAATAAATAAAAATTTAAAAAGTAAAACTTCCAAACAATGTGAATACATTTAAATAAAAAGTGTGATATCAACATCAGCCCCTCCAATGCTAACCTCTCTTCATAGGTTTACAATTTGTAGCTCAAAGCAGGAGTCACCCAGGTATCTCACTTTTTCAGTGGGATTTTGCACTGTCTCTGCAATGCTAAGATTGGAGCCCCTGGTTGGCAAAGGGAGAATTCACCAGGAACATGGCAAGGGTTTCCATGAACTCCAAACTATAAATGTTTGCAAAACACTGTAGAATTCTTGTAGCCGGAAAGTAGCCAGCTTGAGTAGAAATTACCATTCAGTCAGGGATAGTTGACTGTAGTCAACAGGTGGTAGTTGGTTTGCTTTTATAAAAATGGTAGCAGAGAAGAATATGTATGGAACTATTGGTCCCTCTTAGCTCTTCATTGATCCATTATAATGGTGAGTGGATATGAGCAGCAACTCCCTCTTGAAAAGAATATGGCTTCCATTGACTCAATAATGATGGCTTGTGTCACACTAATGAATAATTCACTGACAACTACTAAAGTGAAAGCTAAGGGCAAGAAGAATTTAGAATGAATAGGAGAGAGAGAGAGAGAATGAGTATCAGTTGTAAGCTGGAGACCATCTGCAGAGATAGAGCCTACAGTTCATTGTATTAACCTCCCTCTTTTAAATTTTCTTACAGAAACAGAAGTCCCCAGCAGCCATAGAGGAGCTATTCTCTAACACTGCTTAGAAAGTGGATCTGTGTGGCACAAGTGGTAGACTGTGCTCACGAGGAAAACGAGTACTCAGATCTACTGCTTCTGGGAAATCTGCATAATCGACCAATGACCTCAGTGCTACCCTACTGTTATAAAATGCATAGGAGACAAGGACTAGAAAGAGAAACCTTCAACATATATAAGACGTGTTTTTCCTTCCAGACATTTGCCAGGTTATGAGGCCGCATGCGGTTAAAATCTAATAAACTAAACTCAAAATATGCAAATGGTAGAACTTCCAGGAAGATGTAACAAAGATCTACCAAGTCCAGTAAAGTTGACACCTCAGGGGTCGTGGGCTGGACCTGAAAGGCAGTGTGAAATATTGACAGGCATAGTCCTCCTTAAAGGAGAACCCTGCAACACACATACCAAAGTCATACCTTCAAAGCTAACAGCTGTAACCTGTTATTGAAACAGACATTTTATTATGACATTGAGGTAACCTCTCATACCTTTCATCTGTTAACACAGGAGTGGACAGATACTCATAGGAAATAAATAACGAACACAGTAGATAAAAAGACCTATGAATTGAAAGATAATACAATAGAAATTATATTTAGCAAAGCACAGAGAGAAAAATGAATAACAAGAAGAAAACTTTCTATATGACACATATAGAACAGGGTCAAGTAGAGACTCACCAGAACATAATGACAGCCTACATGTGAGAACTTCTCTATTCATTTATTACATTACATCTGTTTGCATCCTTTAATTGTACTCTTACTTTTTATCCTGTCAGCTTTATTCTTTCTGGACAGTATCATTTATTTAAAAATTAATAGGTAGGACTGACTGGGTGTGGTGGCTCACGCCTGAAATGCCACCACTTTGGGAGGCCAAGGTGGGCAGAT
Organism: Theropithecus gelada; assembly: GCF_003255815.1. Taxonomy (NCBI): domain Eukaryota; kingdom Metazoa; phylum Chordata; class Mammalia; order Primates; family Cercopithecidae; genus Theropithecus; species Theropithecus gelada. The sequence goes on along the minus strand of NC_037670.1, from coordinate 38,244,483 downwards.
CACCTGAGGTCAGGAGTTTGAGACCAGCCTGGCCAACATGGTGACACTCAAGTCTCTACTAAAAATACAAAAAAAAAAAAAAAAAAGCTGGCATAGTGGCGGGCACCTGTAATCCCAGCTACTTGTGAGGCTGAGACAGGATAATCTCTTGAACCCGGGAAGCGGAGTTGCAGTGAGCCAAGATCATGCCACTGTACTCCAGTCTGGGTGACAAAAGCAAAATTCCATCTCAAAAAAAAAATTAATAAGTAGGACTAACCAGGTATATTTCTATTGATATCATTTTTAATATTTTTCATTTTAATCAAAATTTAAAAGTAAAAATATGCATAGGGAAAATGAGACTAATATTTATTTATTAGCTATTTAATTTCTACCAACTCTATTAAATCTTCTGGAATGACTTAAAGTACAATTTATATTTTAATTTGGATAAAGACATAGCTATATATTAACATGAATATGAAGTTATATATTGATTTCTACTATTTTCCTATAAAATCACATAATACATAGTAAGAATGTATAAGATGATACAAGTCAAATCATAGATGCATGGTCATCTTGTGATGAAGCCTATTCCTCCCTTGGTAGCTGGGCATGATGCAGCCCATCTTCATGATAGGCCAGCATTCCCTTGTTCCTGTATACCTTAATTTCTCCTTCTAAGATGCACTCCCAACAATGTATGCAGAAAGCTGAAAAAATGAATGAGTGCAGTTAATAAGATGCTATTAAAACTGAGCCCCAAACCTAGCTCTGAGCACAATGATAGTTAAAACTTAAGGAGAGGCAGATCAAATAGATTTCATCACCAAAGCAAAGAAGCGTATTTGTTCAACAACAGAGCTTTGCATTTGCAAAGGAGAAAAGAGCCTGTTTGGGGTAATTTATTTTGAAATTGCTCTGTCAAAAGCTAATTTCATTTTGGTTCCATGAGGCCAAATTGGCTCATATGTTTGTGCTTTGATAAAGGCATAGGAATAATATTAAAATTCTTGCAACTCTACAGAGATTATAAAACTTTCTCAAGGCAAAATTTCTTGTCTGTGGAAAGAAAGAATGGTAAATAATGAATGATAGAAATTTGAAAATGAATTCATTCAACAAACACTTACTCAGTGAATGCTGTGTGCCAGATGCGTTAGGTCTAAATCATCTAGTGCTGCAGTGAGTGAGCCAGAGTGGGAAAATAATGAATAGAACAGACAGGTTGTTATTCAAAATGTCTATTTTTTTCTCCATGCAATGTTTCAAATTTGGTGAGTCACAGTTTGTTATAGATCTATCGAGTATTATGAACTATAAGACCCCAATATACAGTGGCTTAAAAATAGAGATGTATTTACCTCTCACCTAACACACCAGGGCATTTCTAGGTTTTATAGTAGCTTAATCATGTTAGGAAAACATACTTCTTTCATCTTCTACTCCTCTATCCCTATAGGCCTTTGCTTATCACGTGAAAAAGAGTTCTAACCAGCAGGCAAAAGAAAAAAGAAAAAAAAGGAAGAGCAGTTCATATCATTTGAATTAAATGACCTAGAATTTGCACACATTATTTCTGCTTCTATCTCATTAACAGAAATAGGAGATTAGGGAACATCTACTGAAGGAGTTGGGCATAGAGTTTTCCGGGGAGCCAGGCAGGTCATTCTTCCCACAAACAAAAAACACTTATTTTTAATGAAATAATGCAGGGATCTGTGTTACAGGGTAACACGCAGATCTATTCATTCACGATCCCAAGGTAAATTCCACAATTTTTTTTTTGATAAGTAATATCCAGCAGGTTTTTTTTTCTTGGACAGAGTCTCGGTCTGTTACCCAGGCTGGAGTGCAATGTCATGATCTTGGCTCACTGCAACCTCCTCCTCCTGGGTTCAAGCAATTCTCTGGCCTCAGCCTCCCGAGTAGCTGGGACTACAGGCACGCACCACCAAATCCTGCTAATGTTTTGTATTTTTTTTTTTTTAGTAGAGACGGGGTTTCATCGTGTTTGCCAGGATGGTCTTGAACTCCTGACCTCGTGATCCACCTGCCTTGGCCTCCCAAAATGCTGGGATTCCAGGCTTGAGCCACCGCGCCCAGACACCAGCAGGTTTTTAACCCATGCACTAAATCAAATCCTCTCCCGTATAAAATAAAATAGAGAACAGGAATATGATCACTGCCATAATACTCTCATTTGGAAAACGGAAGAATAAGAAACAAACATCCTCTGTTCTAACGTAAATTAATACATAAATGTGAAAAGTATCTGCTCTGGTATTCAAGGAATTTTCCTTGATGAATATTTACGGCAGTTTTGGGTTTCACTCGCTTGAACGTTTTTCTTTGCTTAGAAACTTCTTGGCCACATCTGAGACTGGACCGAGAAAGAAAAATTATGTCCTTAAAACCTGCCTAACATTTTCCCAAGAAATTGTAGTTTGTTGTTCATTTATTTAGGTAATATACTTCCTGCAAAACACACAGCAGGTTTTAAGTTTGCTTGCTTCTCATAAGTTTTGAGTGAAAATGATTAAACAAAGATTATATCTTTACATAGTTGGTTTGTTTTATTGTCTGTTAATCTTTGAAACCTTGTTTGTTTTTTGGTGTTTACTGGCCATGGAACCTGCCATTTCTCTCTATCAATATAATGACAACTACTTTAAAGCAGGGTCTCAAAATGAGAGTTAGAGATGAGACATCACTTTGGAGGGATAGATGAGAAAAATAAACTTCCCTACGGCTGTGGCACTGCCCCAGGCATTAGTTCAGTGAGTGGATAGTACCTTTGTGAGAAGTAGATGCTCCTTTCTCTAGGCACAGCCAGCTTCATTGCATGTTGAATAAAGCTGAAGCAATGTTTCAGCCCTAACCTGCTGTCTTCACTGGCAGCCTTTTACAGTGTATAGTTCGGCTGCACAGACTGGACTTGCATTAAAGCATTCCGGTGCAATAAACCCGAGTGGTTAACAAATGTCCTTAATTTGATACTTGCAGGGGACTGGCTTCCAAAGTCTAGCTGCCGAGATGGAAAAAAGCTTGAGGAAGAGTGTGGGCTTTTGATCATGCTGCCTCTTTAAAGGCAAGCCAACCCTACCTAATAAAAGTTCTTCTCTGGTAGAACTTTACTAAGCGGAAAATATTTTGTGGTTTTTTAATTATTTCTGCTCAACAATCAAACTATGTTGGTCTACCTTCCAGGGATCTCTGGCGACATTTTTGCTATGACTTCCCAAAGGTCATCAACTTCAGGAACAGCAGCTGTGAGTCTTTGTTTAGTCTTTTCCCTGTTCTACTAGGGCAACACATTGTTTGGGAGTTTTTTGTTGTTGTTTTGTTTGTTTGTTTCTTTGAGATGGAGTCTCGCTCTGTCGCCCAGGCTTGAGTGCAGTGGCGCGATCTCGGCTCACTACAACCTCTGACTCCCAGGTTCTAGCGATTCTCCTGCCTCAGTCTCCTGAGTAGCTGGGATTACAGGCACGCGCCACCACAACTGGCTATTTTTTGTATTTTTAGTAGAGGTGCGGTTTCACCATGTTGGTCAGGCTGGTCTTGAACTCCTGACCTCAAGCAATCCACCCACCTCAGCCTCCCAAAGTGCTGGGATTACAGGCAGAAGCCATCGCGCCCGACTGGTTTTGGTCTTTGTCCAGCATTTCCCTACGTCTTTGTACCAAAATCCTTATGGTTAGAATGCAGGCTAAGCTACTTGCATAAAGGACCACAAAACACAGTGACTTGAACAGTGTATCAATTTGTTTCTTTTTTATATGACAGTCATGTTAGGTGGATAAAGGCAAGCAGGAAAACTTAATGTTGTTAGAGAGGAAGATTATCTGTAGAATGGGTTGGCAGTCCACCTGGTGAAGACTAACTCATCACACAATGTTGCAGTCTGTAATAGGGAAACAAAATCGGAAGATACAGCTTTTTCCTCCTTCCTAAAGACCCTTCCCAGAAGTTGCACACGTCTCTTCTGCTTCAGTGCAAGACTAGAAATTATAGTCTGTAGTATGCATTTGTGTATTATGTTAAAATACTCTTACTACTAATAAAAATGCATAGATGGTGATGTAACCAACGTCTTCTTTTAATAGAGTTTTGAATGTTTATTTTAAATATTTATAAGAATATAATTGAGGAAGCTAAAGGGTAGTTCATTTTTAAGTTATTTGATAGGTTATGTTGCCAGGTATTATGTTAATAAAGTATGTAACAAAGCACTAATGGCATCTTTTCTTCAAAGTTATTTTCAAATACAATTTTGAGGAAAAAGACCATTTTTCAGTAAGCATGTAAAGACATATATGTATAAACAATGAATGATATTCAACCAAATATTATGCAAAGACTTGAATAGAAATTAATGGGATAATCTGTTGGTAATTGAATATTTCTAGGCAACCTTCTTTTTATCCCTCTCCTGCATTATGCCACCTTTTGTATCCCTCCATCAGAAGAAGCTGATTATCTGATTAATGTCCCATAAATTCAAAGTTATTATTATAAATGACCTGAAATCTGGCAAAAAATATATAGACAAATTATATTAAACATACTAGCAATGAATTATCTTCTGCTACAGTTGAATATGAGTTTAAGAAAATATTAAAACATTCATAACAGAAAATAAATCTTTAATTCTTCTTGTTTCATAAAACACATTTTAAGTGCTTAAACTTATAATTAAGCATGTACTTTAGCTGCAAAGAAATACTACAACTACTTGATTACAACAAAACAAAATTGTAGTTGTCTCACACTTAAATTCTGAAGCTGATTATTTTTATTGGTTACAATCAGCAAATAAGCTCAAAACGTTTTACAGGAGACTGCAGGTTAGTTTCTTCTTTGTCTAAATAAGAAATGTCTCAATGTCAAGGTCAACTTTTAAATACTTGACTATCGGCATGATAATGAGTGAAGTATGGAGTGAAAGTGAAGTGAACGGTATCATTGGTCTGCATTGTGAACATTTAACAACACTTTTCTTTCACATTTGATTGCTGATCATATTTTCAGGTTGCAAGTTCAGTTTTAACTCTTCAGTTCAATAAATAAATAAATTAGATGAGTTAATAGAGATAGAAGATTTAGAGCAGTGTCTGATACAAAACATTAAATAAATATCAGCTTTTCTGTGTATCTTATAAATGTTGCTTTATAAGTGTTTATGGAATATATTTAGAATATTTCATTTAATTTATTTCTCATAAAAAGACAGTATGTCTGTAATTTTTTTCAATGAATTATTTTCAATATCAGTTTCAATTAATAACTTGATATTTATCTTACAAAAATACTTCTTGTTTAGTCAAGTCAAAGAGTGAAGTCTACTTTATTACCCCTCTACTTCAACTTTACTACTGTTGTCTTTTACTTTGCCTTCCATACTTATGGAACCACACTAGTAAGTTTTGGGTAACTGCCTGTTCCAAATGTGGAATTGAACTCTTCAAAAGTCACCTTTAGGCCGGGCGCGGTGGCTCAAGCCTGTAATCCCAGCACTTTGGGAGGCCGAGGCGGGCGGATCACGAGGTCAGGAGATCGAGACCATCCTGGCTAACATGGTGAAACCCCGTCTCTACTAAAAATACAAAAAACTAGCCGGGCGTGGTGGCGGGCGCCTGTAGTCCCAGCTACTCGGAGGCTGAGGC